>NC_056621.1:19467630-19830242 GCF_018340385.1 Cyprinus carpio | reverse complement strand
TGTCCCATTCTTGTCTAATACAGGCTTCTAGTTGCTCAACTGTCTTAGGTCTTCTTTGTCACATCTTCCTCTTTATGATGCACCAAATGTTTTCTATCGGTGAAAGATCTGGACTGCAGGCTGGCCATTTCAGTACCCGGATCCTTCTTCTACGCAGCCATGATGTTGTAATTGATGCAGTATGTGGTCTGGCATTGTCATGTTGGAAAATGCAAGGTCTTCCCTGAAAGAGACGACGTCTGGATGGGAGCATATGTTGTTCTAGAACTTGGATATACCTTTCAGCATTGATGGTGCCTTTCCAGATGGGTAAGCTGCCCATGCCACACACACTCATGCAACCCCATACCATCAGAGATGCAGGCTTCTGAACTGAGCACTGATAACAACTTGGGGTGTCCTTCTCCTCTTTAGTCCGGATGACATGGTGTCCCAGTTTTCCAAAAAGAACTTCAAATTTTGATTCATCTGACCACAGAACAGTTTTTTTTTTCACTTTGCCACAGTCCATTTTAAATGAGCCTTGGCCCAGAGAAAATGCCTGCGGTTCTGGATCATGTTTAGATATGGCTTCTTTTTTGACCTATAGAGTTTTAGCCGGCAACGGCGAATGGCACGGTGGATTGTGTTCACCGACAGTGTTTTCTGGAAGTATTCCTGAGCCCATGTTGTGATTTCCATTACAGTAGCATTCCTGTATGTGATGCAGTGCTATCTAAGGGCCCGAAGATCACGGGCATCCAGTATGGTTTTTTCCGGCCTTGACCCTTACGCACAGAGATTGTTCCAGATTCTCTGAATCTTTGGATGATATTATGCACTGTAGATGATGATAAACTCCTTTCTGATATTGCTCCACTATTTTTCGCCACAGCATTGGGGGAATTGGTGATCCTCTGCCCATCTTGACTGAGAGACACTGCCACTCTGAGAGGCTCTTTTTATACCCAATCATGTTGCCAATTGACCTAATAAGTTGCAAATTCGTCCTCCAGCTGTTCCTTATATGTACATTTAACTTTTCCGGCCTCTTATTGCTACCTGTCCCAACTTTTTTGGAATGTGTAGCTCTCATTAAATCCAAAATGAGCCAATATTTGGCATGACATTTCAAAATGTCTCACTTTCAACATTTGATAAGTTATCTATATTCTATTGTAAATAAAATATAAGTTTATGAGATTTGTAAATTATTCCATTCATTTTTTACTCACAATTTGTACAGTGTCCCAACTTTTTTAGAATCGGGTTTGTAGTTCACATGTTGCAAAGTTACTTATATTTAGTACAATGTCTAAAGTACACTATCGGGAAAAGAAAGTTGTAACTCATATTTCCTGTAAACCTGTTCACTATGGACTAAATATATTAAAACATTGAGACATACAGCTTTGTAAACTGCTTTGTTACAATATGTATTGAGAAAATGCTATACAAATGAACTGGAATCATTACATTTAAGGACTGTATGTGAATAACTATTCCAATTACTTTATGTCTGTATGTTTGTGTGTCATTTTAGTTTGGACCATGGAGAGCCTTTCAGGATCCAGCCAGGACTGCAAAAATGTAGGTTCTTTGTCTGGCACACTCTTGCACATTTTATGAAAACAAACAAAATTATACAACTGTTTTTGTCTCTCTCGGGTTTAGATTTCTGTGATCTCACACTGGATCCAAACACAGCGAACACTCAACTAATTCTGTCTGAGAACGGAGAGGTGAAATATGTGGAGCAGCAGCCGTATCCTGATCATCCAGACAGATTTAAAGATATTCCTCAGGTTCTGTGTCGAGAGAGTCTGACTGGACGTCATTACTGGGAGGTTGAGCGGACTGGCTGGGCTCGTGTAGCAGTGGCCTATAAAACAATCATCAAAGAAGGGACTGTTGGTAAGTTTGGATACAATAACAAGTCCTGGTGTCTCTTCTGCACTATTGATGGATTTGTTGTCTGGCACAACAATGTGAGCAACAACATTCCTGCTCCTTCACCCTCCCCTAAAAGAGTAGGAGTGTATCTGGATTGGCCGGCCGGCACTCTTTGCTTCTACAGCATCTCTGACACGCACACACTCACACACTTACACACATTCAACACCACATTCACTGAACCCCTCTATGCTGGATTTAAGGTTTTTAATTCCTCACTGTCACTGTGTAAGATCACACAACAGACAAACAACTGACTTCTGCCTCCATCCTAATCATGGTCGTAGTTCAGGTCTATTTATGAAGATTTATATGAAGTATAAAATGTATGAATTTAACTACAGAAATAGTTATTCCATGTTGTACGTTAAAATGTTATTAAACATAAATGTGTAAAAATGCTGTTGTATATTCAGTCCCACTTCATACTAGAATTTGACTACTACATATGTAAAAAAAAAAATAATAATAATTGTGTTCATGTTGTATTGCAAAACATGTTTGTTGCTACTAATGTGGAATACGGGTAAGATTAAGGACAGGTTTTGTGATATGGTTTAAGTTTAAGGGTTGGTTAAGGCATAGGGGTAGGGTCAACAATGTAATTACAGATGTAACTTCAAAGAGATATTTCATATTTAAGAGAGCAAACATACATTTGTATTGTACGTCATTCATCTCTACCACATTACTTCCTATACATGTATAACATATAAGTACTGCAATCATTTCAATCATGTTTGTTATTTTTCTGTTTCTGTTTAATCCTAACTGTATGTTATGTGCTGTGTTGCCTTCATAAGTACAGATAAGAGAGAGTCTTGATTTATCATCACAGGATCGTGTTGTAAACCAGTATTTTTTGTTTTGGTATAATAACACTGGTTAAATTTGTGTTGGTCAGACTGCAAATGTCTGACTGAACATAGAAATTAAAAAGATTATTCAACAGACTACTCATTTTTAACATCACTTCATCTCCTGCTTTCTGAACTTCCCTCCCTCTGCATTTGGGCTGATAATTTGTTAAGTGTGGAATTTTGAAATGCAGTGTCACTAAGATCCTTCTGTCTTCTCAGAAGTGAATGTGAAACAAAAGTGAATAAATCAGTTTATCTAGATGTTCCTGTAGTTTGTTCACTGTAAATCTGCAGAGTGTTTACTGTATATCTTATAATGAGCAACTCATCCCATATCTATCCTCGGAGTCCAGTCTGATACAACCCTGATCATGTACTTTCAGTGTGTTAATAAACTGTCATTGTGATTCAGTTCAGTTCAATTCATTTGATGAACATTTTGCATAGAACAGATCCTCCACAGAAGCTCCTCTGACAACTGTTGAATGAGTACAAAACTAATTCTTCACTTAAAACTTTAATATCTCTAGAGGCCTGCGCTCACAGACACCCAAAATCTTCTTTTATTTAATTTTTGTTATTAAAACTAGTTCAAACTAACACACATCCACCTGATAGGCCTACTATACATGGCAGATGACCATAATGTTATATTACAGTTTTTCTCAATCGATTTGATACATTTCTCCAAACTGAGGTAAAAGCTCTCAAAACAGTTAACACAGCAAACTAAACACACTCTTATGCTGGCGAAACTGTTAAGTATTCACTGCACAATGAAACACAGCATTTTATTCTAGTAATGCATTTATTAAAATTCAATATTAACATTGAAACTAAAAGTGTGTTCTCTGTTGATTTTATAACAAATTCATGTTTTTATAAAAAATTAAGTTGATGATAATAAATGTTTTTAATTAAGTTATTTGTTTTTGATTTAGTTTGTATAACAATAAGTTGTCACCCCACACACACAAAAAAAGATATAATGCAAATAAGTACATAAAAATAAAGTGATAAATGTACTGCATTCATTGAATCAATTATCTTATTGATCATGCCTCTCAATTACATCTGGCCAGAGAATTTCATCAACATCACAGAAAATATTTTCACGAGTCATGCATCGTGGGAAAAAATGCCTTGAATGCTGTATCCATCCTTGACATGCTTGTGCCCCAACATCTCCAAAGGCCTCTTCCATCGCTTGAAGAAGACTTACTTGGTTGTAAGGGTTGCGATCATATACTTTCCATCTCCAAGAGGAGAAGAATTCCTCAGTTGGATTCAGGAAAGGAGAATATGGTGGAAGAAACACCATCCTGAATTGTGGATGATTCTCAAACCACTCTTGCACTAGTGCTGAATGGTGGAATTGGACATTGTCCCAAATAACTACAAAATTCCGCACCATGCTCCTGATCACCCTGCAGAAAGAGGATTTCATTAAGGAGGTTTAAAAAAAAAAAAAAATGTAGGAGCCTTGCTGTGTTGTATGGTCCCAAGACAGCATTGTGTGCCACAACACCAGTTGTAGAAATTGCTGCACAGAGAGGGATGTTGCCTCCTCGTTGTCCAGGGACATTGACTGTAGCACGATGGGCAATCACATTTCTCCGTCTTCTCCTTTTTTTTGAAGATTGAAGCCTGCTTCAACAATATACAGGTACTCATAATGAGTTGCACTGCTATCCAACTCCAAGATTATCTAGAGTAAAAAGAACACAAGGTAAAATATAGTAAATTTGTGTTTTACAGTAATGGCATTGATTGCAGTCAGTACTACTGTGAAATTGTTGCTGAAGTTTGAGTTCACACTTTGAAGCAGCAGTATACATAGATATGCCTAAATCTTTTCACATATAGTAGCATGTTAAATCCTTGAAATCAAGCTGACGAGGGAGGTGGTGTCAGGTTTGGGGGATTTGCCTAAAGGTTTGATGTCTGATTAAAAAAAAAAAAAGCACTTCTGAAAGTCCATCTCTCTGCAATGTCTGTAAATTACAGTTAAGTGTGCAGACTATTTTCTTTGGCATGACCAAAGTTCAGCACTCAGAGTTTTGTTTTTAATGTGCTGTCAAGTTAAAAATATTTAGATTTAAAAAGCCTGTTTCAAGATGTTGTGTTGCATTTGATTGATTGTTTCATGATATTTCATGTCACTTCAGAGCATTTGCGCATATCATTTTATAAGACGAGAAATCCAGTAAAGACATCCTGGTTTAAAACTGAGATCAACAATGATTCCTCAGGTATTTGAGAGCTGAGGGCTTCACAGGTGATGTAATCTGTTGATGTGTGTTTGTAGGTTGTCAGGCTGTATGGTGACAGAGGAAGGCTGTAGTTATCTGTCTTCAGCTCTGAGCTCAAACCCCTCACACCTGAGAGAGCTGGATCTGAGCTACAATCACCCAGGACAATCAGGAGTCCAGCTGCTCTCTGACAAACTGAAGGATCAAAACTGCTCACTAAAGATACTCAAGTATGTGGGGTACAAGTTTAGAACCCTTGTCTGCAGCAAGAGCCCAAACTTCACATCTCTGCATGTACTAATTAAATTCCTAAGCTCAAAAAATTTGTCTGTCCACTTCAGACATTCTGCAGACTAAAAGTAACTTTGCAAGTTTGTCAGCTAACAATCATTAGAGTATTAGTAGACTGTCTGCTTAATATCTGCTGCTCCCCAACAGACAATCCACTGACTATAAGTAACTTTGCAAGTACATGTCAGTTTATTCTATTAACACCAACCCTAACCTAACAGTCTACTAATACTCTAATCAGAGTTAGTTCACATGAAGTTGCAAAGTTACTTATATTTAGTACAATGTCTAAAGTACACTATCGAAAAAAAAAAATGTGTAACTCATATTTCCTGTAAACCTGTTCACTATGGACTGAATATATTGAAACACTGAGACATACAGCTCTGTAAACTACTTTGTAACGATATGTATTGAGAAAATGCTATACAAATGAACTGGAATCATTACATTTAAGGATTGTATGTGAATAACTATTCCAATTACTTTATGTATCTATGTTTGTGTGTCATTTTAGTTTGGACCTTTCAGGATCCAACCAGGACTGCAAAAATTTAGGTTCTTTGTCTGGCACACTCTTGCACATTTTATGAAAACAAACAAAATTATAAAACTGTTTTTGTCTCTGTGTTCAGATTTCTGTGATCTCACACTGGATCCAAACACAGCGAGCACTCAACTCATTCTGTCTGAGAACGGAGAGGTGAAATATGTGGATGAGCAGCAGCCGTATCCTGATCATCCAGACAGATTTAAAGATATTCCTCAGGTTCTGTGTCGAGAGAGTCTGACTGGACGTCATTACTGGGAGGTTGAACGGACTGGCTGGGCTCGTGTAGCAGTGGCCTATAAAACAATCAGCAAAGAAGGGACTGTTGGTAAGTTTGGATACAATAACAAGTCCTGGTGTCTCTTCTGCACTATTGATGGATTTGTTGTCTGGCACAACAATCTGAGCAACAGCATTCCTGCTCCTTCACCCTCCTCTAAAAGAGTAGGAGTGTATCTGGACTGGCCGGCCGGCACTCTGTCCTTCTACAGCGTCTCTGACACACACACACTCACACACTTACACACATTCAACACCACATTCACTGAACCTCTCTATGCTGGATTTAAGGTTTTTCATTCCTCACTGTCACTGTGTAAGATCACACAACAGACAAACAACTGACTTCTGCATCTATCTGAGTGATGGTCCTATGTCTGATTAGGAAAAGATTTGATTTATGGAGTACATAATTTATGAATTTAACTGCAAAAATAGTAATTGCGTGTTATACTACGGGGCCATTGAATGCTTGAATCTGATTGGCTGACAAACATTCTGAGGTGTACAATTATTTTCTGGGAAACGCACGACGAATGTAGTTCCAGGCAGCTCTCCTGACCGCATTACAGTTCCATGTCACTTCGCATAGTAAAACTGTAATTACGGAAATTACAGGACTAACAAAAACAATAACATGACAGATGGTTTTCCGAAAGTAAATACACATGACATTTCTCACTAACGAGGAAATAACAACGCTATTAAGAGACGCTGCTGCAGAACACTGTTAAGGGACGCACAGAGGTAGCATAATTCACACAAGAGCTCTCTCTCTCTCTCTCTCTCTCTCTCTCTCTCTCTCTCTCTTTCTCTTTCTCTGTGTGTCTCTGTCTCTCGCTCTCTTTCTAATAACTTCATTAATAACTGCATTAGAATGCTATCAACATCTCAAGCCTCCATTACCAGCTTTAAAATGGCGTTTTGAAACAAGAAAAAGAGGTGTTGGATGAGATGCAGAAGAAATAATCCTACTCACAATAGCGATTTAAGTACAAAAACCAGAGGAATCCCTTTAAATATATCATCTGGTCGATGTCTTGAGGTGTGGTGACCGTAGTATAATTGAATTATACTCCGCTTCGCATCGTGGCCGCATCACCACCTCAGGTGTACATTATTTTTCTAATAACTCAACAGCTCGTCATCAGTTATACCTTACTTAAACATGAATGTGTAAAACTACTATGTATACTCAATCTCTCTTTGTATTAGATGTCTGTAAACTATTATATGTCAAAAAAGTATTTATTGTCTTTATATTACATTGCAAAATATTGTGACTGCTATTGATGTGGAATATGAGTAAGGTTAAGGACAGGTTAAGGGATAGTGATAGAGTCAACAGTGTGATTATAGATGTAACTACAGAAATTAGTAACAGATGTGATATTTATGGTATATAAGAGAGCATATTTAAGAGAGCAAACACACATTTGTATTGTACATCATTCATGCTGTTTCTTTATCTCTACAATATTACTTCCTACCAGAGCCGGCCAAGCCACTAAGCAACCTTTGCAATTGCAAAGGGCCCAATGGCCAGCAGAGGGCCCCCTAGAGTCACTGCTAGCTAGTGAGTGAAAAAAATCATACATCAAAAGTAACATAAAATAAATAAATAAAAAGAAGTGGGCCTACAGCAGTCTTTATCGGGCATTATGATAAGCACAGTTGTTATTTATTTAGTTCTTTATTATGGCGAGTTCCCCGCGAATCTTGACCCTGACTGACCCCTATGATGTCACTCGTCACCTGGTCAGTGTCTGTCAGTCAGTTACTCCGACGTCGACGATGTCTGACATGAAACGAAAATATCTTTCTTGCCATGAAAAACGACAAAAGAAGATGCTGGAAGAAGAGAAGAAGCAAGAAGATAATGGTACGTAAACATGTAGGCTTAATTTTACGAAACCTGTATGGATAATCTGCAGTCTAAAAGTCTTATATTGGGATGCAAACACTTACAGGGGGAGGGTGTTGTGAGGTTTTGCGCTTGTGTTCTCCGACTTCGCGTGCAGCCGTGCATGAGCGCAAAACCTCACAACACCCTCCCCTGTCGGTGATTGGTTGGAACACTATTTGTTTTGGTTTTGAGTGGTTGGTGAAACCAGTTGTTTTTGTGTGCAGATCTCAGAGCCTAGGCTGCCTACAGAGATGCGTTTTTTTGACAGCCTGCTTATGGGGCAAGCAGCTAGCGGATCGTTAGGAAAGATTAGATGAAGGTGATCATTTATGGTTGGGCCTTTTTTGGGCCTGAAATCGCTGATACAACCTTTAAATCAAAATTTTTTTTTTTTTTAGCAAATTACTTTTTTCCAAGGAGACCATGTATGCATGTGTGTGCACACAAATACACAAGTTTGGATTTTAATAGTTCTATTGAAATGTTACCTAATTCTTATTATTGTTACTATTAATCTTGTTTGTGGTGTTTTAGATGTTATTGTTAATTTTGTTTATTTGAAAAATTAGAACATTTAAATATTCTATTTATAATTTATTTTATATAATATTTTATTTAAATGTTATTCTATTTGCTCTATTTCATTTAAATTATATATAGGCTGTTGTTTGTGCCTCTTAAACTCAGGTGTCAATTAAAATTGTTTCTTTGATGGTCAGTGAAAATCACTTTATCAGTCTTTTATTCAGCGAGTTCATCAGTGTGTGTTTGTTGCACTGCACTGCCATTCAGCTCAGTGGTATCATAATTTTCCTGTTAGACATCAAACATGGAACTCAACTCAAGAACTCAAGGTCTTTTATTGTCATTCTGTATATGTTCCCACATAAGAACGAAATACTTACTCAGGACCAGCAGCGTAAAAAAGATAATTAACATACAGCATACATAGAATAATTAAAACATAATTTAATTTGCCTTCACAAGTAAGTATTTCAAGGATTTATTATCACATGATGATGTTGTAAAGCAGTAATTTTTGTTTTGGTATAATAACACTTGTTGAAATTGTGTTGGTCAGACGATGTCTAACTGAGAGTGTAAAACTATTCAATAAACTCTACTGAATATTACCATCACTTTATCTTCTGCTTTCTGAAATCCACCTGCCTCTGTCTGCGTTTGGGCTGACAAAAAAATTTATTTTATGTTGACAAATATAATATGTGTGGAATTTTGAAACGAAGAGTCACTGAGATCCTCTTGTTTTCTCAGAACTGAATGTGAGACAAAAGCGAAAGAACCAGTTTCTCCAGATGTACTATTCCTGCAGTGTGTTCTCTGTAAATCTGCAGTGTTTAAGGTAAATCTGCAGAGTATTTATAGTAAATTTTATAATGAGCAACTCAATCCTTTTCTATCCACAGAGTGCAGTCTGACACGACTCAGATCAAGTACTTTCAGTGTGTTCATTAATAATGAACTGTCAGCTGGATTCAGTGCAGTTTGATGAGGACTTTCACAATATATTGCTCTCCTTTACAGAGATCAGATCGTTGTTAGATGCTCCTCCGACAATTGTTGAATTAGGACAAAAATTAATTCTTCCCTTAAAACTTCAATATTTCTCTGAGGACTTCACTCACAGACAACCAAACTTTTTTCATGTTGTTATTAAATCCGGTTCGAACTAATACACATCTACTTGATACTAAACATAGCAGAGAAGTAGGGGTGTCGCAATATACCGGTATTGACGATAATACATATATACATACATACATACATACTGTAGAACTTGACAGTATTTTCTCTCTTGTTATTTCATAGGAGCTTCAAGGAAGCCAGAGTCTTGTGTCCTGCGTTTATCAGTATGCTTATGTTCGTTGGGTGAAAAAGAAAAACTCAATAAACAAAGAAAAATAATTTGACTGACAACATACATTCATACACAATCTTAATGTTTGACTGTTTGGCAGTACTCTAATGTGATTTTCAGAGTTACATGTTTAGATTTTGAGGTGTTTATTAAGGGTTTGGTGGATTTAAGGTCATTGTCAAAGAAAGTGTTCATGAAGATCAAGTAGATAAACTGATTAATATTTATTTGATATTTAAGGATAAAATGTTAACATATACAATTAAATTTTACTACAATGTTACAATGTTATTTAACTATATAGATATTTTAAAACTATAATTATCTTTTCTTTTCAAAATTCAATTAATATTCACTTATATATTAATTCATATAAATATATTTATTTTGTCTGTTTTGATTCATATTTTCTCTTCTTTTTTTACATTGAGATGGTCAGGGCTCACTCACTGAACCATGAAAACACCTGCAGATGAAGGAAATTATGAACTATTCTGTGTAGTCAAATTCTGATCCTCAAACACTGAAACAGATCACTATTGGTTCTCTGTGTGTTGACTCTGTGTAGTTTTACTGTATCATGAAGCTCCTGTGAGGACGCTGAACATCTGCTGATGGAGATGAGCTGTCTATTCTTTGAAGATAGCTGTCTATTTTTTAAAGCAAGGACCACAATAGAAATAAGTTATTGTGACTTTATTGTGTTATCCTTGACAAGAAGGTTGTAACAGTGAATTGCTACTTTTTGTGTCAAATAATCTCAACTCAACTCAGTCATGAAGTGTTAAACTCACAGCACTGTAAACACTCTCAGAGCACTGCAGCATGTGCTGACGATGTAAAGAAGTGGGCAGGATTTACAACAGATTGAGCTGATACCTATTTAAATGAGTTTCTGATTAAATGAAGAATTTTAATTTTTGTGTGAACAATTCCTTTTTAATGTAAACATAAAATAAATCAGATTTAGGCCTATGGCTGTAGGCTTACGTCTGAATAAAGGGTGATGTAGTATGCAGTTGAATTTGTATTTTGTTGTTGTGTTAAGTTGAATTTTCATTCATATTTTGTGTGTTCAGTCATTAAAACCAGGTTTAAAAACAACTACTTTCAGACTCATCTTTCAGAACATGCATGTTATCAATCAGTTGTGAGTAACTATACACTGTAAAATCCAACAGCTGCTCTAACAAACACTTTTTAGTTAACTACTTAATGTCTCAACTGTACAATCTAGTAATCTGTGCTAGTATCCACACATACTATTCCTTGCTTACTCAGAAAACCTCCGTTTATGATTAATTGATTGGTTTGAGTGCCATTAAAAAAAAAAAAAAATTTGAGATGGGGCCATTCTTAATAGACTTCTCTAGTTGCATTCACTCATTTCCCAAAGTGTCCTTGAATGTTGAATTGTCAATAAAACTGAAAGATTTGAGACAATCACATACCTGTAAGCTGACATCATAAACTGATGTTGATTTTCCTATGCATTGATTTTTTTTTTTATTTTTTTTTTATTTTTTTTTTATTTTTTTCCTGCAGGGGGAGCTGGAGGTGTAAGTCAATGTGCTGAAGCAGGATCTGGAAAAGACATCAAACAAATCTGTGAAACTGCGGCTAAAAACAAACCAGATGAGTCCATACATATTTATAAAATGAGAAACTTAATGAGTTCCTGAAGGAGCATGAGGAGCAGAAGAGAGTCAAAATTCATCAGAACACAGTCATTAGTGCTGACAAACAAACAAACAAAAATCCCTTATTTGCCATATTACATAGCATACACATCCTAAAAACTAGTTTAATTTTAATTCTTACTGTTTGTGTTGAGTTACAAACAACACAACTTCTTTAAGACTCACCTGAGGAGATGATGATGATGATGATGCTCTGCACCACTAGAGGGAGAACAAGATGATAAAGAGACAAGAGTCACCTTTGAGCAGGTGACTAAATGAAAGTAAAAGAAAGGATAATATTTTGAGAGTTTAAATCTATGCCTGGACTTTTAAGTGGCAGCACAGTGCGGTAAGTTCAGAACTTGTTCTTTATGTAACCACATAGATATGTAGAAATAAGTTGGTAATGGTAATTGTGATGGTAAGTTATTGTGAATTTAAAGATATTTTGTTGCCAGAATAATTTTAAACTTTTATACTGTGCTAATTATATTATTTATCAGACAATATCAATAAACCAATGATTGTTGATTCTCTTGCACAAATGAGATGCTTGTTAAAAGTCATGATGTGCGCTTAAGAAAAAATCTAGTTTTTATATTTGTTTTAGCTTACAGTACAAAAAAAGTAGTGCTGAGTTCTGCACTTCATTTGTATCACAGGTACAGTACGACATTATTACTAAACCTACTGCTTTTCTGCTGCAGGTAAATATCAATAATTGTACTGTAACAAACATTAAAAGCTGAATGAACAGTGAGGAATGATTATGTAGCATAGTATAATAACACCTGAAAAAAAAACTCAATATATTTGATATGCATCATTACAGTATTTTTATTGTACTATAACAGTAGGTTAAAAGATCAGGGAAAATTCATGTCATGACCACTTTAAATGGTGATGTGTACCTTGAGTAAATAATTTATTTATTTTTTTCACAAATTACACTAAATAAATAATATATACTACTAAATAATATTATTTTTAAAATGTTTGAACTAATATTTATGAATTATTACATGTTTTCTGTGAATACACACTGCAAATGATGGATGGTAGTTCCTCACACAAGCTGAACTTGAGTTACCTTTGAGATTGGGTTTACCAGGAGTTATGGGCTTTGTTTTAGTTCCAGAATGCACTAAATTGAGTTGATTTGAGTAAAAACTCATTGTGCAGTACATTATCGTTTGTACAATACAAAACTGCATATTTTGCTTAACAGGTGAATATCCAAAGCTACAGACAATAGTCTGCATTTAACTGTGAATCTGTCTATTTAACTTTTTCTTTTTAACTTTATCTTTTATATTGATTTAGTAATCAGTGAGGGATATGTTTACCTTATTTAACCATGTTCCTTTAAAGGAGCAATACAGAAGGGCTTACATCTGCCGTGAGAATATTTAATTAGAATGTGACAATTTTTTGTTTATATATATATATATATATATATATATATATATTATATATATATATATTATTTAGACTAGGAGGGAAGTGCTTTCCAAAATGAGTTCCCGTGAGAAAAGAGAGAATGAAGACACCTCCAGTGACTCCAGGTATGACATCAACACTTTTGCAACTTTTTATCTCTGTAGCTCAGACATTAGAGCATTTCTCTCACAATGCCAAGATCATGGGTTTGATTTCTGTAGGCTTATTCACACTGCACCAACAGATTCTGACCAGCGCTATAAGACATGTTTGTTGGGTTTGTAGGATCAGTGTATTACCCATGTTGAAATATGTTGCTGTGTTCAATCTGTATTTGATGGGTTGCAGAATTTCTGAGAAGTGAAAAAACTTTAATCTGGTGATTGTTTGCATTGGCTGATGTCTGAAAATGCTGTGTCAAATTATCTGAATCTCTATCTGTATTAAGATTAAACTGAATATGTCTTAACTAAATGAATAGCCCATTGTAATGTTGTTCCAGTCATAGTTTGCATTTAGCAAATGCATTTTGTATATTATATAAAATTGTTTATTACTGTTTTCTACAAATTGTCAATAAGTAACTTTTAATAAACAAATACAATAATAATCATTAAAATAGCTTTTAATAATTATAACAATACTGAATGTTAAATAAAAGTAGAAAAAACTAATTAATGGACATTGATTGTCTGTTTATCAAATAGTATAAATGTGTATCTTAATATACAATAATACAGTGTGTGTGTGTGTGTGTGTGTGTGTGTGTGTGTGTTTATATATATACTATGCATACTTGTTTGTCTTTTGCCACTATCAGCAGAAAGAAGGGACTGAGATCAGAATGTACAGCACCCTGCAGCAGTGTGTCTATGAAAAGTACACAATCCTTGCATAGACCCCCTTCATTCAGTAATGGAACAGAGACCTTTGCCCCACAGTTAGTATACATATTTAGCTGCTGATTTATAGCAATTTCATTTAAGAAACCCTAATGAACACTAAATGTTCTCCAAAATATGCAACATATACAATCCACACTGATATTTTTCTGATAATCTTCAGCAGCCTTTGTAATTACTGTAATTGCCATTTTGGCTGTTCTTTCTTTTAATTTCAGCAGTGTGAAGATAGATGATACAATTACATCCCACAATCAGACCCACATCAGGCAGGAAAGACCTGAAGCAGTCCTGCAGAGAGTCAAAGACCAACACAAAACCAGCATGAAGAAGAAGTATGAATGCCTATTTGAGGGAAACAAACTACAAGGAAATGAAACCCTCTTGAACAGAATCTACACACAGCTCTACATCATAGAAGGAGAGAGTGAAGGAGTGAATGAAGAACATGAGGTTTTACAGATGGAGAAAACACCCAGCACACAACACAATCCAATCAGCTGTAATGACATATTTAAACCATTACCTGAAACAGGATGTGAGGAGAAAGAGAAAATCAAAACTGTTCTTACTAAAGGCATCGCTGGAATTGGAAAAACTGTCTCTGTGCAGAAGTTCATTCTGGACTGGGCCGAGGGAAAAGACAATCAGGATGTAGATTTCATGTTTGTGTTTCCATTTCGAGAGCTGAACTTGATCCAAGATCATCAGTACAGTCTTCACAGCCTTCTGCTGGACTTCCATCCTGAGCTTCAAGATCTGGACTCAAAGATTTACGAGGAGTGTAAAGTTGTGTTCATCCTTGATGGTTTTGATGAAAGCAGAATGACACTGATGTTTTCAGATGATGAGAGTGTGTGTGATGTGACTGAGTCTTCATCAGTAGGTGTGTTGATGTCAAACCTCATTAAAGGAGAACTGCTTCCCTCTGCTCTCATCTGGATCACCTCCAGACCAGCAGCAGCCAATCAGATCCCATTCAAATACATTAACCGTGTGACAAAAATTCAGGGATTTAATGACCCTCAAAAAGAGGAATATTTCAGGAAGAGAATCAATGACCGGCATCAAGCCAGCAGAATCATCTCACACATCAGAAGAACAAGAAGCCTCCACATCATGTGCCACATCCCCATCTTCTGCTGGATCTCATCCAATGTTCTTCAGAACCTCCTGAAAGAAGATCTCAATGCAGAAATCCCTCAAACTCTGACTGAAATGTACATCAACTTCCTGCTGATTCAGATTAAGAGAAAGTATGATGAAAGAGATCCAGAGAAACTCCTGAAGTCCAGCAGAGAAGTGATTGTAAAACTTGCTGAAGTGGCTTTCAATCAGCTGATGAAGGGTAATGTGATGTTCTATGAGGAGGACCTGATTGAGAGCGGCATAGACGTCACTGATGCCGCAGTGGTTTCTGAGATTTGCACTCAGATCTTTAAGGAAGAATCTGTGATTCATCAGAGGAAAGTCTACTGCTTCATTCATCTGAGTGTTCAAGAGTTTCTTGCTGCTTTCTATGTGTTTTACTGCTATTTAAGCAGCACAATGAAAGCCCTGAAGGTTTTTGATTTAATGCACAATTTGCATAAAGGTGCAGTAGATAAAGCTTTAGAAAGTAAACATGGACACCTGGATCTGTTCCTGCGGTTCTTGCTGGGCATCTCACTGGAGTCCAATCAGAGACTCTTACGTCATTTGCTGACACACACAGAAAACAGCTCAGAGATCATCAGTAAAACCACACTCTACATAAAAGAGAAGATCAAAGATGAACAAGATGTCTCCACTGAAAGATCCATCAATCTGTTCCTCTGTCTGCTGGAAGTGAAGGATCAGACTCTGTCCAAAGAAATTCAGGAGTTTGTGAAATCAGACAGACACTCAGAGACTAAACTCTCTCCATCTCACTGCTCAGCAATTGCCTACATGCTTCAAATGTCAGAGGAAGTGCTGGATGAGCTGAATCTCAGGAAATACAACACATCAGATGAAGGTAGAAGAAGACTGATACCAGCTGTGATCAACTGCAAAAAAGCTCTGTGAGTGTTTAACCCATGTCTTACAATAAAGAGTCCTTTCTGAATAGAATTTCCAACCCTGTTGAAAAAAAAACAGCATATGCTGGTTAGATATGTTTTAAAGAATGGCTGCTGGTTTGAGCTGGTTTACTTAACCAGCATAGGCTGTTTATTTTCAACAGGGTATTGTTTTGCTTAGTTTTAGAATGTCCCGATCTGTTTAACATAAATTAAGTAGATATTGCAATGCTAATTGTAGAATGAGGTTAAGAATTTAATTATTTTGAGTTCTGTTCTGTTTCAGTCTTGTTGGCTGTAATCTCACTGACCAACATTGTGAGATTGTGTCATCCGCTCTACAATCGTCAGACTCTGTCCTTAGAGAGCTGGACCTGAGTAACAATGACTTGAAGGATTCAGGAGTGAAGCTTCTCTCTGATGGACTGAAGAGTCAAAACTGTAAACTGGAGATACTGAGGTCTTTTAAAACATCATACATTCATAAATTCTCAAGATTTGTCAGGACAGCAGGTCTTTAAGATCGGATGTGACCAAACACTTTCCCTTGTTCTGCCCAGTTAAATCTTTGAAATCAAGCTGACGAGGGAGGTGGTGTCAGGTTTGGGGGGTTTGCCTAAAGGTTTGATGTCCGATAAAAAAAAAAAAAACACTTCTGAAAGTCCATCTCTCTGCAATGTCTGTAAATTACACTAATATAATATTAAGTGTGCAGACTACTTTCTTTGGCGTGACCAAAGTTCAGCACTCAGAGTTGTGTTTTCAATGTGCTGTCAAGTTAAAAATATTTTAAAAGAGCCTGTTCAAGATGTCGTGTTGCATTTGATTGATTGTTTCATGATATTTCATGTCACTTCAGAACATTTGTGCATATCATTTTATAAGACAAGAAATCCAGTAAGGACATGCATACTAGTTTAAAACTGAGATTAACAATGAATCCTCAGGTATTTGAGAGCTGAGGGCTTCACAGGTGATGTAATCTGTCGATGTGTGTTTGTAGGTTGTCTGGCTGTATGGTGACAGAGGAAGGCTGTAGTTATCTGTCTTCAGCTCTGAGCTCAAACCCCTCACACCTGAGAGAGCTGGATCTGAGCTACAATCACCCAGGACAATCAGGAGTCAAGCTGCTTTCTGACAAACTGAAGGATCAAAACTACTCACTAAAGATACTCAAGTATGTGGGGTACAAATTTAGAACCCTTGTCTGCAGCAAGAGCCCAAACTTCACATCTCTGCATGTACTGATAAAATACCTATGCTCAAAAAATGTATCTGTCCACTATAGACATTCTGCAGCCTAAAAGTAACTTTGCAAGTTTAAGTCAACTGACAATCATTTGAATATTAGTAGACTGCTTAATATCTGCTGTTCCCCAACAGACAATCCACTGACTATAAGTAACTTTGCAAGTACATGTCAGTTTATTCTATTAACACCAACCCTAACCTAACAGTCTACTAAAACTCTAATCAGAGTTAGTTCACATGAAGTTCCAAAGTTACTTATATTTAGTACAATGTCTAAAGTACACTATCGGGAAAAAGAAAGTTGTAACTCATATTTCCTGTAAACCTGTTCACTATGGACTGAATATATCAAAACACTGAGACATACAACTCTGTAACTAAAATTCTATACAAGTGAACTGGAATCATTACATTTAAGGACTGTATGTGAATAACTATTCCAATTACTTTATGTCTGTATGTTTGTGTGTCATTTTAGTTCGGACCACGGAGAGCCTTTCAGGATCCAACCAGGACTGCAAAAATGTAGGTTCTTTGTCTGGCACACTCTTGCACATGTTATGAAAAATAAATAAATAATTATAAAACTGTTTTTGTCTCTCTCGGGTCTAGATTTCTGTGATCTCACACTAGATCCAAACACAGCGAGCACTCAACTCATTCTGTCTGAGAACGGAGAGGTGAAATATGTGGATGAGCAGCAGCTGTATCCTGATCATCCAGACAGATTTAAAGATATTCCTCAGGTTCTGTGTCGAGAGAGTCTGATTGGACGTCATTACTGGGAGGTTGAGCGGACTGGCTGGGCTCGTGTAGCAGTGGCCTATAAAACAATCAGCAGGAAGGAAGGGATGATCTGTAAGTTTGGATACAATAACAAGTCCTGGTGTCTCTTTTGCACTATTGATGGATTTGCTGTCTGGCACAACAATGAGAGCCACAACATCCCTGCCCCTTCACCCTCCCCTAAAAGAGTAGGAGTGTATCTGGACTGGCCGGCCGGCACTCTGTCCTTCTACAGTGTCTCTGACACACACACACTCACACACTTACACACATTCAACACCACATTCACTGAACCCCTCTATGCTGGATTTAAGGTTTTTCATTCCTCACTGTCACTGTGTAAGATCACACAGACAAACAATTGATTTCTGAATCTATCTGAGTCATGGTCCTATGTCTGATTATGAAAATATTTGAATTATGGAGTATATAATGTATGAATTTAACTACAGAAATAGTAATTGCATGTTGTACATTTAAATGTTGTTAAACATTAATGTGTAAATCTACTATGTATACTCAGTCTCTCTTTGCATTAGATGCAAAAAAATTTTTTTCTTTTTATATTATATTGCAAAATACTGTGATTGCTATTGATGTGGAATACGAGTAAGGTTAAGGACAGGTTAAGGGATAGTGATAGGGTCAACAGTGTGATTATAGATGTAACTACAGAAATTAGTAACAGATGTGATATTTATGGTATATGAGAGAGCACATTTAAGAGAGCAAACACAAATTTGTATTGTACGTCATTCATGCTGTTTCTTTATCTCTACAACATTACTTCCTACACGTATATAATATATATGTACTGCAATCATTATGTTGTTATTGTCACTGTTTAATACTAACTATATGTTGTTTGCTGTGTTGCCTTCATAAGTAAGTAGATGTGTGAAAGAGACAGTCTCTATTTCAAGGATTTATTATCACATGATGATGTTGTAAAGCAGTAATTTTTGTTTCGGTATAATAACACTTGTTGAAATTGTGTAGGTCAGATGATGTCTAACTGAGCGTGGAAAACTATTCAATAAACTCTACTGATTATTACCATCACTTTATCTTCTGCTTTCTGAAATCCACCTGCCTCTGTCTGCGTTTGGGCTGACAAAAAAATTGATTTTATGTTGACAAATTTTATGTGTGTGGAATTTTGAAATGAAGAGTCACTGAGATCCTCTTGTTTTCTCAGAACTGAATGTGAGACAAAAGCGAACAAACCGGTTTCTCCAGATGTACTATTCCTGCAGTGTGTTCACTGTAAATCTGCAGTGTTTAATGTAAATCTGCAGAGTATTTATAGTAAATTTTATAATGAGCAACTCAATCCTTTTCTATCCACCGAGTGCAGTCTGACACAATTCAGATCAAGTACTTTCAGTGTGTTCATTAATAATGAACTGTCAGCTGGATTCAGTGCAGTTTGATGAGGACTTTCACAATATATTGCTCTCCTTTACAGAGATCAGATCGTTGTTAGATGCTCCTCCGACAATTGTTGAATTAGGATAAAAATTTATTCTTCCCTTAAAACTTTAATATTTCTATGAGGACTTCACTCGCAGACAACCAAACTATTTTCATGTTGCTATTAAATCCGGTTCGAAATAATACACATCTACCTGATATTAAACATAGCAGAGAAGCTTAATATTATGTGAATAAATACATTAAAGCATTTTCAGTTGTACACTAGGCAAGGTGTTAACATTTTTTCAACAGACAGAAGTTAACTGTCTCTGACTGGAAGTTTGTGGTGGGTTAGGATTGGAGCCTGAGACTGAATTGTTTTGAATCTCCATCTAGAGGTGAATGTGCAGCATGACACAGACACATTGCATTGAGAAGCACCTAAGCAATGTACCCTTGTGAAAAAGAATTAGGCCTACAATTTAGCAGATTTATTTTAAAATATGCTTACTTTACTGAGCTGAAACTAGACTTGATATTAAAGATCATCTGCTCAAAACATACATTCACTTTAGAAAAAAAAAATAAAATAAGAGGAAGTCGTGGCCTAATGGTTAGAGAGTTTGATTCCTAACCCTTAGGTTGTGGGTTTGAGTCTCGGGCCGGCAATACCACGACTGAGGTGCCCTTTAGCAAGGCACCGAACCCCCAACTGCTCCCTGGGTGCTTCAGCAAAAAAGGCTGCCCACTTCTCCGGGTTTGTGTTCACTGCTGTGTGTGTGCACTTTGGATGGGTTAAAAGGGTTTGGGTCACCATACTTGGCTATATGTCACGTCTGTTTACATTCATACACAATATTTATGTCTGACTGTTTGGCTGTACTCTAATGTGAGTTGCATGTTTAAATTTTGAGGTGTTTATTAAGGGTTTGGTGGATTTAGGATCACTGTCAGAGGAAGTGTTAATGGAGGTCAAGTAGATTAAACTGATTAATATTTATTTGATATTTATGGATAATATGTTAACGCATACAATTAAATTTTAATGTATACAATGTTACAATGTTATTTAGCTCTATACATTAAAAACTTAAAATATTTAAAAACTATAATGATTTTTTTTTTCAAAATTCAATTAACATTCACTTAAATATTAATTCAGATAATAAATATTTATTGTGTCTGTTTTGATTCATATTTTGCCTTCTTTTTTTACATTGAGATGGTCAGGGCTCACTCACTGAATCATGAAAACACCTGCAGATGGAGGAAATTATGAAACTATTCTGTGTAGTCAAATTATGATCCTGACACTGAAACAGATCACTATTGGTTCTCTGTGTGTTGACTCTGTGTAGTTTTAGTGTATCATGAAGCTCCTGTGAGGACGCTGAACATCTGCTGATGGAGATGAGCTGTCTATTCTTTGAAGAGAGCTGTCTATTTTTTAAAGCAAGGACCACAATGGAAATATATTATTGTAACTTTGTGTTATCCTTGACAAGAAGGTTGTAACAGTGAATTGCTACTTTTTGTGTCAAATAAACTCAACTCAACTCAGTCATGAAGTGTTAAACTCACAGCACTGTAAACACTCTCAGAGCACTGCAGCATGTGCTGACAATGCAAAGAAGTGGACAGGATTTACACCAGCTTTTGCTGATACCTATTTAAATGAGCTTCTGATTAAATGAAGAATTTTCATTTTTGTGTGAACAATTCCTTTTTAATGTAAACATGAAATAAAGCATGTTAAGGCCTATGGCTGTAGGCTTACATCTGAAGAAAAGGTGATGTAGTATGCAGTTGAATTTGTAATTTGTTGTTGTGTTAAGATGAATTTTCATTCATATTTTGTGTGTTCAGTCATTAAAACCAGGTTTAAAAACAACTACTTTCAGACTCATCTTTCAGAACATGCATGTTATGAATCAGTTATGAGTAACTATACACTATACAATTTTAATCCATTGATGTGTGTTTGTAGATTGTCTGGCTGTATGGTGACAGAGGAAAGCTGTAGTTATCTGTCTTCAGCTCTGAGCTCAAACCCCTCACACCTGAGAGCAGGGGCATTGCACAAGATCCCGGGCCCTATGCATAGGCAGTCCTGATCTGTCCACTTCAGACATTCTGCAGACTAAAAGTAACTTTGCAAGTTTAATTCAATTTTCAATTCAAGTTTATTTGTATAGCGCTTTTTACGATACAATCATTGCAAAGCAACTTTACAGAAAATTAAGTTTCTACAATATTTAGTAGTAGCTTATCAGTGGTGACTGTCAGTTCATGTGCATATGGCAGAAATGTTCAGAAAAATCAATAAAAGACGTAAACAAATAGACGATTAACACTATTAACAGCAATTATGCAATCAAAATTATAGCAAAAATGTGGTAGTTCTGTATGTTGTCTCTGGGTTAGCATCATCTGAGGTCCTCTGAGGGGTTGGCATCATCTCTTCTCAGGTGTTCTGGATCCAGACTGGAGCTTGTGTAAATCCTAGTTACCACGGGATGTAAAAAAAATCGAAAAAAAGTTGTAACTCATATTTCCTGTAAACCTGTTCACTATGGACTGAATATATTAAAACACTGAGACATACAGCACTGTAAACTACTTTGTAACAATATGTACTGAGAAAATGCTATACAAATGAACTGGAATCATTACATTTAAGGACTGTATGTGAATAACTATTCCAATTACTTTATGTCTGTATGTTTGTGTGTCATTTTAGTTTGGACCATGGAGAGCCTTTCAGGATCCAACCAGGACTGCAAAAATGTTGGTTCTTTGTCTGGCACACTCTTGCACATTTTATGAAAACAAACAAAATTATATAACTGTTTTTGTCTCTCTCGGGTTTAGATTTCTGAACTAAAAAAGGGGCACTACAGGTTGGGGCAGGAGAAGACAGCACACACTCTCAGACATTTCAGACTTTAGTAAAGATGTTTTGAAAGAATAATCACAACTACGCATTGCTGATAACAAACTATTTACATATTTACATATAAATGTTTTATAAGTTTTTTTGTTTTTTTTTACAGCAAAACCTTTCAATTCAATACCATGTCCTGAAAGATCTTGATAACCTCATCTTTGATGATTGGGATGTCTTTTTCAATGGCCAGAAGCAGAAGATCATTAAGTCGTTCTTGTCCACATGCATTACGAAGTTTAGTTTTCAGCAGCTTCAGCTTTGAGAATGAGCGTTCAGTGGAGGCTGTGGAGACACGCAGTGTTGCAAAGATTTTCAGCAGTTTGAAAAATGTTGGAAACACAATATGAGCTTCAAAATTGCATGGGAACTTATTTGTGAGCATGTGTACGAAGAGTGGAAAATTCTAAGCTCAGTTAGCAGCTGTTCTTCCTCCTCTTGAAAACCATAGAACTCACAGAAAGTATGGGCAGCATTAAGAGCTTCAGCATTTGCAGTGTCTTTCCACTTTGATGGCTCAGTCAAACAATGCAGTGACATCACAATTTTGTCAGTGTTGCCTTTCCCTTGAAATCGTCTGTGGATTACCTGAATCAGGGAACCCAAAAAAGTGAAGTACATCCTTCCTCTGTAGTACTCATCTAGAGTCTGTGGCTGGTGGTCCTCTGTTGCTGATGTGGAGCAGTACTTAAACTTTGTTGGTCTTGGTTGCCTTGGAATATCTTCAGGCACATTGATCCCTCTTGTCTCTGCTTGAATGGTAGCATTGTGATATATTTCTTTGAATTGCTCTTCAGTCCTCATTGTGTTCATTCTGTTAATGACACCGTTTGCAACAGTGTATGCTGCTGCCAAATCCAGGTCTTGCCGCTGAAGAGCATTTGAAGCAGCTGGTTTAGGGCTGTTTCCCTGCAGCTCCATCGGTGTCTGAGAGCCTCTGTAGCTCAAGGGCACACTGGCCTGGATTCATGGTTTGCTGTGTTTGTACAAATGCTGAATGTTGTTTTGTGAAGTTGGCAATGAAGGTGTAAAGTTTTTCAACTATTGTGAGAAAACTGACAAAGTGTATGCTTGACTTAGTGCTCTCCACTAGAACAAGGTTCAAGCAATGAGCATGGCAATGAACATATAATGCCTTTTGATTTTGCTTTTGTATTCTTGACTGTAGTCCTTTATAAGGCCCGCTCATGTTGCCAGCTCCATCGTAGCCCTGGCCATATATGTCCTCAACTTTCAGCTGGTTCTCCTTCAGCACAGTCATAACTAGGTATTCAAGTTGTTCTCCTGTTGGTGACTGAACATCACAGAGCTGAATAAAGCGCTCCTTTATCATCATGTCATGCACATAACGAACAACAAAGGACACCTGTTCGATGTGTGAAACATCAGTTGTCTCATCAAGTAAAATTGAATATACTGATGCTTCCCTAACTTCCTTCAGTGTGGAGCGTTTCACATAAACAGCTAGGGCTCTAATTAGGTCATTTTGTATTCGGTTTGAGAGGAGAGACACCTGAGGTTTTTGATGTGATGCCTGTTTTTCCTTGATTTTGTCAAGATGAAGCTTCAGTACACTGTCATATTGGCCAACCAACTCCACAAGCTCTAAGAAATTTCCTTCGTTTGAACCTGACAGGCTTTCGTGGTCACCTCTGAGGGCCATGTCTTGTTTTGCTAAGTACAATATAATATTGATTAGTCGGTAGATAATCTCCCTGTTGTTTTGCCTTTCTCTTTCTTTGGCTGCTTGCATTTCAAAGTCTGCTTTTTCTAAAGCTGCATCCAATGCTTTTCTTTTAAAGGCATTCCACCGAATCATGCCTAGCATGTGTGACTCTTAGCCTGTTTCCATAGACTTACCCCTACTGACTTCCAACCTGTCCTGCTCTTATACTTCTCATCATTCATGAAAAGCCTGCAGCTGAAACAGTACATCGCATCATTCTCAGGAGAATACTCTAACCAGGGGTGTTCTTCATACCATTGCCTCTGAAAATGATCATCCTTGTTAATTTTTTGGGAACTGCAAAATTGGACGACAGTGTCCTACTGAATTTTAAAATTTTGTGAAGGCCGCATTATATGTATTTCTTTACATGTGCAGGATCTGATGGATTTTGTAATTGGAACAAAAACTCAAAGTCTTCTGGCTCTTTCTTTCTTGTGTACACTGCTGTGGCTGCTTCGCTTTCCATATCTTCTTGTTCTGCCTCTGTCTCTTCTCTCTCTGTCTCCCTGTATTGCCTTTCTGTCTCAATCTGAATATTTTTTGTCTCTGGCTCAGTTCCATGACCTTCACTTTGATTTATTTGAGTTGACTCTGAGGCAGAATTATCTTAATATAGAAAACGAATAACAAACTTTTTACAATCACATTGTAAATACTGTTTAATGCTAATTCATTTTACGTTGCTGTAATTGTAAATCTTACTTCTTGTCACACTATAGCACAGGGGTGCTCAAGCTCAGTCCTGGAGGGCCATTTACCAGCAGATTTTAGCTCCAACTTGCCTCTAACACACCAGTCAGGGAGTTTATTTTATGCTTATTAAGAGCCTGATTAGCTGTTCAGGTGGGTTTAATTGGGGTTAAAGCTGAACTCTGCAGGACAGCGGCCCTCCAGGAGCAGGACTGGACACCCCTGCTTGAGCTGCTACTTTCAGCCAGTTTAACAGGTTTACCTGTACCTGTCTGATTTGACTTATGCTCAGTGGGCTCTTCCTCACTCTCTGAGCCTGCCTCTGCTGCTTCATCTTGAATGGAAGTATTACATTTACATTTATGCATTTAGCAGACACTTTTATCCAAAGCAACTTACAGTGCATTTAGGCTACACATAATTTTACCAGTATGTTTGTTCCCTGGGAAATGAACCCATGACCTTTTGTGCTGCTAACGCAATGCTCTACCACTGAGCCACAGCAGCCTCCCTTAGCTCTTTCTCTCTCTGTTTCTGTCTTCTTTTTTGCGAAGACATTATTTTTCTACAAAGTGTGCCATAACAGCAAATTTGGTGTTATTTAGATCAGATCGGGTTCAACATTTTGATTTGACAAGAATTCTAATTATCGTTCGAGAACGTGGATATTTTGTACACACTGTTAACTTAGCACCATTATTAAAAGACCATGAGCAAAACAATAACGACAAAAATACAAAAACAAGCTGCCAAATTATTAATTCAACCACTGTTTGTAATGTATTAATGCCCTTTGTCGATGGGACGAACTTCTGAAACTGTTGTCTCCACTCCAGCGCTCAGACAGAGACTGTGAGTGATACTGAGGAGTAAGCGAGAAAACACAGAGCGGATTAGCAGAATCAGTGGATCATTAGCGGAGTGTTAACAGACATCCGGGATCAGGAATGGGTGCACACAGGGGCAGGGGCTGAGAGGGGCACTTCAGATGATGAGGGCAGAGGGGCAGTGGCTCTAGCCACCGGGCCACCCCACTGTGCACGGCCCTGACTGGGAGGTCCTGGTGTCTCTTCTACACTGTTGATGGATTTGTTATCTGGCACAACAATGTGAGCAACAACATCCCTGCTCCTTCACCCTCCTCTAAAAGAGAAGAAGTGTATCTGGACTGGCACTCTGTCCTCCTACAGCGTCTCTGACACACTCACACACTTACACACATTCAACACCACATTCACTGAACCCCTCTATGCTGGATTTAAGGTTTTTCATTCCTCACTGTCACTGTGTAAGATCACACAACAGACAAACAACTGACTTCTGTCTCCATCCTAATCATGGTCGTAGTTTAGGTCTATTTATCTTATGTATGAATTCAACTACAGCAATAGTAAATCCATGTTGTACATTTAAATGTTGTTAAACATAAATGTGTAAAAATGCTGTTGTATATTTAGTCCCACTTCATACTAGACTTTGACTACTATATATATATATATGAAAATATTGTGTTCATGTTGTATTGCAAAACAAGTTTGTTGCTACTGATGTGGAATACGGGTAAGATTAAGGACAGGTTTTGTGATATGGTTAAGTTTAAGGGTTTGTTAAGGCATAGGGGTAGGGTCAACAGTGTAATTATAGCTATAACTTCAAAGAGATATGTCATATTTAAGAGAGCAAACATACATTTGTATTGTACGTCATTTATCTCTACCACATTACTTCCTATACATATATAACATATATGCATATACCTATACATATATAACATTTTTCTGTTTCTGTTTAATCCTAACTGTATGTTGTGTGCTGTGTTGCCTTCATAAGTACATTAGAGATAAGAGAGAGTCTCGATTTATCATCACAGGATCATGTTGTAAAGCAGTATTTTTTGTTTTGGTATATTAACGCTGGTTAAATTTGTGTTGGTCAGACTGCAAATGTCTGACTGAACATGGAAATCAATTATTCAACAAACTACTCATTTTTAACATCACTTCATCTCCTGCTTGCTGAACTTCCCTCCCTCTGCATTTGGGCTGATAATTTGTTATGTGTGGAATTTTGAAATGCAGTGTGACTGAGATCCTCCTGTATTCTCAGAAGTGAATGTGAAACAAAAGTGAATAAATCGGTTTATCTAGATGTTCCTGTGGTTTGTTCATTGTAAATCTGCAGGGTGTTTACTGTAAATATTATAATGAGCAACTCATCCCATATCTATCCAGTCCAGTCTGATACAGCCTTGATCATGTACTTTCAGTGTATTAATGAACTGTTATTTTGATTCAGTTCAGTTCAATTCATTTGATGAGCACTTTGCATAGAACAGATCCTCCACAGAAGCTCCTCTGACAACTGTTGAATGAGTACAAAACTAATTTTTCTTCACTTAAAACTTTAATATCTCTAGAGGCCTATGCTCACAGACACCCAAACTCTTATTTTATTTATTTTTTGTTATTAAAACTGGTTCAAACTATCACACATCCACCTGATAGGCCTACTATATATGGCAGATGACCACAATGTTATATTACAGTTTTTATCAGTCGCTTTGGTGCATTTCTCAAATCAGAAATTAAATTTTCAAAGCTACTTGTACAACCTCCACATCATCCAGTCATTTGTACAAATTCTGACAATGGATATTTCCTCTCCGTTGGCCTGGCAAATCAACAGTAGCTCTGTGGCCGAAGACATTTCGACTACACCTTCTGCTTTTGGTCAAGTTGAAGCCAGCCTCATTCACATAAATGAAGTTGTGAGATGGTTCACCTGACTCCAATTCCATGTTGCATTGCAAGGGAAGATATTCATTGTGATGTAGACGAGAATCTGTGGGCCAACTGACTGGCACATCAGGAGGTGTAGACAGACTGCACTACAATTCCTACAGTGCTGCACGCAAAAGCAAAATTCTGTCTAAGGGGAGTTTCCTGTATTTGCCTTTATAATTCTGTATTTTTGCCTTTGTGCCCTTTGGACCATGTGATATTTCAGTTTTTCTTTTTTAATAAATCTGCAAAAATGTCAACAATTCTGTGTTTTTCTGTCAATATGGGGTGCTGTGTGTACATTAATGAGGAAAAAAATGAACTTAAATGATTTTAGCAAATGGCTGCAATATAACAAAAGTGAAAAATTTAAGGGGGTCTGAATACTTTCCGTACCCACTGTACATAAGAAGTGCTGCTTTCTGGATTTCAATACAGTAACTTTCATCCAAACTGTTGCCATAGTTGACAGCAGGTAATACTAACAGGGTGCACTATAAATATTGACAATATGACTAAGCATTTTGACTATCTTCTTTGTGAACAATGACTCAGGGACTTTTCATTCTGATGGCACTGATATGTGGACTGACATAAATACTTACTTGAGATAAGAGCTAAAGATTTTGAGTAAGTTACAGGCTTTTGCAGGTAATCCATTGTGTGGTGCTGTTTGTACTAATTGTTTTGAGAAATGCACATACTTTTTTGCAAATATTAAGGATGATTTGAGAAATGCACCAAAGCGACTGAGAAAAACTGTAATAAACACATTAAAGCATTATGATTTTTACACTAGATGAGGTCATAATACTATTTCAGCATGCAGAAGTATGGACTGGAAGTTTTATGTTGGATTGGAAATTGAGTCTGAGCCCTCTTCTATCTTTGATGAACATATAGCGCCCCCTTTTGGAAAGAGAGAGAATGTTCTCCTTAAATTTTTTTTTAATATATGTTCATCACTCAGAATTAGTTGTTTTGTAAATTTGAACTGAATTTAAGGAAAGGAAACAAACAAGATTCAGAATTTCAATTTAAGTTATAAAGGTGTTCATTAATGACTAATAACTCATTACAATTGCATTATAAATCATTGATAAACTGTATGAATGAAAAGGGTGACTTGAACACAATACCTGACAAATAGTGAGCCATTTTTAACTCACGTAATAATTTCTTAATTTTTTTTTTCTTACTTATTTCACCCAAAACCAGATTCCTGATTTATATCATGATACTGCAAAAAAAAAAATACTATTATAGTGAGAATGAAGGGTGTTGTATTTGTGGTTTTCTAATAAATATCTCATCTCTGTTCAGTTTGACTGACATGCATCATATCATACCTAAAACTTTTTTAATGAAAAAAATAAAATAAAGCATGTATATGTGTCACGTGTTCTCCCTGTTTCTCTTCTCCCTGCTTACTCCTTGTATACAAACTAAAGTTATTATAGCAGTGTTTGTTTTTTTGTTTTTCGGTATGTTCTTGGTTGAGCTAGTAACATCCCAGAGGGAGTCCTAGTGGAATATTAAATGGAGACCAACTCACATCCTCGCTGCTGAGGGTGAGCTGTAGCTGGCCTCTGTAATATAACCTCCACTTTGGCTCCTAGCTCCCACATCTCCACCGTGGCCCTCCCATATCCCACCGGCTCCATCTTGTTCAGTCAGATTCCTGTAGTGGTTGCAGGAGGAGAGATAAGAAAGCAGGAAACTACAGCCAGACTCGAGCTCGCGTTGTCTGAAGCTTAACGTTAAAGTGCCGCCCACAAGGCTAATTTGGTTGTGACAGTGTATATACAATCCTGGTGTATTCTGGACATCACAAAAAGCTACTAAAAGCAAATAAATAAATACATGAACAAAAGTTTCAATTAAAGAAAATAATAGGAAAATTCAGCTGCATGATTTATTCATGCTGTGATGTATGCTGGGAGTTTTGTACTATGGTACCCAGCATGCATTGCGACATTACACTTTTATTGTCACCATTGTTGAGATTCATGTGTTGACTTGTGATGACTTTGTGTGTTACCGGAGTTTAATTTTCTGTGCTTTTTAAAAAATATACATATATATTTTAACTGGTTCTGCAATACTGTTGATCTTACGCTGCAGTTTAATAAAGCAAGTGTATTATTGGAACAACACGATTGTTTAGAGGCAAATGACATTTGTGAATTTCATTATGATTGTAGAACCATCAATTGTTGCCTATCATCACCTGATCTCATTTTGTCTTTATTTGCTCCTGCAAATGTGTTTGATAAACACACCATCACAACAGCCAGCGAAGAGAAACTAAGAGTTAAATGCCCAAATAATTACAAAAATATATGCTGCATGTGTGCCAGATCCTCATTCCACATGTGCTAGATGTCCCAAAAATACGTTGCTATCTGGAATAAGTCAATGTGTTTAAACATGAGCTGGAATTGGCATTAAACAAACCCGTCAAACTGCTGTTAAAAACAAACCAAATGAGTCATCATATTATAAAACACTAATCATCCGTATGGTGACTTCAAATGAAACAAACTTTAGATTTATTATTGCTATGTATGTTATTATGTAATATTCAATAAATAATCAATAAATGATCTTCATCCTGACTCTAGATACAAATGGAGGAGTCTGAGACACTTAATCAGTTCCAGAAGGAGAATGAGAAGCAGAAGGGAATAAAAATTCACTTCACTGTCCCTAGTGCTGACTGACAACAAAAAGCTCTCATTTGCCTTATTAAACAACATACACTTATCCTGATAGCTAGTTTGATTTGAATTCTTACTGTTTGTGTTGAGTTACAAACAACACAACAGCTTTGATATCCACCTGATATTGTGATGATGGTCTGAACCACCAGAGGGAGAAGATGACCACCAAGAGAAAAGAGACAAGAGTCACCTTAAGGAGTTGACTAAATGAAAGTAAAAGATAGAATAACATTTTGAGGGTTTAAATCTATGCCAGGACTTTTGAGTGGTAGCATATTGTGGTAAGTTCAGAATTTCTCTTGTAAAGATGCTAGAATATGAGATACTTGTTGAAAGTAATGATGTGCATTTAAAAAAAATGCAGTTTTTACATTTGTTTTAGCTTACAGTACAAAAAAGTAGTGCTGAGTTCTGCACTTCTTTTGTATCACAAGTACCACATTATTACCAAAACTACTGCTTTTCTACTGCAGGTAAGTTTCTATACTTGTATTGTAGCAAACATTAACAGCTGAATGAACAGTAAGAAATGATTATCTACCTTAATATAATAAAACCTGAAAAACAGCTCAAGATATTTGATATGCACTTATTATTACAGTATATATTACATATATTACAGTATTGCTTATTATACTATGTTAAAAGAACCTGGGAAATTAATGTCATGACCACTTTAAATGTTGATCTGTACCTTGAGTGAATCATTCTTAATGCTATTATAATTTAAAATATTTTTCGCTAATAAGTTTCGCTAATTAAATAACATATAATTCTAAATAATATTATTTAAACTTAACTGTACTAATATTTAAAAATGATTACATATTTACACACTGCAAATGATGTATGGCAGTTCCTCACACAAATTGATCTTGAGTTACCTTTGAGTTTGAGTTTACCAGCAGTTATGGGCTTTGTTTTAGTTAGTTTTACTTGTGCAGTCCCAGAATGCACTGAATTGAGCTGATTTGAGTAAAACAAAAAAAACTACACTACACAAAACTGCACATTTTACTTAAGTAATTGTCACGACACGCACACAGACAGGTAGATCCAAATGCAGTGTTTATTAAAGGGTAATCCAAAATCATAAACAGTCCAGGCAGGGGTCAAAACCAAACATAAACAGTCCAAAACACGAAACACGAACATCCACTAGGGAACCACCAGGAAAAAGCAGGGTGACATGCAACAAGGACTCCGTCACAATGACAGAAACAACCAGGGTATTTAAAGACAGGTGCAAACAAGGTAAGTGGTGACAGCTGAACACAATGAACAGTGATGAACAGATAAGGCTAGTGGGAAATGTAGTTCTGAAGGAGGTGACCAACAAGGGGAAGTGAGACCTCTAGTGGCCACCCAGGGAGACACAGAACAGACCCGTGACACTATCCCCCCCCTCTAAGGAGCAGCTTCCAGATGCTCCTCAGAACAAAATAAACACAAAACAAAGAGACCAGGAGGGAGGTGGACTGGTGGAGGCAGAACAGGGGGAGGGATGGCGGGCCAGGCCCGTGTAGGGGAACTGGGACCGGCAGCGATGGCTCCCCTGGTAGCCCAGGTGGCTCGGTCAGATCAGGGGGCCATGGTGGACCCGAAAGTTCAGGGGACCACGAGGGACCAGGCAGTTCAGGTGGCCACGGTGGACCCGAAAGTTCAGGGGACCACGAGGGACCAGGCAGTTCAGGTGGCCACGGTGGACCCGAAAGTTCCGGGGACCACGAGGGGCCAGGCAGTTCAGGTGGCCACGGTGGATCAGTCCATGACGTGCCGGTGGCTCCTTGACGGAAGACTCAGGCGTTGAGTCAACCATCTTGTCTGCCAACACAGGTGTAGATTCGACCCTCCTGTGCAGTGGTGCTGGGCTGGTGGTCATCTCGTGCTGTGGTGCTGGGCTGGCGGCCATCTTGTGCTGTGGTGCTGGGCTGGCGGCCATCTTGTGCTGTGGTGCTGGGCTGGCGGCCATCTTGGCCATTGGCGCTGGCTCAGCGGCCGTGATGTGAACACTCACGGGAAACTCTGGGATCTGGCACATCCTGGAAAAGTAACTTAATATGTAGTTCTGAATGTAGTTCTGAAGGAGGTGACAACAAGGGGAAGTGAGACCTCTAGTGGCCACCCAGGGAGACACAGAACAGACCCGTGACAGTAATTATCCAAAGCTACTGAATAATAGTCTGCATTTAATTGTGTATCTGTCTGACTTTTTCTCTTTAACTTTATCTTTCATCTTGAAATCGTGAAATCAGTGTGGGATATGTAAAGCTTATTCCACCATATTGCTTTAATAGAGTGATATAGAAGGTCATCTATTGTGAGACTAATCAAATGTGACCATGATTTGCTGTACTTTTGTTCCTGAAATGTTGTGTTTCTGTTTTGTGTGTGTGTGTGTGTGTGTGTGTGTGTGTGTGTGTGTGTGTGTGTGTGTGTGTGTGTGTGTGTGTGTGTGTGTGTGTGTGTGTGAGAGAGAGTGTTTTTATATATGTCTTATTTAGAGTAGGAAGGCAGTACTTCAAAAATGAGTTCCCATGAGAAAAGAGAGAATGAAGACGCTATGTCTAAAATAAGATGTTCTCCTGGATCAAACTGTGCATCTTTGTGGGATAATTACATTTGTGACCTGCCCCATGAAATAAATGAAGCAACAGAGACTTCCAGTGACTCCAGGTATAACATTAGCACTTTTGCAACTCTTTTGATCTTTTGTTGGATCAGTGTGTTACCCATGCTGGCATCTATTGCTGTGTTCAGTCTGTATTTGTTGGGCTGTGGAATTTCCGAGAAGGAACCAACTGTAATCTAGAGATTGTCTGCTCTGGCCAGTTCCTATCAGTGCTGTGTCAAATTATTTGTAATTCTTATCTGCATTCAGATAAAACCAAATTTCTCTAAACTAAATGCTGAATGCAGCCAATGCTGAATGTAATTTTGTTCCCATCGTAGTTTGCATATAGAAAATACACCTTGTATGATTTATAAAATTGTTTATGATTGTTTTCCCCAAATTCTCTTTCAATAATTAAATACAACAATTATTTAAATTGCTTTTAATAATTGAAAAAATACTGGATGTTAAATAAAAGGGGGGAAAACCTTTAATGGACAATGTCTGTTAATCAAATAATAGAACTGTGTATCTTAATAAACAATAGTACAGTGTGTATGTATACTATACATGTTTGTCTTTTGTCACTTTTGTCAGCAGGAATAAAACACTGAGATTAGAATTTCCAGACCTCAGCGGTGTGTCTATGAAAAGTACACAATCCATGTTTAATCATCCTTCAATCAGTGATGGAACAGTGACTTCTGCCCAACAGTTAGTATAAATATTTACTTGCTGATTTACTGCAATTAATCTCAAATAATATGATTTAAAATATAACAATAATAATAAACACTAAATGTTCTGCTAAATATGTAATATATACAATCCACACCTATATGTTTCTGATAATCTTCAACAGCCATTGTAACTAATGATATTGCAATTTGTGCTGCTCTTTCATTTTAATTTCAGCATTGTTAAGATAGATAAAACAATTACATCCCACAATCAGACCCAAATCAGGCAGGAAAGACCCGAAGAAGTCCTGCATAGGGCTAGAGACATGTAGGAAAGAAGTATGGAGGTGATGTATGAAAATTTGTTTGAGGGTGGAGAACTTTAAGGAAATGAAACCCTCTTGAACAGAATCTACACACAGCTCTATATCATAGAAGGAGAGAGTGAAGGAGTGAATGAAGAACATGAGGTTTTACAGATGGAGAAAACACCCAGAGCACAACACAATCTAATTAGCTGTAATGACATCTTTAAACCATTACCTGAAACAGGATGTGAGAAGAAAGACAAAATCAAGACTGTTCTTACTAAAGGCATCGCTGGAATTGGAAAAACTGTCTCTGTGCAGAAGTTCATTCTGGACTGGGCCGAGGGAAAAGACAATCAGGATGTAGATTTCATGTTTGTGCTTCCATTTCGAGAGCTGAACTTGATTAAAGATGATAAGTACAGTCTTCACAGACTTCTGCTGGACTTCCATCCTGAGCTTCAAGATCTGGACTCAAAGATTTATGAGGAGTGTAAAGTTGTGTTCATCTTTGATGGTCTGGATGAAAGCAGAATGACACTGTTTTCAGATGATGAGAGTGTGTGTGATGTGGCTGAGTCTTCATCAGTGGGTGTGTTGATGTTAAACCTCATGAAAGGAGAGCTGCTTCCCTCTGCTCTCATCTGGATCACCTCCAGACCAGCAGCAGCCAATCAGATCCCATTCAAATACATTAACCGTGTGACAGAAATTCAGGGATTTAATGACCCTCAAAAAGAGGAATATTTCAGGAAGAGAATCAATGACCAGGATCACGCCAGCAGAATCATCTCACACATCAGAAGAGCAAGAAGCCTCCACATCATGTGCCACATCCCTGTCTTCTGATGGATCTCATCCACCGTGCTTCAAAACCTCCTGAAAGAAGATCTCAATGCAGAAATCCCTCAAACTCTGACTGAAATGTACATCTGCTTCCTGCTGATTCAGATTAAGAGAAAGTATGATGAAAGAGATCCAGAGAAACTCCTGAAGTCCAACAGAGAAGTGATTGTAAAACTTGCTGAAGTGGCTTTCAATCAGCTGATGAAGGGCAATGTGATGTTCTATGAGGAGGACCTGATTGAGAGCGGCATAGACGTCACTGATGCCTCAGTGTTTTCAGAGATTTGCACTCAGATCTTTAAGGAAGAATCTGTGATTAATCAGAGGAAAGTCTACTGCTTCATTCATCTGAGTGTTCAAGAGTTTCTTGCTGCTTTCTATGTGTTTTACTGCTATTTAAGCAGCACAATGAAAGCCCTGAAGGTTTTTGATTCAATGCTTAATTTGCATAAAGGTGCAGTAGATAAAGCTTTAGAAAGTAAAAATGGACACCTGGATCTGTTCCTGCGGTTCTTGCTGGGCATCTCACTGGAGTCCAATCAGAGACTCTTACGGGATCTGCTGACACACACAGAAAAGAGCTCAGAGAGCATCAGTAAAACCACACTTTACATAAAAGAGAAGATCAAAGATGGACAAGCAGTCTCCACTGAAAGAGCCATCAATCTGTTCCTCTGTCTGCTGGAAGTGAAGGATCAGACTCTGTCCAGAGAAATCCAGGAGTTTTTGAAATCAGACAAATACTCAGAGAAGAAACTCTCTCCATCTCACTGCTCAGCAATCGCCTACATGCTTCAGATGTCAGAGGAAGTGCTGGATGAGCTGAATCTCAAGAAATACAACACATCAGATGAAGGTAGAAGAAGATTGATATCAGCTGTGATCAACTGCAGAAAATCTCTGTGAGTGTTTAACCCATGTCTAACAATGAAGATTCCTTTTTGAATGGAAGTGCACTTTCTACCATTGGAAAAACAACAGCATGTGCTGGTTAGGTATGTTTTAAAGCATGGCTGCTGGTTTGAACTGGCTTACCTAACCAGCATATGCTGTTTTTTTTTTTTGTTTTTTGTTTTTTAACAGGGTATTGTTTAGCTTATTTTTAGAATGTCCCGGTCTGTTTAACATAAATTAAGTAGATATTACAATGCTAATTGTAGAATGAGGTTAAGAATTTGATTATTTTGTGTTCTGTTCTGTTTCAGTCTTGCTGGCTGTAATCTCACTGCTCAGTAAAGTAAAATTGTGTCATTCGCTCTACAATCGTCAAACTCTGTCCTTAGAGAGCTGGACCTGAGTAACAATGACTTGCAGGATTCAGGAGTGAAGCTGATCGATGGACTGAAGAGCCAAAACTGTAAACTGGAGATACTGAGGTCTTTTAGAACATCACACATTCATAAATTCTCAAGATCTGTCAGGGCAGCAGGTTCTTAAGATAAATTGTTGTCAAACACTTTCCCTCTTTCTGGTTAAATCTTTGAAATCAAGCTGACGAGGGAGGTGGTGTCAGGTTTGGGGGGGGGGTGCCTAAAGGCTTGATGTCCGATTTAAACAAAAAAAAAAAAGTACTTCTGAAAGTCCATCTTTCTGCAATGTCTGTAGATTACACTAATATAATATTAAGTGTGCAGACTATTTTCTTTGGCATGACCAAAGTTCAGCACTCAGAGTTGTGTTTTTAATGTGGTGTCAAGTTAAAAATATTTAGATTTAAAAAGCCTGTTTCAAGATGTTGTGTTGCATTTGTTTGATTGTTTCATGATATTTCATGTCACTTCAGAGCATTTGTGCATATCATTTTATAAGACGAGAAATCCAGTAAGGACTTGCATACTGGTTTAAAACTGAGATCAACAATGAATCCTCTGGTATTTGAGAGCTGAGGGCTTCACAGGTGATGTAATCTGTTGATGTGTGTTTGTAGGTTGTCAGGCTGTATGGTGACAGAAGAAGGCTGTAGTTATCTGTCTTCAGCTCTGAGCTCAAACCCCGCACACCTGAGAGAGCTGGATCTGAGCTACAATTTTTAGTTTAGTTTTATTTGAACATGTAAATAAAAAAAATATATATATATACAGACATGCATACATATATAAAATTAAAATTAAAATAGCAGCTGAATTAAATCATATACTTCTCAGCACAATCTTCCAAAATTATTATAGAAATTCCCATGTTCAAAAAGGAGTAAGAAGAAGTTCATAACAAACTTATCAGGTCCTACCCCATTTCTCTATTTTTATCCTTTAGTTAAATACAAAACAATTTGATGCTTCTCTTATACATACATCTTTACATACACCGTATATCTACCTACCTTATAATCACATAAATCCATGCATTCACATGGATACAGATGCATACATACATGCATACACACACATTCCCTTTTTTTCCCTTTTCTTCTTCATTTCCATCTATCTATAGCAAATCAAGTAATAACACCTCCATACTAGACTTAACATGTAAACCAATGAACCTGTATACACTACTATCACCCAGGACAATCAGGAGTCCAGCTTCTCTCTGACAAACTGAAGGATCGAAACTGCTCACTAAAGATACTCAAGTATGTGGGGGGTAGAAGTTTAAAAAACGTGTCTGCAGCAAGAGCCCAAACTTCACATTTCTGCATGTACTAATTAAATCACTAAGCTCAAAAAATGTATCTGTCCACTTCAGACATTCTGCAGACTAAAAGTAACTTTGCAAGTTTGTCAGCTAACAACCATTAGAGTATTAGTAGACTGTCTGCTTAATATCTGCTGTTCCCCAACAGACAATCAACTGACTATAAGTAACTTTGCAAGTCCATGTCAGTTTTTCTATTAACAACAACCCTAACCTAACAGTCTACTAATACTCTATTGAAGTTGCAAAGTTACTTAGATTTAGTACAATGTCTAAAGTACACTATAGGAAAAAAAAGTTATAACTCATATTTCCTGTAAACCTGTTCACTATGGACTGAATATATTGAAACACTGAGACATACAGCTCTGTAAACTACTTTGTATCAATATGTATTGAGAAAATGCTATACAAATGAACTGGAATCATTACATTTAAGGACTGTATGTGAATAACTATTCCAATTACTTTATGTTTGTATGTTTGTGTGTCATTTTAGTTTGGACCATGGAGAACCTTTCAGGATCCAACCAGGACTGCAGAAATGTAGGTTCTTTGTCTGGGACACTCTTGCACATTTTACGAAAACAAACAAAATTTTACAACTGTTTTTGTCTCTGTGTTCAGATTTCTGTGATCTCACACTTGATCCAAACACAGTGAGCACTCAACTAATTCTGTCTGAGAACGGAGAGGTGAAATATGTGGATGAGCAGCAGCCATATCCTGATATTCCTCAGGTTCTGTGTCAAGAGAGTCTGACTGGACGTCATTACTGGGAGGTTGAGCGGACTGGCTGGGCTCGTGTAGCAGTGGCCTATAAAACAATCAGCAGGAAGGAAGGGACTGTTGGTAAGTTTGGATACAATAACAAGTCCTGGTGTCTCTTCTGCACGGTTGATGGATTTGTTGTCTGGCACAACAATGTGAGCAGCAACATCCCTGCTCCTTCACCCTCCTCTAAAAGAGTAGGAGTGTATCTGGACTGGCCAGCCGGCACTCTGTCCTTCTACAGCGTCTCTGACACACATATCCACACACTTACACACATTCAACACCACATTCACTGAACCCCTCTATGCTGGATTTAAGGTTTTTCATTCCTCACTGTCACTGTGTAAGATCACACAACAGACAAACAACTGACTTCTGCATCTATTTGAGTCATGGTCCTATGTCTGATTATGAAAATATTTGATTTATGGTGTATATGATGTATGAATTTAACTGCAAAAATATTAATTGCATGTTATACTTTGGGGGTTATGTGTGCTTGATTTTGTTTGTTTTAAGGATTTTATGTGGTTTGAAATTATTTTATGTGTATATATATATGTATGTAGTTGTAGGCAGCTCTCCTGACCGCATTACAGTTCCATGTCACTTCGCATAGTAAAACTGTAATTACGGAAATTACAGGACTAACAAAAACAATAACATGACAGACAATTTTCCGAAAGTAAATACACATGGCATTTCTCACTAACAAGGTAATAACAACGCTATTAAGAGACGCTGCTGCAGAACACTGTTAAGGGACGCACAGAGGTAGCATAATTCACACAAGAGCTCTCTCTCTCTCTCTCTCTCTCTCTCTCTCTTTCTCTTTCTCTGTGTGTCTCTGTCTCTCGCTCTCTTTCTAATAACTTCATTAATAACTGCATTAGAATGCTATCAACGGCTCAAGCCTCCATTACCAGCTTTAAAATGACGTTTTGAAACAAGCAAAAGAGGCGTTGGATGAGATGCAGAAGAAATAATCCTACTCACAATAGCGATTTAAGTACAAAAACCAGAGGAATCCCTTTAAATATATCATCTGATCGATGTCTTGAGGTGTGGTGACCGTAGTATAATTGTATTATACTCCGCTTCACATCGTTTAATAATTACGAATTATTGTTTGCTTTGTTTTGTTGATGATTCAACAGCTCGTGTTTGATTATTCCTTACTTAAACATGTTCTACTTAAAACTACTATGTATACTCAGAATCTCTTTTTACTAGATGTCTGTAAACTATTATACGTCAAAAAAATATTTATTGTCTTTATATTATATTGCAAAATACTGTGACTGCTATTGATGGGGAATTCAAGTAAGGTTAAGGACAGGTTAAGGGATAGTGATAGAGTCAACAGTGTGATTTTAGATGTAACTGCAGAAATTAGTAACAGATGTGATATTTATGGTATATGAGAGAGCATATTTAAGAGAGCAAACACACATTTGTATTGTACGTCATTCATGCTGTTTCTTTATCTCTACAACATTACTTCCTACACGTATATAATACATATGTACTGCAATCATTATGTTGTTATTCTGTTACTGTTTAATCCTAACTGTATGTTGTGTGCTGTGTTGCCTTCACAAGTAAGTAGATACGTGAAAGAGACAGTCTCTATTTCAAGGATTTATTATCACATGATGATGTTGTAAAGCAGTAATTTTTGTTTCGATATAATAACACTTGTTGAAATTGTGTTGGTCAGACGATGTCTAACTGAGAGTGTAAAACTATTCAATAAACTTTACTGATTATTACCATCACTTTATCTTCTGCTTTCTGAAATCCACCTGCCTCTTTCTGCGTTTGGGCTGACAGAAAAATTGATTTTATGTTGACAAATATAATGTGTGTGGAATTTTGAAATGAAGAGTCACTGAGATCCTCTTGTTTTCTCAGAACTGAATGTGAGACAAAAGCGAAAGAACCAGTTTCTCCAGATGTACTATTCCTGCAGTGTGTTCACTGTAAATCTGCAGAGTATTTATAGTAAATTTTATAATGAGCAACTCAATCCTTTTCTATCCACAGAGTGCAGTCTGACACGACTCAGATCAAGTACTTTCAGTGTGTTCATTAATTAATGAACTGTCAGCTGGATTCAGTGCAGTTTGATGAGGACTTTCACAATATATTGCTCTTCTTTACAGAGATCAGATCGTTGTTAGAAGCTCCTCTGACAATTGTTGAATTAGGATAAAAATGTATTCTTTTATTAATTTTTTATTTTTTTTATGAGTTCTCTCACAGACAACCAAACTATTTTTATGTTGCTATTAAACCCGGTTCGAACTAATACACATCTACCTGATATTAAACATAACAGAGAAGCTTAATATTATGTGAATAAATACATTAAAGCATTATCATTTGTACACTAGGCAAGGTGTTAACATTATTTCAACGGACAGAAGTTAACTGTCTCTGACTGGAAGTTTGTGGTGGGTTAGGATTGGAGCCTGAGACTGAATTGTTTTGAATTGTCTCCATCTAGAGGTGAATGTGCAGCATGACACAGACACATTGCATTGAGAAGCACCTACTGTAAGCAATGTACCCTTGTGAAAAAGAAATTAGGCCTACAATTTAGCTTATTTATTTTTAAAAGATGCTTACTTTACTGGGCTGAAACTAGACTTGATATTAAAGATCATCTGCTCACAACATACATTCACTTTAGAAAATTAATTAATTAATTGATTAATTAATTAAAAAAAGGGACTGAGGTGCCCTTGAGTAAGGCACCGAACCCCCAACTGCTCCCCGGGCGCCACAGCATAAATGGCTGCCCACTGCTCCAGGTGTGTGTTCACAGTGTGTCTGTGTTCACTGCTGTGTTTGTGTGTGCACTTGGATGGGTTAAATGCAAACCACGAATTCTGAGTATGGGTCACCATACTTGGCTATATGTCACAGCACTTTACATTCATACACAATCTTAATGTTTGACTGTTTGGCAGTGCTCTAATGTGATTTTCAGAATTACATGTTTAGATTTTGAGGTGTTTATTAAGGGTTTGGTGGATTTAAGATCGTTGTCAAAGAAAGTGTTCATGGAAATCAAGTAGATAAACTGATTAATATTTATTTGATATTTATGAATAAGATGTTAACGTATATAATTCAGTTTTAATGTATACAATGTTACAATGTTTTTTAACTGTATACATTAAAAACTTAAAATATTTTAAAACTATAATGATATTTTTTTCAAAATTCAATTAACATTCACTTGAATATTAATTCATATAATAAATATTTATTGTGTCTGTTTTGATTCATATTTTGTCTTCTTTTTTTTTACATTGAGATGGTCAAGGATCACTCACCGAATCATGAAAACACCTGCAAATGAAGGAAATTATGAATCTATTCTGTGTAGTCAAATTCTGAAGCTCAAACACTGAAACAGATCACTATTGGTTCTCTGTGTGTTGACTCTGTGTAGTTTTACTGTATCATGAAGCTCCTGTGAGGACGCTGAACATCTGCTGATGGAGATGAGCTGTCTATTCTTTGAAGAGAGCTGTTTTTCTATTTTTTTACAGCAAGGACCACAATGGAAATAAGTTATTGTAACTTTATTGTGTTATCCTTGACAAGAAGGTTGTAACAGTGAATTGCTATTTTTTGTGTCAAATAATCTCAACTCAACTCAGTCATGAAGTGTTAAACTCACAGCACTATAAACACTCTCAGAGCACTGAAGCATGTGCTGACGATGCAAAGAAGTGGACAGGATTTACAACAGCTTGAGCTGAAGCCTATTTAAATGAGCTTCTGATTAAATGAAGAATTTTCATTTTTTTTGAACAATTCCTTTTTAATGTAATCATAAAATAAAGCTTTTTTAGGCCTATGGCTGTAGGCTTACGTCTGAACAAAAGGTGATGGAGTATGCAGTTGAATTTGTAATTTGTTGTTGTGTTAAGTTGAATTTTCATTATATTTTGTGTGTTCAGTCATTAAAACCAGGTTTAAAAACAACTACTTTCAGACTCAGAACATGCATGTTATCAATCAGTTGTGAGTAACTATACACTGTAAGATCCAACAGCTGTTCTAACAAACACTTTTTAGTTAACTACTTTATGTCTCAACTGTACAATCTACAGTAGTAATCTGTACTAGTATACACATACTATTCCTTGCTTTCTCAGAAAACCTCAGTTTATGATTTATTGATTGGTTTGAGTGCCATTTAAAAAAAAAAAAAATTAAAAAGGGGAAAAAAATAGTTTTTTAGATGGGGCAATTCTTAATAGATTTCTCAAGTTGCGTTTACTCATTTCCCAAAGTCTCCTTGAATGTTGAATTGTCAATACAACTGAAAGATTTGAGACAATCATATACCCGTAAGCTGACATCATAAACTGATGTTGATTTTCCTATGCATTGAGATAGGACAAACAGTCCATACATATTTATAAATTACCCATATTTTTATATTATTATATATTATATATATTATATATTATTACAGATGGTGGAGTTTGAGACACTTAATCAGCTCCTGAAGGAGGATGAAGAGCAGAAGAGAGTCAAAATTCAGCAGAACAACATCATTAGTGCTGACAAACAAACAAACAAAAATCCCTTATTTGCCATATTACACACATCCTTGAGTTACAAACAACACAACTGCTTTAAGACTCACCTGAGATGATGATGATGATGATGATGATGATGATGCTCTGCACCACTAGAGGGAGAACAAGACGATAAAGAGACAAGAGACAAGAGTCACCTTTGAGCAGGTGACTAAATGAAAGTAAAAGAAAGGATAATATTTTGAGAGTTTAAATCTATGACTGGACTTTTAAGTGGCAGCACAGTGCGGTAAGTTCAGAACTTGTTCTTTATGTAACCACATAGATATGTAGAAATAAGTTGGTAATGATAATTGTGATGGTAAGTTATTGTGAATTCAAAGATATTTTGTTGCCAGAATAATTTTAAACTTTTATACTGTGCTAATTATACTATTTATCAGACAATATCAATAAAGCAATGATTGTTGATTCGCTTGCACAAATGACAGAATATGAGATGCTTGTTTAAAGTCATGATGTGCACTTAAGAAAAAATCTAGTTTTTATATTTGTTTTAGCTTACAGTACAAAAAAATTAGTGCTGAGTTCTGCACTTCTTTTGTATCACAGGTACGACATTATTACTAAAACTACTGCTTTTCTACTGCAGGTAAATATCCATAATTGTACTGTAACAAACATTAAAAGCTGAATGAACAGTGAGGAATGATTATGTAGCATAGTATAATAAAACCTGAATAATACAAGCTCAAGATATTTGATATGCAGCATCACAGTATTTTTATTGTACTATGACAGTATGTTAAAAGAACAGGGAAAATTCATGTCATGACCACTTTAAATGTTGATGTGTACCTTGAGTATTTTTTTTCACAAATACACTAAATAAATAATATATATTACTAAATAATATCATTTTAAAATATTTGAACTAATATTTATAAATTATTACATGTTTTCTGTGAATACACACTGCAAATGATGGATGGTAGTTCCTCACACAAGCTGATCTTGAGTTACCTTTTAGTTTGAGTTTACCATGAGTTATGGGCTTTGTTTTAGTTAGTTTTATCTGTGCAGTCCCAGAATGCACTGAATTGAGTTGATTTGAGTAAAAACTCATTGTGCAGTACATTATCATTTGTTCTACACAAAACTGCAAATTTTTCTTAACAGGTGAGTATCCAAAGCTTCTGACAGTAGTCTGCATTTAACTGTGTATCTGTCTATTTAACTTTTTCTTTTTAACTTTATCTTTTATATTGATTTAGTAATCATTGAGGGATATGTTTACCTTATTTAACCACGTTCCTTTAAAGGAGCAATACAGAAGGTCTTACATCTGCCGTGAGAATATTTAATTAGAATGTGACAATTTTTTGTTTATATCAATTTTTTGTTATATATATATATATATATATTATTTAGACTAGGAGGGAAGTGCTTCCAAAATGAGTTCCCGTGAGAAAAGAGAGAATGAAGACACCTCCAGTGACTCCAGGTATGACATCAGCACTTTTGCAACTTTTTATCTCTGTAGCTCAGACATTAGAGCATTTCTCTCACAATGCCAAGATCATGGGTTTGTTTTCTGTAGGCTTATTCGCACTACACCAACAGATTCTGACCAGTGCTATAAGACATATGTGTTGGGTTTGTAGGATCAGTGTATTAGCCATGTTGAGATCTGTTGCTGTGTTCAATCTGTATTTGATGGGTTGCAGAATTTCTGATAAGTGAAAAAACTTTAATCTGGTGATTTTTTGCATTGGCCGATGTCTGTCAATGCTGTGTCAAATTATCTGAATCTCTATCTGTATTTAGATTAAACTGAATGTGTCTTAACTAAATGAATAGCCAATGTAATGTTGTTCCAGTCATAGTTTGCATTTAGCAAATACACTTTGTATATTATATAAAATTGTTTATTACTGTTTTCTACAAATTTTCAATAAGTAACTTTTAATAAACAAATACAATAATAATAATTAAAATAGCTTTTAATAATTATAACAATACTGAATGTTAAATAAAAGTAGAAAAAAACTAATTAATGGACATTGATTGTCTGTTTATCAAATAGTCTAAATGTGTATCTTAATATACAATAATACAGTGTGTGTGTGCGTGCGTGCATGCGTGCGTGTGTGTGTGTTTATATATATACTATGCATACTTGTTTGTCTTTTGCCACTATCAGCAGAAAAAACAGACTGAGATCAGAATCTGCAGGACCCTGCAGCAGTGTGTCTATGAAAAGTACAAGATCCATGCCTATAAACCCTACATTCAGTGATGGAACAAAGTCCTCTGCCCCACAGTTAGTATACATATTGGTAACACTTTATAATAACTGCACACTATTGATCATTAATTAAGCATTAGTAAACAGAAAATTCATAATTTATAAAGCATTAATAGACATAAATAAGCAGTTTATAAATACAGATATAAATGCTTTATTCTTGATTTAAAAGCATATCTATAATGTGTTTAATCATCGTATTATCATACTTTATTCATGATCAATTTATCATTTCTCAATAAAGTATAGCATTAATTACAAACCAGTTATTTAGGAGTTGCCAGTGATTCATAAGTTCACAAGAAATTGTAAGTAAATGTAGTAAATTCAGGTAGTTATAAAGCATTTAGTAATGGTCAGTTAACTATTCATGTGAGCTCATCTAAAGTGAGGACTAGTTATGCCTTGTAAAGCATTTATAAAGGATATTTAAAGGCTCAGTTATCTTCTAAACAGAAAAAGGAAACAAACACAACACAGTGATACAGAACATAGAAATATTAACAGCCTTTAAATCTCATTTGTAAAAGCTATACAAGGCATAAATAGTCCTTTAGATGAGCTCACAAAAATAGTTAACTAACAACTACATATGTTTTATAACTACCTGAATTAACCATGAATTACAGTAGAAATACATGTTAATAAACCATTTATTAACACTCTAAGTAACTATTACTATATGTCTGAATAATAAGATGTATGAATGCACATTTAAATAGTTTATTAATAATTTATTTACAATTTCTAAGTGATCTTATGAACCACTGACAACTCCTTAATAACTGGTGTGTAAATAATGCTATACTTCATTTAGAAATGATAAATTGATTATTAATATAAGTATGAAAAAATAATTATTAAATACATTATATATATGCTTTTAAATCAAGTATAAAACATTTATATCTGTATTTATAAACTTCTTATTAATGTCTATTAATGCTTTATAAATGATGAATTAACTGTTTTCTAATGCTTAACTAATGATAAATAGCGTGCAGTTATTATAAAGTGTTACCTACATATTTAGCTGCTGATTTATTGCAATTTCATTTAAGAAACCCTAATGAACACCAAATGTTCTCCAAAATATGCAACATATACTATCCACACTGATATGTTTCTGATAATCTTCAGCAGCCATTGTAATTACTGTAATTGCCATTTTGGCTGTTCTTTCTTTTAATTTCAGCAGTTTGGAGATAGATGATACAATTACATCCCACAATCAGACCCACATCAGGCAGGAAAGACCTGAAGCAGTCCTGCAGAGAGTCAAAGACCAACACAAAACCAGCATGAAGAAGAAGTATGAACACTTATTTGAGGGAAACAAACAAGGAAATGAAACCATCTTGAACAGAATCTACTCACAGCTCTATATCATAGAAGGAGAGAGTGAAGGAGTGAATGAAGAACATGAGGTTTTACAGATGGAGAAAACACCCAGAACACAACACAATCCAATCAGCTGTAATGACATCTTTAAATCATTACCTGAAACAGGATGTGAGGAGAAAGTCAAAATCAAGACTGTTCTTACTAAAGGCATCGCTGGAATTGGAAAAACTGTCTCTGTGCAGAAGTTCATTCTGGACTGGGCCGAGGGAAAAGACAATCAGGATGTAGATTTCATGTTTGTGTTTCCATTTCGAGAGCTGAACTTGATCCAAGATCATCAGTACAGTCTTCACAGCCTTCTGCTGGACTTCCATCCTGAGCTTCAAGATCTGGACTCACAGATTTATGAGGAGTGTAAAGTTGTGTTCATCCTTGATGGTTTTGATGAAAGCAGAATGACACTGTTTTCAGATGATGAGAGTGTGTGTGATGTGACTGAGTCTTCATCAGTGGGTGTGTTGATGTTAAACCTCATGAAAGGAGAGCTGCTTCCCTCTGCTCTCATCTGGATCACCTCCAGACCAGCAGCAGCCAATCAGATCCCCTCCAAATACATCAACCGTGTGACAGAAATTCAGGGATTTAATGACCCTCAAAAAGAGGAATATTTCAGAAAGAGAATCAGTGACCGGCATCAAGCCAGCAGAATCATCTCACACATCAGAAGAGCAAGAAGCCTCCACATCATGTGCCACATCCCCGTCTTCTGCTGGATCTCATCCACTGTGCTTCAGAAGCTCCTGGAAGAAGATCTCAATGCAGAAATCCCTCAAACTCTGACTGAAATGTACATCCACTTCCTGCTGATTCAGATTAAGAGAAAGTATGATGAAAGAGATTCAGAGAAACTCCTGAAGTCCAACAGAGAAGTGATTGTAAAACTTGCTGAAGTGGCTTTCAATCAGCTGATGAAGGGCAATGTGATGTTCTATGAGGAGGACCTGATTGAGAGCGGCATAGACGTCACTGATGCCTCAGTGTTTTCTGAGATTTGCACTCAGATCTTTAAGGAAGAATCTGTGATTAATCAGAGGAAAGTCTACTTCTTCATTCATCTGAGTGTTCAAGAGTTTCTTGCTGCTTTCTATGTGTTTTACTGCTATTTAAGCAGCACAATGAAAGCCCTGAAGGTTTTGGATTTAATGCACAATTTGCATAAAGGGACAGTAGATAAAGCTTTAGAAAGTAAAAATGGACACCTGGATCTGTTCCTGCGGTTCCTGCTGGGCATCTCACTGGAGTCCAATCAGAGACTCTTACGGGATCTGCTGACACACACAGAAAACAGCTCAGAGAGCATCAGTAAAACCACACTTTACATTAAAGAGAAGGTCAAAGATGGACAAGCAGTCTCCACTGAAAGAGCCATCAATCTGTTCCTCTGTCTGCTGGAAGTGAAGGATCAGACTCTGTCCAAAGAAATTCAGGAGTTTGTGAAATCAGACAAACACTCAGAGAAGAAACTCTCTCCATCTCACTGCTCAGCAATCGCCTACATGCTTCAGATGTCAGAGGAAGTGCTGGATGAGCTGGATCTCAAGAAATATAACACATCAAATGAAGGTAGAAGAAGATTGATATCAGCTGTGATCAACTGCAAAAAAGCTCTGTGAGTGTTTAACCCATGTCTTACAATGAAGAGTCCTTTCTGAATAGAATTTCCAACCCTGTTGAAAAAAAACAGCATATACTGGTTAGGTAATGAAAGAATGTAAAGAATGGCTGCTGGTTTGAGCTGGTTTACTTAACCAGCATATGCTGTTTTTTTTTTTGTTTGTTTGTTTTTTAACAGGGTATTGTTTTGCTTAGTTTTAGAATGTCCCAATCTGTTTAACATAAATTAAGTAGATATTACAATGCTAATTGTAGAATGAGGTTAAGAATTTGATTATTTTGTGTTCTGTTCTGTTTCAGTCTTGCTGGCTGTAATCTCACTGACCAACATTGTGAGATTGTGTCATCCGCTCTACAATCGTCAAACTCTGTGCTTAGAGAGCTGGACCTGAGTAACAATGACTTGCAGGATTCAGGAGTGAAGCTTCTCTCCAATGGACTGAAGAGCCGAAACTGTAAACTGGAGATACTGAGGTCTTTTAGAACATCACACATTCATAAATTCTTAAGATTTGTCAGGGCAGCAGGTCTTTAAGATCGGATGTCACCAAACACTTTCCCTTGTTCTGCCCAGTTAAATCTTTGAAATCAAGCTGACGAGGGAGGTGGTGTCAGGTTTGGGGGGTTTGCCTAAAGGCTTGATGTCCGATCTGACAAAAAAAAAAAAAAAGCACTTCTGAAAGTCCATCTTCTGCAATGTCTGTAAATTACACTAATATAATATTAAGTGTGCAGACTATTTTCTTTGGCGTGATCAAAGTTCAGCACTCAAAGTTGTTTTTTTAGTGTGCTGTCAAGTTGAAAAATATTTAGATTAAAAGAGCCTGTTTCAAGATGTTGTGTTGCATTTGATTTATTGTTTCATGATATTTCATGTCATTTCAGAACATTTGTGCATATCATTTTATAAGACAAGAGATCCAGTAAGGACATGCATACTGGTTTAAAACTGAGATCAACAATGATTCCTCTGGTATTTGAGATTTGAGGGCTTCACAGATGATGTAATCTGTTGATGTGTGTTTGTAGGTTGTCTGGTTGTATGGTGACAGAGGAAGGCTGTAGTTATCTGTCTTCAGCTCTGAGCTCAAACCCCTCACACCTGAGAGAGCTGGATCTGAGCTACAATCACCCAGGACAATCAGGAGTCCAGCTTCTCTCTGACAAACTGAAGGATCAAAACTGCTCACTGAATATACTCAAGTATGTGGGGTACAAGTTTAGAAACCTTGTCTGCAGCAAGAGCCCAAACTTCACATCTCTGCATGTACTAATGAAATCCTTATGCTCAAAAAATTTATCTGTCCACTTCAGACATTCTGCAAACTAAAAGTAACTTTGCAAGTTTAAGTCAACTAACAACCATTAGAGTATTAGTAGACTGTCTGCTTAATATCTGCTGTTCCCCAACAGACAATCAACTGACTATAAGTAACTTTGCAAGTACATGTCAGTTTATTCTACTAACACCAACCCTAACCTAACAGTCTACTAATACCCTAATCAGAGTTAGTTTACATGAAGTTGCAAAGTAACTCATATTTGGTACAATATCTAAAGTACACTATCGAAAAAGAAGTTGTAACTCATATTTCCTGTAATCCTGTTCACTATGGACTGAATATATCAAAACACTGAGACATACAGCTTTGTAAACTACTTTGTAACAATATGTATTGAGAAAATGCTATACAAATGAACTGGAATCATTACATTTAAGGACTGTATGTGAATAACTATTCCAATTACTTTATGTCTGTATGTTTGTGTGACATTTTAGTTTGGACCATGGAGAGCCTTTCAGGATCCAACCAGGACTGCAGAAATGTAGGTTCTTTGTCTGGGACACTCTTGCACATTTTATGAAAACAAACAAAATTATACAACTGTATTTGTCTCTGTTGTGTTCAGATTTCTGTGATCTCACACTGGATCCAAACACAGCGAGCACTCAACTCATTCTGTCTGAGAACGGAGAGGTGAAATATGTGGATGAGCAGCAGCCGTATCCTGATCATCCAGACAGATTTAAAGATATTCCTCAGGTTCTGTGTCGAGAGAGTCTGACTGGACGTCATTACTGGGAGGTTGAGCGGACTGGCTGGGCTCGTGTAGCAGTGGCCTATAAAACAATCAGCAGGAAGGAAGGGATGATCTGTAAGTTTGGATACAATAACAAGTCCTGGTGTCTCTTCTGCATTGTTGATGGATTTGTTGTCTGGCACAACAATCTGAGCAACAGCATTCCTGCCCCTTCACCCTCCTCTAAAAGAGTAGGAGTGTATCTGGACTGGCCGGCCGGCACACTGTCCTTCTACAGCGTCTCTGACACACACACACTCACACACTTACACACATTCAACACCACATTCACTGAACCCCTCTATGCTGGATTTAAGGTTTTTAATTCCTCACTGTCACTGTGTAAGATCACACAACAGACGAACAACTGACTTCTACCTCTGTCCGAGTCATGGTCCTATGTCTGATTATGAAAAGATTTGATGTATGAAGTATAAAATGTATGAATTTAACTACAGAAATAGTAATTACATGTTGTACATTGAAATGTTGTTAAACATGAATGTGTAAAACTACTATGTATACTCAATCTCTCTTTGTATTAGAGGTCTTTAACTATTATATGTCAAAAAAGTATTTATTGTCTTTATATTATATTGCAAACTACTGTGATTGCTATTGATGTTGTGGAATATGAGTAAGGTTAAGGACAGGTTAAGGGATAGTGATAGGGTCAACAGTGTGATTATAGATGTAACTACAGAAATTAGTAACAGATGTGATATTTATGGTATATGAGAGAGCATATTTAAGAGAGCATTTGTATTGTATGTCATTCATGCTGTTTCTTTATCTCTACAACATTACTTCCTACACGCATATAATATATATGTACTGCAATCATTATGTTGTTATTCTGTCACTGTTTAATACTAACTGTATGTTGTGTCCTGTGTTGCCTTCACAAGTAAGTAGATACGTGAAAGAGAAAGTCTCTATTTCAAGGATTTATTATCACATGATGATGTTGTAAAGCAGTAATTTTTGTTTCGATATAATAACACTTGTTGAAATTGTGTTGGTCAGACGATGTCTAACAGAGCATTGAAAACTATTAAATAAACTCTACTGATTATTACCATCACTTTATCTTCTGCTTTCTGAAATCCACCTGCCTCTGTCTGCGTTTGGGCTGACAGAAAAATGTATCTTATGTTGACAAATTTAATGTGTGTGGAATTTTGAAATGAAGAGTCACTGAGATCCTCTTGTTTTCTCAGAACTGAATGTGAGACAAAAGCAAACAAACCGGTTTCTCCAGATGTACTATTCCTGCAGTGTGTTCACTGTAAATCTGCAGTGTTTAATGTAAATCAGCAGAGTATTTATAGTAAATTTTATAATGAGCAACTCAATCCTTTTCTATCCACAGAGTGCAGACTGACATGACCCAGATCAAGTACTTTCAGTGTGTTCATTAATTAATGAACTGTCAGTTGGATTCAGTGCAGTTTGATGAGGACTTTCACAATATATTGCTCTCCTTTACAGAGATCAGATCGTTGTCAGATGCTCCTCTGACAATTGTTGAATTAGGGCAAAAATTAATTCTTCCCTTAAAACTTTAATATTTCTATGAGGACTTCAATCACAGACAACCAAACAATTTTCATTTTGTTATTAAACCCAGTTCGAAATAATACACATCTACCTGATACTAAACATAACAGAGAACCTTAATAAATATTATGTGAATAAATACATTAAAGCATTATCATTTCTACACTAGGCAAGGTCATAACATTATTTAAACGCACAGAAGTTAACTGTATCTGACTGGAAGTTTGTGGTGGATTAGGATTGGAGCCTGAGTCTGAATTGTTTTGAATTGTCTCCATCTAGAGGTGAATGTGCAGCATGACACAGACACATTGCATTGAGAAGCACCTAAGCAATGTACCCTTGTGAAAAAGAAGTGGGCCTACAATTTAGCATATTTTAAAAATAAAGTGTGCTTATTACGGAAATAATATAGCCTAGCCTACTTTATAAGATTATACTGTTATATTTGTGAACTGAATGTAATGATTTTGAACATTTAACTGCATTTTACTTGCAGTAAAATGAAAGTGTAGTGAAATTAGTATTAAACACAATTAGCTGAATTTCAGAGTGCTTTTAGACCACTTATATAGGACTAATGTACATATTTACTGTGTATAGAATTTCATAATTACTTTGATTCATACTTTTCTGTAAGTTGGAAAAACCATGTACGGACAAGCATTTATGGCAAACTAAAATATACTTTAATGCTTTTTTTATTCAAAATTATTTGTCTTGTGTTTAAAAATAGCTATTTGTAAGTAATGCTAAAATTTAAATTTATATTAACTTCAAATGTTATGTCACAGTTAAAATTATGATCAATTAATTTACAATTATTAATTTACAATTAGCCTACAATTATTTTTTTATTATTTGACAATATTATACTTTTACATACTTTGGCATTCATTCATTAAAAATAGGTAACCTACAATTCAGTATAATTAAGTGCATTTCATATTCACATGAATTATCTAGCTTAAGTTAAGTGAGGATCTGGTTACTGTAACTAGTATAAGTATTCTCATTTATGTATTACACTGGTACTCAATTCCAGAATTTCCAGTCATTACATTGTATCTCTTATCACGTACGACGTTTGTTCTCTTCGACCGTAAGTGCCCTGAGAAGTGGACACATGATATTCCGCCATGATTCCAGTTCGAAGCGAGCGTACAGTATATGTTATATTCAAAGTGCATTGAAGTGTGCGAGACGTGAATTTAAATCAACTGTATTTATTTACAGAGCTGTATTAGGCACACTTCACACTTCTCTAGTAAGTTTACTCTGAGTGCGAAGACGATGCACGCTGTAAAATAGCGCAAATCCGTAAATGAATGATCCGAGGTGAAGTAAACCTCAACGCTCACAGGGAGCAGTGAACACTTCCCTGTCAGTGGAAACATTTTCAATAAGGAAGCTGCACTTAAAGCTAGTGAAGTAGTAGAGGAGGAGCCATTAGTCGCTCTTCTCACCTTCCTGTGTCAGACTTTCGCCGGTTCAAAAGGGGAAAAGCATCTTATAAAGTAAGTAGCCTTCCGTAAGTTATATAATGCATTTCGATATATATATATATTTTTGTTTGTTTGTTTGTTATAAATTCATGTCATGTACATATTTACCTACAATAACCATAATTCCTTTACCCCTATAATAATTAGGCTATATAAGCTATAATTATTAGTGCAATAATTGTAAAATATCCGTGATGTCTGTTTTGACTAGAAGGTTAAAATGTAGCTACATTATTTTGCAGTGTTTATAAGAAAAGTTGGGTTCTACAGAATTGAAAGTAGTAGGCTACTAGCAGTTCTATGAGCTTATAAACACAGCATGCTATCACAAAGTTTAGGCTACATGTAAAGGATTACATGTCAAAGTCAACAGAGAAGACGATTACTTCATATGAAATGTTTAGGTGGAAAGGTCGACATGTTTTTAGCTGATAATGTGTTGTACCTAAACGCTGCGTTTACATTTCCTGTTTATGATTGAATGACCTAATTGTGAAAGTAACTTTGGTTGACTAAAATAAATGGATTTATTCCCGAGAGAGAAGGAGGTCTTGCGTTGACATGCCGTGTTGAATTCAATTTCAGTAATATTGTATTTTGTACGATTTTTTTTTTTTTTTTTTTTTTTTTTTTTTCTTTCTTTCGTTAGAAACCTAAGGCAATTTTAAATCATGTTCTAACTCAATAGTATGCCGCAGCACCAGCAGTTTCAGTTTCAGGATATATCTCTTCTAACTAGAACATGTTTTAACTTGAATGAGGAAATTCTGTGCTTTGATTTGATGGCGCGACTTTCACTTCCCCTTGTAGCATATTAAAGGCAGCATTTGTGTGAGGAATAGATGAAACTTAAAACTTTTTACATTTTCGACATGAATTATTGACAGCATTTCAGGTGAAGAGTTTTTCCATGATTGCATTTGTAAGTTTCCTTTCTTCATCAAAAAAAAAAACCTGATTCAGAAGGCATGATAAATTTATAATGATGCCATATAATATAAAACAGTACAAACTTTGCACCCTCTTTTGAACCCATGTTAGCCATACAAAGTGATGTCATCCTGTGAAAAAACAAACAAACAAAAAAAAACTAATATTTATTTAATCATGGGTCCAGGTTTTCTGTTTTGCTTTACAAAACATCATATTTTGTAACATTTATATTGCACTTTCATAATGCTTACTTCTTTAAAGCAGCATTATAATAATTTTATTTAAAAATGTGCTAAATTGAAAAGAGTTTTTAATGTTTTCTTGTAATTAATGTAAGTTATATAATATAATTTGAAATAATTACTTTGAGTTTACATGACTGATGTTGATACTTTTGTATGGTATCTTTTCCATTTGTTTCAGAAATTGTTTTGCATTAATCTTTTTTCTGGTTAAACTTTTGCTAAATAGTGTATTTTATTTTTAAAAATTAGATATATTTTTTAACAGCATCAGGAGAACATGAAGCTTCAGTCGTTTAAGATACTTAATCTGAGAATTTTTTTGTTTGTTTGTTTTTATTTCCAGCTGCAATGGACATCATAGAACCCATCCTAGCCATCGCAGAAAAGCTGTACAGCCTGTGTGAGGAGGTGAAGGCTAACAAGAAGCGCTGCAGGCGTCTGGCTCACCGCGTGTCCACTCTGGCTGGGCTGGTGAGGGCCGTGAAGGTTCATGGCTTTGGGACTGAACCCGAACAGGTTAGAAAGGGGCTTGAAAATCTTAAACTCACTCTGGAGTCAGCAGAGATGGTAGTGAAGAAATACACTTCCTTCAGCTATCTGAGACGCGTCGCCAAAGCGTATGACCTCGGCGAGGAGTTCAGCTTCCTAAATGAGAGGCTGAATGATGCAGCCCAGGTGCTTTCTCTAGCGCTTCAGGTCGAGCACAGAGCAAGTATAGAGAAAGTGTTTCAGGAAGCAACACGGCGGCGGGAAGATGAAGAGGACAGGCAGAGTGACTCTCTGGAACTTCGGGAATGTAAGTTGTATGAATTTGAATTGGAATAAAATATCTACTTTCAGGACACAACTAGAACCTTTAGATCAGTGGTGTCCAAACATGTTCCTGGAGGGCCACTGTCCAGTTTAGCTCCATCCCTAATTAAACATACCTGATTCAGATAACAAAGTCTTCAGACCCACTAGAAACATCCAGGAAAGTGAATTGGAGCTAAACCCTGCAGGATGTTGGCCCTCCAGGAGCAGGATTGGACAAACGTGCTTTAATCTGTGTATTTAAAGAGTATAAATTTGTCTCCTATAGTGCTCCAGTCTTTAGCTCAGGAGAGCAAAGGAACAAACATGATGGTTGATGCCGTACAAAAGACAGTTGACCAAACTCAAAGAGATGTGCAGGACATTAAAGAGATCCTGGAATCATGTAAGTACAGATATGTGGGGGGGGGGCTTGAAAGTTTAAATGCATTGGTGTTATTTATTTTAATTTAATGTCATGTGGTGTAATGTAACCATCAAGTAAAAAGTATTAACATGTTTTCTTAACACTTGAATACATCTGAGTGCACATATCTTAATCATAGCCCTGCACCTTGAAAAATAAATAATAATTAGAATAATTTGCTGAGTAAAACTTTCCATCATGTACAGTTTTTTTTTGGCAAGATTTATTAGTCACTGAAGAACTGGGCAAATGTGTTTGATAGAAGGAATTCTAGAAAGAACACAAGCTGCAGAGTTCTGAACCAAGTGAAGTTTATAAAGGAGTTTAGATAGGAGAGCGAGAGCATTACAGTTTCCAATATGTGAAGTAACCAGTGCATGGATAAGGACTGCAGTACTATTTATTTATTGTGAGAGAGGGACGGTGATGATTGTTATTACGTAGGTGAAGGTATGCAGTATGCATGATATTATTAACATGAGCTTCAAAGGATAGAGTGATATTAAGGATGATGACTCTTAACCTGCAGGGAAGGAAAAATTATAGAATTATCAATAGCCACAGAAAGACAATCAGATTTTGTCAGAATGGATGAGTTTAAGGAAATGGGCTAAAAGCCAATCATTCATTTCAGCTAGACAGCTGAACAAAGAAGGTGAAAGAAAGAAACCCAAGGGCTTGGAAGACAGATAGAGCTGGGTATCATCAGCGCAGCTATTAAAATGGAAACCAAACATCGTAAAAATATGACGGTGAGGAAGTAAGTAGATAATGAATAATAGAGGGCCCAAAACAGAACCCTGAGGAACACCTGTGGTAACTTTAGATTGTTTTGATCTGAAATTAAGTTGAATGAACTGAGTACCTTTGGTTTCTCAAGTATAAAGGTAGTAATAATAGCAGATTTAAGAGATGAAGGAACAAGGCCAGAAACTAGTGAGGAGTGAACAATTTCAGTAACTAAAGAGGATAAAGATGGTAAACAGGTTTTAAATTTCCAGATAATACAAAGTATCTCCTCAACAATTGGTAAAGTGTACGTTGAAGAAACTAAGATAGAGTGTGGAGGCACAAAAAAAACTGCATGGAGAGGATTACAGTTATTTACAAGTAATTGTTTATGAATATTTTAAATTTTAGACTGAAAAAAAAGTATTGCATGGTGTAATACATATTTGTTGGCAGAAAATCAGGTTGTTGTAATTTTTGTTTTTTAGCTACACAAAAAATATATTTAGTGTTCCCTGTACTAATGACAAAAAGAAGTATTTAAAATGTATAATTTAACTTTTTATGTTGGGAAATGAGTTCAAATACTTTATTTAATGTCAAAGAAGTTTACATAAACACAAGTTACCTACTTCAGAGGAAGATAGAATCATGTGTTTGTGGCAGTTTTTCCAGTGATTAATGCATAATACAAGACTTCTTCACCTTACAAATGGTTGTCAACAGCAAAAATGCTATGAAATGTGACAGGCTTGAGCCAAAAATGTGCAATTTTTTTAATCGGCACCCCAAATCTTGTTAAAAACATTTCTGCAAATATGATGGAGGGTGTTAATACATGTTTAATTATAATTTAGTTAATATATGTGTATATTATTATTATTATTATTATTATTTTGCAAATGTCATGAATTAATAAGTTTTATTATTAAATAGCCTATTAATTCATAAATATCAGTCCGTTTTTTGGGGAGTTGCACCGCATGACAGTTTACAACCCGACCTAACCTTCTTCTGTTATAAATGGGTCAACATATTTGATGTTCAGCAGGCTAATTGGCTCTGACACACAGTCATGAGGGTCAATGTGGGTCTTTCTGATATAATTTCCTATTTTGTTATTTTTCTGCATATTTTGTTTGCACCACATGACTTTGATTTGGAAGTCAAAGGTTTTAAATAGTAAATAAGTGTATATTAAAGAGATAATAATAGAAGGGTCACTGTTTTTCAAGAATTTCCTGATGATAACGAGGCTTTCATGAAGTGTAAAATCATTTTTAGTTTAGCACTGTTGAAGTGATGTTATGAATGGTGTCTCCACTGAACAGTTTTCTTTGTCTTTGGTTGGCAGTGAAAAAACCCCGCCCTCATCTGCAAGACATTAGAGAGATTAAACTAGAAGAACTGACCTACAGTCTTCCTACTAAACCCCTTATAAAGTGCAGCCATTCTGAGCTTTACAAAGGGACTTACAACAAATTCACTGTGGCTATCAAGAGATACGCATATCCGCTGTGCACCAGCCCCAGGTAGATGATCAAATGAATTGTACTCAAATGTTAGAATTTTAAAAAAAAATTTATGAGTGAAATCAGTCTAAACCATAGCAATCATTTTCTTGACTGATTTAAAAACTACAGTTTCCTTGTTGCATATATTCATTCTCTCCAGTGAGCTAAGGAGTGTTTTTAACAAGGAGGTGGAGACCATGAAGCGATTTGAGTCGCCAAATATCTTAAGAATGTTTGGGATCTGTGTCGAGGATGAGAACGGTGTGCCACTCACAAATCACTAACCAAAGAATAATCTCAGTTTGAGAAAATCAGCAAGTTTGAACTTTACTTGAATTAAACATTCATCTAATTGCCATTGTGTCCTCATACAGGACCAAATCCAAGTTTCCTGATAGTCATGGAATATTGTGAAAAAGGAAGTCTTCGACAAGTCCTGGACAGTAACTGCAATCTGCCCTGGGAGAGAAAGACGCAGATGTGTCTGGATGCGGCGCAGGCAGTCTACAGGTCCAAATCTATCTAAACTGGCATAAGAAAGTCAACATACTGTTATTCTGTTTATTAACGACTTGTTCTTCTTACTCTGTGACAAAAGAACTCTGACTCCAACTTCTCCTAGATCTTTAAGCATATATAAAGCATGTCTTTTTTTATCTAGTTAATTTATTCTCATATATTTGCATTTAAACTTTAGCAAAGGTATATTTGTCATCTCAGTGTTATTATTTTTTGCACAGTACAGGCTGCATCAGTCAGAGGAGAAGTTTAAAGTGCATGGCTCCATCAGAAGCTGTAGTTTTCTAGTGGCCGCTGGCTATAGAGTGAAGGTAATGGATATTCACTTTCTCAATATCAGCATCAGCATCATTTAACCACCAAAACAACCACAACCACAACATTTTTGCAACTTGCGCTAGACTAGACTGTTCATGAACCGATATGTTTGTCTGTGAAGCCAGAATGTGACATGCTTATATTAATGTGACATATATTAATAATCATTATTACAATATGAAAACCAATAATCTACAATGAGCTCCCATAGCCCTATGAGCTCCTGTTTTTTACATGTTGAATTTATATACAATTTTAAAAAGTCTATTGGGTCACACTTTATTTTAAGGTGTCCTTGTTACAGTGTAATTATACAATTAAGTACTGAGTAATATTAATTAACTACATGTATTTACTATATGGTTAGGATTAGGGTTACTTGCATGTAATTATGCATAATTTATTGTTATTATAATAGTAAGTACATGTAACGTGTAACAAGAACACCTTAAAATAAAGTGTTACCATCTATTGTAATTGACAATAGTTTCAATTATTGATTAAAGTAATTGGGTAAATTTTATTATTTGACATTAAAGACAACATAGTATGGCGATTATAATAATAAGGTGATTATAAAAATTGCCATCACAAATGTTAAAAATGCCTCTGGAAATCAATTCCAGGAGGCAAATATTGCCTCCTAATAGAAAAGTTAATTTCTAACCTTGCTGGATGTACATTTTTACATTTATGCCTTTTTAGGGAATTTAAAGCAAAAATATTATTACAGTTTGCTTTCTAAAGACTGTTTTGTGTTTGTTTGTTTGTGTGTGTGTGTGTGTTTGTGTGTATGTATATATATATATATATATATATATATATGTATATATATATATATATATATATATATATATATATATAAAATAGAAAATATTGCTTGCTTTATATTTTATAAGTACATATTTCAGTTACTAAAACATTTTGTCTAACAGATAATGAAAAAAAAATAAAATAAATGTGCTGGACACTTATTAAAACCCAGGGAATATTTTTGTTGGGGTTTCATCTTAATGTTCATTTGTATGTTTCGCAAGTTGGGAGGCTTTGAGTTGGCAAAAACAGAAACTTCTCTTCAGAAGAATAAATCCAAAAGGAGCAGTGCTTTCCATTACAACTCTCCACAGCAGCTTCAGAATATCAACCATCCTTACGACAAGGCATGTGAGATCTACAGGTACAGCAGTCAAACTCAAATATCATACACGCATATCTTATTCAAATAAAGGATGGTCACTGACTGTACATGCTCTTTTTAGTTTTGGCATTGTATTGTGGGAAATTGCAACCCGAGATGTTCCTTTCAAAGGTGTGTATTACCAAAACTATCAGTATAACTATTGCATTTGCCCTGAATATTTCTTAAATGTTAACTAAATACAAGTCACACTCTTTCTGTGCTGGTGTTTTTAGACTGTACATCCCCCAGTCAAATCTTCCAAAAAGTGTGTGTAGAGAAGGTCATGGAGCCACTTCCGAAAGACTGTCCTAAAAAGCTAAAAGAGCTCATCAATGCCTGTCGATCATTTGAGCCCTTCCTACGACCAACTGCAGGAGGTAAGACCCTGACACACAGGTCAAGTTAAAGGGGTCATGGGATGCTGCTAAAAAGAACATTATTTTGTGTATTTGGTGTAATGTAGACATGTGCCGGTATTCGGTAATATGATATATCACGGTAATGAATATGCATGATATTGTTATCGTGGGCGCTTCTAAATACCGTGAATAGTTATACATTACAAATTAATCAGAATTTGAATGCATTTTAAGAATACTATTCCCATTAACTGGTCAAAATGCACAACACCGCTGTATGCTGCTTGAAAGACACATGTGCGCTCTGATGTAAACAAGCACGCATGAGAAGCACATGGGGGAACACGTGAGAGACCCACTGAATGAAAGCACATTCACTCTGTGACAGCAGATGGCGCTAAACTGCAGAAAATGCAGCCCTTACCCTGGAAACCCCATAAATAAAGCAGCTGTGCTACTTTCTAAAACATATTTAAATATTTTTTAATAGCCATTCAGATTTGTGGATTTGCTATGGTGTTCATCACAGAGCCAAATACCTAAATATTTAGACTTAATAGGCTATTTATTTTCAAACTTTTTTTTTTTTTCATTTTAATCTGGACTACAACATGCCCTAGATATTGTTTGAAAGTGTTTTATTTTCTTTATTGTTCATTCACACTTTACATAAGGGCTTAATTAGTTAACATTAGTTAATTCATTAGTTAACATAAACTGCCATTGAAAAATTCTTCTGAACATTCATTAATCTTGGGTATTCCGATGTTTAATAACATGTTGTTAAAACCGAAAGTTGCAACTGTGTTATTTAATGAGCTAACATGAACTAAGACTTGTATTTTTTAACAAAGATTAATAACTTCTGTAGCAAATGTAGCTATTGTTCATTGTGAATGTTAATGCATTAACTAAGGTTAACTAATGAGGTCTTATTGTAAAGTGATACCTATTGGTCTTTATAGTTCTTTTGCACTTTAATCTGTGTAATTGCTTTATTGTATTTAAATGTTCAGTTAATTTTGTTATAAGAAAAAAGTTAGTTAACCTGTTATACTGTATTATGACCACTTTTTAAAAAAAAACTAAATTTCAATACCATGATAATACCGTATACCGTGATAAAAGCATTATCAATTAATCACAACAGGAAAATTTGATACTGGCATATCCCTAGTGTAATGCAATGTGTTTATCCGGTTTAAGGTTCAAAAAACACATAATTTTCCATATAATGTACATTATAGTTTCTCCTCTATGCCCCGCCTTTCTGAAACACGTCGATTTTTAAAAAAAGCTTATTGGTCTGAAAAGCGAGGTGTGCTCTGATTGGCCAGCTATCCAGTGCGTAGTGATTGGCCGAATGCCTCAAGCGTGTGACGGAAATGTTATGCCCCTTAACATACTATGCCATCTCCCAGCAGCACGAGACTCAGTCCAGCTGCTCTGCCTGGCACATCCCATCATTACACAACTGAATAGAAACAGCCGTTGTGCCACAAACGCATTGCAGGGTACTGGTTCAGGAAACAGTCCTCATACTCCATAAAATGCAAAGCACACATCTGAATATTTGGGTTGGACTGTTCTGGAACAGTGGAACAGTATTGAAATAGAAATTAACCACTGATTTCTAGTCATGTCTTCTTTTGGAAGGCCAAACAAAGTTTCACTTCAACGAAACACAGTGACTCCACAACATGGCAGCGGCGGGAACAGAGAGAATAAATGTTACGCCTTATTTCTTTGCGTGAACATTTGGGCGGTGTTATGCAAATCTTCCCACATAGTGATGTAGAGATGTGGGGGCGTGGTAGAACGAGCCGTTTTAGGAGGGTGTGGTTGACCCTTAACGTTTATAAAGAATATCTCTTTGGATTTGAGACTTTAGTCTTTGCAACTTTACAGATCTTCTTTATGCTTGTAACACTCCAAAGAGAAAGGAAAATTTGAAATTGCATCATATGACCCCTCTAAATTACGCAAGTTGTTCATCACGTATTCTTCTGTGATTAGTAATGCTTTATAATTACATTACACAAACAGATTACATTTTGGAACTTAGAAAAAAAAACTTCATGGTCTAGTCCAACGCACGCATAGCTGACAGTGTGAATAAAAGTAACACACATTTAACCATTGCATAGCATAAAAGGTAAAAATTTATTTTTATTAAAAAAGAAACGTCATGTCATTACTTTGGAAACAGCTAAAAATGTGGAATATTTTTATTTCATTGATACTTTAGATGTTATTATGTGGTCCTCATTCTATGTGCACCAAACATAATTTTCTCTGCTATGTTGGGGCCATGGCAATTAGTTTGACTTAAAAGAAAAAAATAATACTGGCTCATTGACATTGTGATGCCAAAATTCTTGGCTTTATATTTGGGTGAGATGATTGTGTTTGCTGCAAATGGAAAATAAAAGTGGGCCAAATACAGAACCTTGTGGAACACCAGTAGTATCACCTTTGCCACCTTTTCTTTTTATATATATTATTTTATTTTATTTTATTTTTTAGTAGATTAACAAACTTTTAACAAAACATTAAATGCATTAAATGCCAAAGATAGAGCAAACATAATGGCTATAAATATTTGCTAACTGATAAATAATATAACTGGAAAAATAATAATAATGATGAAAATACAAAACAGGAAGGGAAAATGGTGATAAGAGACATTCCAAATTAAGATACATGATCAACCTGACCCATAAATATAAATCAGAGTTCAACAATGTCTTGCACCTACACAAACCTTTGGTGGGATAATTCAAGAAAGGAGAAGCAGGCTGTAATGAACACAATAAAGGCATAATCTTACAGTTAATTTTCTTACTGACAAAACACAAAACTGACATCTTTAGGAACAAGATTTCACAAATAGATTATGTGAAAAGGTGACCAAAAACACACAAATTGTCAATGAATTGTCCCTTTTGATGCTAGCAATAGAAAACTTATTTAAAAAAAGGTCTTATTTTTAGTGATTATTTTTTGTTTATTTATATTTTTCTTTTTTTAGTATTGGTCGACATGCTCCTTAAAATGGTGGAAGAGGATTGATGGAGCACCTCTGCATTTCTAACCAAGGCTTCTGGCAAATCAGATTCTGATGATGCAATCTGTTACCATCTACCTGGGGAATATTCCAGAAAGCAGGAAAAACTTAGTGTCACATAAACCCTGAACTCTTGGTTGGTTAACCCAAACCTTGCTTACTTGCAGTAAATGGTATATGTACAGTACATGGTGCATATACATAGTGCATACATTATTGATCTTAAAGTGAATGATTCATCCCTGCATGTTTATATATATATATAAGCAAACAAGACATTCTGATTACAGATGAGAAAATGTTGCTTTTAATATTTTTGAGGTAAAAAATACATTGATTCGTTATAATGCTTTATAATACAGTATAAGTGTAATCTGTGCCATCAAAAATAAAAATCTCACATCTGCAAAGCAAAATTGTCTGTCTGTCTTTTCTCTAGAAATACTGTTATTGTTGTTGTTATGTAACTTTATGAATAAAGTTACTGAGAGTTAAAAATGACAGAAAAAGGAGTAAAGATACATTTAAGTGATGTAAGATATTTCAGTAGGTGATGATCATGTGAAAGTGGTAAGCTTTGTTGGTAAGATGTTGAAGCCTGTATTTTTTTATTATTAGATTAATGGTTATATCTATTATTACTTTATTATTTCACATAAATAGATATATTTATACATTTATTTAAATATAGTCAAAAGACAAAACTTCATCTCTTTTCTGGTTGTTGTCGGTTGTTTTAATTAAATGTTGTTGTTGTCTTGGAAACAAAAAAACTATAAATTGCTCATTAATGATGTTTGTACAGACAAATATAATTTTACATAGACGTATATTGCATAAAAGTAGTTTCATTGCTTTTACTCTGATTCCATTCAGAATTAATAGAGTCTGTCTCTACAATTTACAAGAGATTTTAATCCTTTATATAACGTGTTAGCGGTATATTGTGGTTTTACATGGGAAAACCAGCATCTTTTTCTAGCATTTTCTAGCAAATTCACTACATTCGAAATTTGTAATTATTATCAAATGTTAGCCTGGACCACAAAACCAGTCATAAGGGTAAATTTGTTGAAATTGAGATTTATACATCTTCCGAAAGCTGAATAAATAAGCTTTCCAATGTTAGGATCAGACAACATTTGGCTGAGATACAACTATTTGAAAATCTGCAATCTGAGGGTGCAAAAAATATATATATAATATTGAGAAAATTGCCTTTAAAGTTGTCAAAATGAAGTTCTTAGCAATGCATATTACTAATCAAAAATTAAGTTTTGATATGTTTACAGTAAAAAATTTTAAAAATATTTTCATGGAACATGATCTTTACTTAATATCCTAATGATTTTTAGTGTAAAAGAAAAATCAGTAATTTTGACCCATACAATGTATTGTTGGCTATTGCCACAAATATACCCTTGCTACATATGACTGCTTTTGTGCTCCAGGGTCACGAATGTCATGTAGGTCAGTTTCGATTCCGGCAGGTGTGGCGTGTTTGCAGCCTTTTTAGACTGATTTTCCTATTTCTAATTTTAACTGTTGTTTGGTAAGGGCATTCAAAACCACTACAATTTTACTTTCAGCAGAATCATGTATTTTAATGAACTACAAATCCCACTTAGCCCCGTATCCAGGAAATAGGTCCCGTTGCTAAGCAAACTCACCCGCTGTGAGGCAGAAGTGAATGCTGTTTATGCTCGGAAGGTAAAGATGTTTAAATATACAGGTAAGATAATTAAACTTTATGAAGATACGGAGCAAATAAAGACCAGTTACAAATTAAAAAAAACTTTTTTTTTTTTTTCCTAAAGCTTTTGTAAGCACTGCTGTGAAACAATAGGCCTACATAGACATTTCTTCAGGGCAGATGCAATAAAGGTTACAGATGTCGAGTGAAGCATTGATAAAGAAGAGACCAGGCACAGCTCTGTCCTTCATGACTGAGTTCAGTGGATCTGGTTTATTGAACCTCAAACCTGCTGCTGATCCTGAAGATCTGCTCGATCAGAGTCTCTCACCTCACAAACTGGTTCTAAACATCAAACATGGACAACATGTGTGCAGTGTGAAAACGTCATGGTATTTCTGAAATAAAGAGCAACAGGATTGAGAAAAACTGAGGTTTAGGCTAACTGTTTTTTCAGAAAATTATTTCTGGATCAGATGATTTACAGGAAGTGAGGTCACTGGAGATGTGTGTTGATACGCGATTCACCCAAACATGAAAACATGTGATCATTTACTCTTTCCAAACCCTGCATGGCTTTCTTTAGTGGACCACAACAGAAGATATTTTGTTTAATTTTAATGATACTCTATTCTGTACAATAATAGTGGATGGGGACTTTGATATCAAGATTAAAAACGACAAAAAAAAAAAAAGATCTGGCTCAGGTGTGGTATTTGTGCTGTTTTGTAAAGCTCAGCACACTTTAACTGGAAGGAAACCCTGTGTGCACCCGTCCCACTCCAGGAGCCTCTGAGGTGCATGAAAAATCAATTCCACCCTGTTTTGCTGCTTTAATGACAAGTTTGGTTTGCAGAGTTCACTCATATTCCAGATAGACTGCTCACATGTGGTTTGTGCTGCAGGTCTCAAGCCACAGATTCAGGTCTGCGGTGCGAGAGCTGATCTTCCTCGAGGACGTTCCTGCTGAAGAGGACAAACCTCAACGCTGAGAGCTTCACTGCAGGACTGGACTCTTCTCAGAGAAGCTTCGGTCAGAGACGGCTGGAGCTGGCAGATACAGACACCGATAAAGACAAGCAGCAGCTTCTGAAGACACTTTGAGCAGCGCTCCATGTGTTTAAGAAGCAGTCTCTCCATCAGAAGAGAGCTCTGTCAGACCCACAAGTCTCTCCAGACAGCGCCAGACCTCTCTCTTCCTGCAGCGGATCAAGACCAGGGTCCTCCGGCTCCGACATCACCGTCCTGAACCACGAGGCAGTGATCTGACCAATGGTAAACTCCTGCTGAGTGAGAAACTACAGAAATAATCACAGCGTGGCTTCAAATCAAGCAGTTAAGAAAGCTGTAAATATTAGTATCATAATTTGACAGTTGTACTGTAAAAATAAATTATTATTTTTATATTTTAATAAATACTCATTTTTACAAAGAAATAATACAGTAGTAATATTTATTTTGTTTAATGTTTTAATAAAAATAATAATAAATAAAATTAAAATTATTAATTATAATACAATTATAATAGTAATATGTTTTGTTTTGTTTAATCAATTAATCATTATTATTGTTATTATTAATTAATTGATTATATTACAGTAGTCTTAGTTTTCATTTTTTTACATTTTAATAATAATAATAATTGCTTAATGTTTTATTCAATTATAATAATTAATAATAACGACTAATTATATTAAAAATAATAAATGTTCAGTAGTATTAATACTAATAATAATATTACTAATAATAAGAATAGCAACAATAATTATTGTTATTGTCTTGATTAATGAAATTAATTTATTATTATTAATAATATTATTGTTGTTGTTATTATTTTGATATAGAATACATTTTTTGGCCAAAATGTGCAGCACTACAGGCACAGTAAACATGGAGTAAAATTAAGATTATTAATAAAATAAAAATAATAATAATAATGTTCTTATTTGGTTGAATATTTTTTTAACAATTATTATTATTATTATTATATTTTATATAACAGTTATTGTTATAAATAATACAGAAATTTGTTACTAATTATTATTATTGTAATTCTAATTTTTATATAGCAGTTTTAATTCTCATCAGAAAATTCTAATTAAAAAATTTCCACAGACACCACAGACATGTTCTTAATGAACTCAGAAACTGGAGGATTGAGCACAACAAGTACCTCCACACACACACACACACACACACACACAAACATCCTGTTAAAATGTGCTTTTCTTCTGACAGACATCTGTTGGTTTTGGAGAATGAGCAGCAGCCGGAGGTAATAAGGGTCCACCACAACGATGATGATGATGATGATGATGATGATGATGATGACGAAGATGACGAAGATTATGATGAAGATGAAGGCAGTCATAGTTTCAGCAGTGATGACATCACTAGAGACACAAGCTCTCCTGATTGGTCGGTTCAGTGTCCCTCAGCAGGTGCGTCGGTTCTTTCTCTCGTATGTAAACGATGCTCAGGAGTCTCTTCATGTTTTGATGCTTGTTTCTGACAGAATCTGCAGAGATGCTGAGACTCAGCTCTTCATCCGGCTGCTCCATGTCTCCGTCTCCTCCACCCAGAGCAGCAGCAGCTCCCCCTGCGGGCCGGAGGATCACACAGATCCACAGCCGGAGACTCAGAGCTCATCCTGCAGAGACTCCCAGACTGAAACACCCGCCTGAAGTGATGCATTGTGGGTCAGATTAGATCATAGATCTCACTGCAGGTCTGCACACTTCCAGAAGCAGTCTAAAGTTGTTACTGACACTGAATCACTAGGGGGCGCCATCTGCATTATGAGACCTGCTGTTTTGTCTCCGCTTTATTTCAGAAGTATTCCAGCTTTGATTGACAGGTGTTGGTGCACAGATGTCATGTGATCACTGATGCAGACTGGATCTCCAGCAGCGCAGCTTCATCTCTGGCGATCGTGAACAGGTTCAGTGTTTGCAGACGCAGGTGCAGGTGCAGGACTGTTATGTTCTGACAAACACTGCAGCATTTCTCTCTTCAGAAACTCCACAGGCTCCCAGTCTTTTAACCATTTGAACAGAATTTTGTAAGATGATTTTTGTGCACATCCAAATTTATGTTGTTAATATTTGGAAAATGGAGGATGGAAAATTGTTAATAAAGACAAATAGAAAATGAAAAAATGGAATATCTGGAATATCCTATATAATAATAAAGAACAAATGTACACAACCATTTAAAAGTTTGTGGCCAGTAAGATAAAAAATAAAAAAGTATGCATTTAATTGCATTAAACGATGGCCTTAGTAAGAATATGATAGTTCTGTAAAATAATAAAATAAAATAAAAATTAATTAAATGTAATTAAAAAAATAATAAAAGTAAAAAAATATTTAGAATAATAATAAAATTTAATTAAAAAAATGTACTGTAATTAAAAAATAATAAATGTAAAAGTTCAGTCCCCAACCTTAACTTAACAGTAGTTAGAATTTTTTTTTTTAATCTATTTTGATTTATTTTGCAATTTTACAGTATTGAATATAATTACAGATATTTTATTTGGTTTGTTTTTTTTTTGTTTTCTCATCTTTGTGAAGGGCTCTTTAGTCTTGAAACTGTAAGATCTCTTTCTCTGTTGTCAGTAACTAGGGAAAACAGCCCTGTTTATATTTATAAATAAAAAATAAAAAAGCCTGCTGTTATCATTGTTTTTGACCCATATTATCTAATAAATAAGCTTATGTCACCAAACTTTTAGATACCAACTAAACTTTCAATTCTCTATTCCAATTTCGATACTACAGCAAAAACTACTAGCCTAATAAAATATAATGTTTAAATATTATTACAGACAGCAAATAAGAACAAATGAACAAATTACAAACAACAGCACAACTGAATATATAGCACAAAGATACAAATGAAACCATGCTTTAGGAAAAACATCAGACAGGCTGAATGAAAATGAAAATTCAGTCTCTGCCAGCAGGTGGCGCTTATGGAACAGCAGTAATGTTCCTTGGTTACCACTATAAACAAAGCAGCACAGTGCTTATTAACACTACTTTAAATGCATTATACAAAGGCAAGATGAAAAGAAAAATATTTCCACACAAATTTTGAAAAAATGATTGCAATGCAGTTTGTGTGTGCCCTGAATAGAAATTGGTTTAAATAAAACAAAAACATCCAGTCAACCTGTAGGTGCATCTGTACTGTGTTAAATTAAATATAGATTAATAATTGTTAAAACTACAAAGTAACTCACCAAGATAGGGATTTTGACATACTTTTGTAGGTATTTGTCTGTTCATGTGCAAGAATGCACACAGAACACAGCGCGCCTAGGAATGAATGTAGTTGTCTTTCGCATTTGGTTCGAATGCTTTAAAATTCCTTTGAGTTTTTTTTAATTAGCAAGGGTTAAAAACATGTGCAAATGACAAACTTAGTGACGATGCAGAAGTGGCCCAATCGGGCCAGTAACAAATTCGTCGACTGTCCCCAGGCCATCGGACAGTCTTTATTGTCAAGCACTATGAGTTAAAACAGATTAATGATGGATTTGTTTCTTACAAAAACACAGCTTTTCTCTTCACAAGATGTTAATTGATGGACTGGAGTGCTGTGGACTACTTGAATTATTGTGATGTTTTTATCAGCTCTTTGGATTCTGACGGCACCCATTCACTGCAGAGCATCCATTGGTGATGCAATGCTACATTTCTCCAAATCTCTGTAAGTAATTTGTAATATTTATTTGCAATTATATTCATCACAGTGTTTCGTAATTTCCATGATGACTTCCTCATACTCCCTCCTCCCCAAATGTGATTTACCGTGTTTTTTCTGGATGATGTGGGCTAGTTTTTGGCCATCATGGGAATCAAATAGTGGCGGGCTCTCCCTCCTGCAAAAACTCTTCACAGTGACTCATCTGTCCAGCTACTGGATGGGTCGAGAACAAAAAGTTCTTATGTACCAGCTGGAGATAGCGCATACTTTCCTGACGGGCACCGCTTCACATCACACACACACGCAGGCCTCCCAAGTTATGCATCCACTTTATATTTCCCATGAGAGAAATATGTTGGGAATTACGATTCAAATCCCTGAAACACAATCTTTGATTACTGCATTAAAAAGGACAGTTTAGAAAGGAAATAATGATCATTGCAAAATCAATTGAAATGATATCATTGCCTTATCAAGTCAGTTGTGGTTTACAGAACTTCATAAAAGGAAATGAGGAGTCTTTGGTATTTGTACTGTTTTTTTGTTGTTGTTGTTTTTTTTTTTTAAAAAGAAAACCAATACAATTAAAGGAATGATTCACCCCAAAATAACAATATTTTCATAATTTACCCTTATGTAACTCCAAACATGGGTGACTTTCTTCCATGGAACGCAAAAGAAAATAGTTTGCAAAATGTTCACAATTTCCTTAATTCATTCAAAAATACATAAAAAGAAATCCATAACCTCTTCTACAAATATAATGTTTAAATTCCTAAATTAGAATTCATTTTGAAGTTTTTAGAAGTATAACTGTCAGGGTGATGAATAGTATAATAATTAGTAAAAGGTGTTTGATTAAAATGATGAATTTCTTGGGCAAAAAACCCAGGGGCCATTCACACAGAATACGGTTTTGCATTCCACCGCGTGGCTTTTCCACGTAAATATGCACTCGTCGATGGATTACTTTAACCATTGCACACACGTTTCACATCTTTTGCAGTCTATTTGCACTTGACAAAGCATTTTTATAATGCAGTGTTCAAGTTAAAAGAAGTTAAACTTTTGAAAAAGCGCACCACTAGACCTTGTGGTTTTTTGTTGTAATTAAAGCCTCACATCTTGCATTTTTAAACGCAAAACCACATTCTGTGTGAACAGCCCCTTGAGGGGATTTTGCACTCCACTGTGCTGCTTTTAAAATAGTTTTTTCTTTGTAAATGCATTAGATGGATGTCTTTGACCGGTGCACTTGCAGTACTCAAATTAAAAGTTAAACTCGTAATAAATGTGTCCTCAGACCTTTTTTTTTCCCAATCAGCTGTCCTGCATTTTTAAATGCAAAAACGTGTTCTGTGTGAAAGACCCCTAAGTAGTTCAGAACATATTATAATTTAGGAAAATAAGCAGTGAAGCAGGTTTGTTGTTGTTTTGTTTGTCAAATTACAGTGATGTGGTGTGCAGAAACCTAAGAACGAGCGTGAATAAACTCATTGAAAACACTATTGAACAAGATAAGTTTAGTAGTTGCATGGAATGTTGTTACACCTTAATGATCCTAAAGTGCATTTTTAACATCTGGTTTTGAAAGTAACGCCATTCAATAGAAAATAAGGTTGCACGTTTTGCTTTCAAGTTATTAGCATTCCAGTCAGAGACAGATTAATCAAGAAAAAAAAAGGATACATTTTCTCAAACTCAGAGCTCAGAGATGAACTGTTGTTCACTGGAGTTTTATGGAGCGTATTATTGCTCCATGATTACATCAGAGTCAGTGCAATGTTTGTAGGGCACTCAACATGATGAACCTGATGAAAAAACATCATGGACTCACTGGAAACACAACTGAACAAGAGCAGTTTAATAGCTGGAGGGAATGTTGTTACACCTTTATGATCCTAAAGTGCATTTTTAACATCTGGTTTTGAAAACAATGGCATTCAGTAGAAAAGGAATGTGTTTTTACAGATTCTCAGTGATTGTTAAAGTTCACTGGATTTGCTTGGCTGAAAGAGCAGACCCTAAACTTGCATAAAGTTGGGGCCTCACCATGGAGGCATCGCTTGTCGTTTGATTTCTTTTGTGACTCTTTCAAGCGTCCATTCCTCCCCCAAACGCCCCAACAACTCCTTCCCAGCCCTACTCATCAGTTTTTGTGTGCTGCTCAAACCCTGGTCATGTGACTTCTGTCCCAGCACAATCGAGGTGCCTTGCCATTGGTTGGATGCTTTGAAAGAGCATCGGTTTCCCAGGTAACGGAATGGGGGCTCCATTTCAGATCGTCTCCTAACGTTTCACATGGACTCTCACGTACAGAATCAGGTGCATTCGACTGTCTCTCGCACTCAGACGAGTCTTGCACTTTCTAAAGATAGCATTTTAGGTGAGTAACCTGTTTTTATTGGCATACAGGGCTTAGTCTTAGACATAAAGTCTTGGAGTTCATGTAAACTTGTGGGGTGTAAAAAAGTGGGATTTACAAGACAGTTTGAAAAAATGAGCTTGATTTGTAATTGTTCGGTTCCATTTATTTACTCATCTTTAAGTGTGCTTTTTCTTGTGCATTTTTGTGATGCATTGTAATGTCATTTAGTCAGGTGTTCTTCAGGGAGAAAAGGTGAATTGAAGAAATGTGCAGTAAAACAATTGATTGTGCTTCTCTGGAGAGATTTTGTGTTATTGGAGCTTTGAATGAGAAATTATGGTAGTTTAGCATTTTTACAAGATTTTTCTCCGTTTTATTAGTTCAGGTACAGTTGTTGCCTCCAAAATGTATGAATTTCAATGCATTAGATACAGAATATCAAACCAAGTGGCATCTGAAAATAAAAAGTACAAGCTCATATGTTTTCATACAATCTCCCCCCGTTGCTCTAATGGGGGAAGGTTTTGGCGTGAGGTTAGGAAATTCATACTTACTTTTTTCATATATATATATATATATATATATATATATATATATATATATATATATATATATATATATATATATATATATATATATATATATACTGTATATATGTATGTATATCACATATTACAAATTTCTGTTAAACTATAACTAACAACTATTTTTCGGAACCATTTTAGGGAGAGTACTCTGTTTTAAGATTAATTAATTAATAATATAGTCTTTTATTGTATACAGAGTTGTAGTATGGGGGCACATTTAAATTCAGTCTTTGCATATATATTATATAGTGCCATGAAGTGGTTTTTGCCCCCCCACCCCTCCTGTTTTTTTTTTGTTTGTTTGTTTGTTTTTTGTTTTTTGCATATTTGTCGCACTTTAAAGATTCAGTCATCAAACAAATTGTAATATGTGGTGTGCTGCTATGGGTGTGCGATATGACGATTTTTGATCATGGACGATAAAAATGTTTCCACAATCTGCTTTTGAAGAACTATCGTAGTATCGTGCTACAGCACACATTCTATCAGCTGCAGTTCTGGCCCCTCCGTCATATACTGTACAACGCCACATACATTCACATCAGTGTTGACTCAGCGGTAGAGTTACTCTCACAGGAGTTACTCTCTCATTATTTGCATGTGCTCTTCTGTGTCATCCTCGCCACAAGGATGCGCTGTTTTATTTAAAATCAAAGCTAAATACACGTAGAAACAGTGCATCCTTGTGGCACGGATGACACAGAAGAGCATACACAGCATACGGTGATATGGAGAGACACAGAGGAGACCCTTGACAAAGGAATTATTGAATAAAGTCGTTATTTTTGTTTTCTTCGCTTACAAAAGTGTTCCTGTCACTTCATATAACCCAGATTGCACGTCTGATGGCAGATGGAGTATTCTGATGACAACTTTCATACCTTTTATAGACCTTGACACTGTTATTTATTTGGCAGTCTATGGGACAGTCTCAAGCCTCCAGGTTTTTATCCAAAATATCTTAAATTGTGTTCTGAAGACGAACAGAGCTTTTATGTGTTTGGAACGACATGGGAGTAAGTGATTAATGAGTAAAGGAGTAGCCCTTTAAATTTTACGAGTCACACTCAGGCCTGATTACTGTCAGACCTTTTGAATCAAGAAATCACTTAAATAGAAACTGTCCGATGAAGTGAAGCATGCTTAAAGTGCAACACATCATGCTGCGATCTAAAGAAATTCAAGAACAGATGAGAAACAAAATAGTTGACGTATCAGTCTGGAAAGGGTTACAAAGCCATTTTTTAAGGCTTTGGGACTCCAGCAAACCATGGTAAGAGCCATTATCCCCAAATGGAGAAAACTTGGAACCATAGTGAACCTTCCCAGGAGTGGCCGCCCTACCAAAATACTCCAAGAGCACAATGATGACTCATCCAGGAGATCATAGAAGAACCCAGAACATCATCTAAAGAACTGCAGGCCTCACTTGCCTCAATTAAGGTCAGTGTTCATGATTCAACAATAAGAAAAAGACTGGGCAAAAATAGCATCCATGGGAGAGTTACAAGACAAAAGTCACTGCTGACCAAAAAGAACACAAAGGCTCGTCTCACATTTAGCAAAAATATCTTGATTTTCCCCAAGACTTTTGGGCAAATATTCTGTGGACTGATGCAACAAAAGTTGAACTTTTTGAAGGTGTGTGTCCCGTTACATCTGGTGTAAAACCAACACAGCATTTCATAAAAAGGACATCATGCCAACAGTCAAACATGGTGGTGGTAGTGTGATGGTCTGGGGCTGCTTTGCAGCTTCAGGTTCTGGACGACTTGCTATAATTGATGGAAGCATGAATTCTCTGCTCTATCAGAAAATCCTGAAGGAGAATGTCCGGCTGTCAGTTTGTGACCTCAAGCTCAAGCACACTTGGGTTTTGCAGCAGGACAATGATCCCAAACACAGCAGCAAGTCCACCTCTGAATGGCTCAAGAAACACAAAATTAAGGTTTTGGAGTGGCCAAGTCAAAGTCTGGACTCTACGGATTATTCTGACAATGCTTTTCATACTTTCCTGGACCTTGACACTGTTGTTTATTTGGCAGTCAATGGGACAGTCTCAAGCCTCCCTGTTTTCATCCAAAATATCGTAAATTGTGTTCCAAAGACGAATAAAGCTTTGACGGGTTTGGAACGACATGGGGGTAAGTGATTAATGACAAAATTTTCATTTTGGGATGGAGTATCCCTTTAAATCCAATTGAGATGCTGTGGCATGACCTTAAACAGTCCATTCATGCTCAAACCCTCCAATGTGGCTGAATAAAAACAAATCTCCAAAGAAGAGTGGGCCAAAATTCCTCCACAGCAATGTGAAAGACTCATTGGCAGTTATCGCAAACGCTTGATTGCAGTTGTTGCTGCAAAGTGTGGCACAGTTATTAGATTTAGGGGGCAATTAATTTTTCACATAGTACCAGGCAGATAGATAAATAGATAGATAGGTAGGTAGATAGATAATTTTAAAGGAAGTGCAGATATATCCATTTTTTAACATTGCATTTTCCTTTGAGATCTTGCTTTGTTCAGAATTAATTATTTTTATAAACCATTTTAGAGTAAGTTTTCTGAGTAAATTACATTTCTAAATAAATACATATATTATTGTATACAGAGTACTAGTACACAGGTACTTTTGAATTTGATCTTTGAATTCCTTTGGAAGGAAGTGCAGATTTTTTTTTTTTATGTGTTTTATTTAAAACCAACAAACATCTTACTGTGAGGTGTTTTGTTTGAAAAGTGCTTGTACTATATTTTTCAAATAAATGCCACTTGGTTTGAATTTTTTGTATTTTTAAATTTTTTTTTAAATATGACTCAAGTGTGAATTTTTGGGCCCGCTGTACATGAACAGAATATTATAATCGCTCTTTTTTTATATTGCAGAGGATGTAAGTGCTTGTTGAATGACAGTGTGTCATTAATAGTTGCATGAACAATCCTGAAATTAGTGTTGACCTGTTGCCCTCAGGAATGATTCCCTGTCATTTATACAAACCCGCTTTATTATCATCATCTCTGCACCACCTACCGTGCTCCTGAAGCCTAACAAAGCCTCATTCATACTGAAGATCTGCTGGCTCCGATTCAGTAACATCTGTTGGATGTGTTCTGCAATTGTTATGACATTTGGTTATCAGGCTCCACAAATGAATTAACAAGACTAATTCCTGTGAAACTGAACAAGAATATATTTCTGTGCGTCTGCTGTCTCTTTGATGGCGATGAAGGACGAAAGTGAAATGTTTTGAAAGCGTCATTGTTCTCTGTGTTTGGATGTCTGTCAGTCAGTGGTGCCGGGGGCCTTTGAAGGATGAGTTCACATGGCTTTTGTTTCTCATGCCCCGTGACCCTCAGGTGATTTTCTTCATACACCTCTTCCTGAGCTTTTGAAAGCCTGTCTGACAGAAAGAAAAACAACCGTCCCACCCAGAACCGCCCCTCTGAATTCTTCACCAGGCAGGCATCGCTGTTATCATTGCTCTTGCTTATGATTTGGGATTGGCTGGTTTAGTTGGTCTCCCCGCCGGGCCAAGCTGCTGTTTACCTGGTCGACCAGCTGGTCTCCCAAAATGACAAATGGCCAAAGCCTCTCTAAAAGCAGCAAACAGACCAGCTTGGCCAGGATTGGACACCTGCTGCTAACCACCTTAAGCTGGTTTAAGCTAGAGATGTGCAAAACTACAGATTCTCGTAATGAACTTGATATTGGGGAGTTGATCTGGATCACATTTTTTAAGGGGTAGACTACTGGTCAAAGATTTTGGGTTAGGTAATTTTGTAAATGTTTTTGAAACGTCACATGCATTTATCTTTTTTTTCTTTTTCTTTTTTTTTTAGCAAAATATTAAATTTGATTACTATTTTAATATATTGTAAAATGTAATTTATTCCTGTGATCAACGTTGAATTTTCAGCATCATTACTCCAGTCTTCAGTGTCACATGATCCTTCAGAAATCATTCTAATATGCTGATTTGCTAATTATTATCAATGCTGCTTAATATTTTTTGTGGAAACCATTATATATTTCTTTTGCGTTTCTTTTATGCTTAGAAATTTCTAAAGAACAGCATTTGTTTGGAAAAGAAACCTTTTGTAACATTATGAATGCCATATATTTTTTTATCAGTTTAATGAAACGTATCACTTTCTCAACAAAAACAACAACAACAAAATCTTACTAAACCCAAACTTTTGAACTTTTTGATTTAGTAATATTTAAATCTTGGCTGATACTTTTTCACATTATGACAGATTAACAAACAAGCAAACAAATAAATACACACATAGCCAATTGCAAAACTGTGCTAGTAATTTGACTGAATAAAACACCAAAAAACAAAAGAAAAAAGTAAAGAAATCATTCATTTTATGTGCAACGAGTAAATTCAGGCATCCCAGCATTATAATGCGCAGAATGAAAATGAACATTCATCTTGAGATTTGCATAAAATACATGTTTTAAATATGTTTAAGTGAGGATGTGACAGCAAATGTAATTTATATGTAAAAATATGGAAATTAAGCATCCATAAATTAAACAAAAATCTCAAAAACTGAACTATGGTATAGAATGTCATGCATCCTTAAGCAAAACTATCAAAGGCACACCATGAACAAACAAGCTGACCTTTTAGCTGCAACTTTGGTACCATATAAAACATCTGATCTGATAATTTAGTAAAGAATGTTGGCGCAGAGAGCCTTGTGACATACAGCGCCGTTGCGTTATGGGTGTCCCGAGTTCGAATCCCGACTCGGGGACCTATAACGATCCCGCCCCCTATTTCTCTCCCACTTTGTATCCTGTTAGCTATCATAATAAAAAAAGGTGAAAATGCAGATTTTTTTTTTCTTTGAGAAAAACACAGCCATCAGCAATTAAATGAGCTGAGCAGAACATAATCACAAAACTTCTGCCCATGTATTTCTTTCCAGAGAGAATGAATCAACATTTTCTCATTCTGAATAGACACTTTTCCTAGAAAATCATCAGAATTATAAATAACGACTAACTGCAGTTTTGTCAACTTTGTTTTGAATAAATGACCTAAATAGTGAAAGATCAAATTCAGTCTGTATTGCTTTTCTGAGTCTGCATTCTCTGGCTATTATAAACCTTTGTGTTTTTAGCGCGAGCTTATCTTCTATTGAGTGATGAATGGTTTTTTAACATCTTAGATGTTGTTGAATATATTTTGCTTCAGTGCTGCTTTTAAAATAGACATGAAACTCTAGCCATCTTGTGCCTGAGGAGAAAGGAGAAAACTTTCATTGTTGACAATGTGATTTGCGGCTGTGCTTTATTGAGTTATGGGAGTTTAACTGTGAAATGAGCAGTGTAAGTTGCACTGCACACAAATCCCAGCAAACGACAAAGAGCTCTGTCATCATGTGGTGACCGTAATGACAGAGTCGGGCTATATTTAACCACGCTGCCTATAAACAACAATCAAGCAGCGCTACCTTGTTTTGTTCCTTCTTTCACTTCATCCTGCACTTGATGCCAAAGCAAAGCATCTAATGGAGAGGCTTTATGTGTGTGTAAATCAGTCTGTTTCAAACCTAGTGAACTGCCCATACATGCATTTTCACTGCAATGTCACTGGATTCTTTAAAGTGCACCTGCGCTTTGAAAACTATTCCTGCACGAATGAGGAAATCTGTTTGGGGAAACTAATGGGTTGCATCTGTTCACGTTTTATGTTGAAACAAGTTTAACTGCTGGGTGTCCTTTCTTTATGATGGAGTATTTATTCTTTTACAATGCGCTGAATGGCTTTATTTGCCAATGGAAATACAATGACTAGGTAGATAAGGTAAGGAAGCAGTCACGTTCCTATTCAGGCCAATGCTTTTATGGTTCATTTGTGTTTCCTCATAAAGTAGGTCATGCGGTTATCAGGCATGCTTTCTGATGTCTATAAAAATGGATGACTTTGAAGTTGTTGTTTTTTTTAGTCTTTAAAGGTCCATTTATTTTTCTCACTTAAAGTCTTGCAGCCAAAAAAAAAATACCCTTCGCTAATCTGTTTAAAATGATAAACTTGCCAGTTTTATTCGACATAAGCGTGGACTCCTTCAAAGAGGCTGCCCTTTTGAGATCACATGACCAGACCAATACTCCTCACTTTATCTTGGTAACGACCATATTATCAGACACTTTTATTTGCAAAATAACTAAGTCGTCTTTATTTCTATAGTGCTTTATACAATACAGGTTCAAAGCGGCTTCAGAGAGAGAAACTGGAAAATAGCAGAATCCATTATGAAAACTCAACTACAACAGTAGTTTAAATTCTGCTGTAAAGCAGCTCTAAAGGATAATAATATCATTATTTGGCTCAAGTCAGTTCAGATAGGGCTGCACGATGAATTGTATTTTAATCACAATCATAATTTCTGCTTCTCTCAATTTTTTTTTATTTAAACATAATCATCAGCGAATTTTCCCTGCTGGTTAAAGATCCTGAAGAGTTAAATTTAATTTGGCATTTGCATTTTCTTGTTTTAGTAACAGCCCTCTACGTGTTTGGTTACGGTTGCCAGATTTCAAGAGTATAAATCACCCAATCTGAGCTTTTTTCTTAAATTTATACATTTTATGCCCAGTGGTTTACTTAGTCTTCCCAACCTGGCAACCATTCGTAGAGTTGACGGTCTCTCTACATTACGGAAAAACCACAGGTGAGCTGAAAAGACTGTCAAATATGTCATTGTATATTGGTTCACAGCACTTTAATGTTTCTGTTGCTTTCTGTGTCAGGAGTGTTAATCAAACAACAAAATGCATCGAGAAAAATCACTTTTGTAGCTTTAACACAGATTTATTAGATTTAATTTATACAGTGAAGACTATGCAGTGTTGTTTTACATTTAATTCAAATTCTGTAGGCTTACCTGAATACTTTTAGACTTACCTGAAAAATATAATTCACCCCAATCATCAGGCGCGTTTTAATACAAATATGTGCAAAACTTTGGCAATATTTTATAAATGTCGATAAAAACATATTGCGACATGACGGCGTTTTCATTAACCGATGTTGTGTGACTAAAATGTAATTTTTCCCTCTCGCGATAAGTCATGGCAACGGATTTTGATGGATTTTGGCTACACTACCCATTATATTTAATCGAAGGAGGCGTATGCGTGTATCTTGACCGAAGCAGTGCGGAGAGCAGCTTCTGGGATGTGCATGGCATGACTGGTAACACAAGCGTTAACTAGAGTGGCCACGATCAGCTCCGGTGGCCGTTTCAGAGCTGTATCATTCTGCGGACATGTGCAGTGTAAATAATCTAAGCATTAATGGCATGGAAAGGCCCTTATACTTGAGAGCAGCCACATATGAAGTGTTTCTTGGATATTATAGTACATTGAGGAATGATCATATCCCATAGAGCAAGCAGTTTCGGCCCAGATCCGGCCCACATCTGGCCCAAATGAAATCCATGCGGGCCAGATGTGGGCCGGATCTGGGCCAAAACTGCTTGTATGCCATGTGGCCTGTTAATGCGAAAAAAAGTTTCCATTGCAGTTTTGCGAATTATTCCTTTTTCGCATTGCCTGAAAAACCACCTCATGCAAGCGTAAAAACTTTTTTTGCAATATATGTGTGTTTTTGTATTCGTATTTTCAATTCGAAATTTCAATTTGCGCAATTTGAAGGGTAATGGAAACACGCATATCGCAATATATTGCAGAAAATGCGTGCTGCCCTAGTACTGAGATTATAGAAAACATTTTTACATTAAATTAAATTAAATTCAGTATTATAGCGAATAAAATCCTTTTATGTTATGCAAGGCAAAAGGTGTTCCCATCGTGCGAAACGACCGCTGCTGATGTAGCTGACTGACACAGCTGACTGACATCTCATCCTTATGTTGCATTGCGTAAAATAATATAATTTACACCACATTAAAGACTTTAGAAATAAAATATAAAATGTATACAAACCATTATTTCGCTGAAGAAGCCACCAGTTCAGCGGGGTCAGTGCTGAGAACCACTCTTTCCTGTAGAGGACGCAAAAAAAAACATGTTTTGACCGTAACTCTGTAACAGCTGGGTTGTTTCGTCGGAGACAGGCTCAAATCAGCGGTTGGGTAGAAAAAAAATAACCCAGCGTTAAAAATGACCCAGCAACTTAGTTACAGAAAAACTACACAGCACCTGGGTAAATATATTAAAAATAACCCATTATAATGACCCAACAGGCTGAACCCAGCATTTGGGATAAAAATAAACCAGCATTTTTTAGAGTGTAGCTAGTTAGTTTCTCCAACAATGCATCATACTATGGTAGTTAAGTATCGAGTTACACCATTGTTTGAAAAACACACCCCAGTGGCATGCTACATAAACACCAGTAGGTGGCAATATAGTGTCCAATACCACTTATGTATTGCGTAGCATTTATACACACACACACACACAAAAAATAATAATTGTGCATTAAATTCACATTTTGAAAGAAATTGTAACCCGATACTGAGTGAATGTAAACTTGCCTCGGGACGGCTGAAGAGAGCCTGGGGGGTCTGAGGTCCCGCGGGGGAAGGGCTGAGATTACAGGTTTCGGGAGTTTCCCTCAGGAATGCCATTGTCAGTGGAACGTAAAACAGACAAAAACAAGATTTATAATTACCTTAATCCCTTACTGTTGGCCAATCCGAGATCAAACCTGCCTCATTCACACTTCACTAAATTACAGAAGATATTATTTATCATGTAGTGGCAGTGAACGGAGCCTGTTGTTCATGGGCTGCTGCTGTTATGTAATAAAGCATTGGTGCAGAAGGTAATTGTTTTGCGCTTGATGGCGTACGAAGTGAGAGGACCCATTAATAATTGACTGCTGGTTTTGTTGTCTGTACATGTTTGTGTGTGTTCTGTGGACTAACATGCAGACAGAAATCAGGCCATTACTCACTCACTCATTATAGTAGTGCTGTATAGAGATATAGATAACAGATGTTTACATCTACATTAATAGCTGTTGTTTCAATGGTTGATTTTCACAACCATGTCTATATATAGGTTACATTCAAAAGACACACAATAGGACATTGTTTTTCACGAATAATGCCTATTTATTTACTTACTTGCTTACATTGTGAAGTAATTTTTCTAAAAATAAATCACATTTCCCAAATTTCCATTATCACAATAGATAAAAATTATATATTGTGTGACGTTATGTGGAATTTTTTTTATATATTGTGCTTTTATCATGCTTTATCAGTATTTGAACTGCCTTTAATGTAACGAATAACCATGTGTGTAAATACATACATACAAAAGATTATATATTTGTTGATTTCTTTAATTCTTTGTTTATTAGATTTTTGATGACGTAAACAAACATGTATTTGTTTGTTTGTCTTGTATAGTATATAATATAATGCATAAATATTGTACTCAATAGGACTATTTTTGTATTTTTCAGTTTTGTTCTGCATTTCTTTATTTTTATTCATTTATAAATTTATTTAAAAAAATTCTGTAATCATTTATTAATTAGTTTATTCAGTCATTCCTTTTATTAATTCATTTAGAAATCTAATTGTGATATTTAGAATCTAACAAGATCATTATGAATAATGAGAATCATAAACTCAAAAGTAACACAAATGGACAAATTAAGTAATGAGAAATTATCAGCAATATGATCTTATTTGTCAGAAAAAATCTATACGCTTAACTTGGTTTTCTTTAAGCAAAAAGTAATTTATTTATTTTGTTTTTGTGTTGAAATATGACACAGACATGTTTTCAATGGATTCACCCACATAACCATCATGTTTTGTGATGCAGCTGTTTGTCCATTTGAGTTTTTGCTGTGTTGTTTGGTTTCTATGGGAAGCTGATGGTCCGGTTTCAGTGTTTCAACAACAGCACATCATTACCAACAGAAAGAAAGCATCACAGATGAGATCTGAACTAGACAGCAGTGAGATTGAATCCAGATCAAATGCAGATTTAAGTCTATTTTTATTGCTTCTGAAGTATTTTAGTGGAAACATCCAAAACAAAACTGAGACCTTTATGACATTTCCCGATCTGCAAGCCATAAAACTTTCCTCTGAGCCCCCAAAAGAGACGCAGATCTGTTTGAAGAGCTGAACATGTGACTTCCGTCGCAAGCATCTGGTTACACACACAGAGAGAGAAGACTGAAAAAACACAAAGCTCACTCACACCAAACACACATTTAGATCAAGATCCATCCTTCAGAATCAGAACAATATTACCTGAACAAGATTTTGTATTTGTACATGTGTTTTTAAAGAGTTAGTCTATGCATTTATTGCAATTGTGTTGTCTTGATGGGATTTTGTATGTAATGCTAGTTAAGATCCATGAAAACATCACTGTAAAAAAATCAAAAGTTGAGAAAACTTGGTTGCCTTAAACTTTTAAGTTTTCTCAACTTTCGATCAATATATAGATAGATAGATAGATAGATAGATGGCTTTAAAATTGTCATATTTTGTATAATGAATGAATTAATGGAGAATAATAATTTATTTATTTGCATAGTGACATTATTTTATGCATGATGCATAAAATAATGCAATATCTCCTAATTTTTCAAAACCTCTTTTAGAAAGGAAGAAATACAGTATACAAAAAGTAACTATAAAAGGGATCTTTAGAAAAAAGAAATTAAAATTTTAGAAGATGGTTGATTTAAACTGGTGTCTTGAAAAATCTGAGTGCCGATGTTGAGACTCATATGATTGTATTCATTCATTTATTTAGTAGGTTGTGTTTATTTTTTCGAAAATATTTTTGTACTTTCAATAGTAAACCAATTTTTTCTGTTAGAATTAGGTTTGTGTTAGCAAACTTAGAGATTCTAATTATCTTTGTATAAAAAACAATCTAAAACTGGTTTAAGTACTGGATGCCCTTCTACCTGGGTGTTGATGGTGAGGGACAGAAACTGCTGAAAACAAAACAAGACACTCCTCCTACCTGGGGATGTGGGCGGGGCTAGAGTTGAGAGAGAGAGAGAGAGAGAGAGAGAGAGAGAGAGAGAGAGAGAGAGAGAGAGCGCTGTGGCTGTGAGAGGGAAGTGTTGTTATATTCGTGAGGAGCGTTCAAGAGCAGAGCACACTCACTCTGAGCGCCCCAGGATCCGCTCAGCTGTCTCACGCGCTGCAGAGCTGCGTCCGTCTCTGAGGAACTACAGGATCTTTCTGCTTTTGTGTGGAAGTACAGTCGAAGCCTGGAGGAGCTGTGTTTTGTGAGGTAAAAGAACTGTTCTCCGCATGTTCGCTCGCAGCTGGAAATCAACCTGTTACCGTCTGTTAATGCGCGGAGATCTCAGGGTCAAAGTCATCTTACATCTACAGGAAAACTTGACTGCTCAGAGGTTGCTCTTCAGTCGCTAAGGAAACTTAATGGAGGTTTTAGTTATAGTTTGTTTAAACATCAACTCTGTTTCAGATGTTTCTCCTAAAACTTCTAGAAATCGACTCAAATTGAAGATATGAAATGAATGAGGATACACTAGCTCAGATGAATCGGTCTTGGATGAATTTGATAAGAAATACGAGTTTATAATGAGATGTTTGATTGCAGATTTTGGTATATTGGTCTGAGCACGATTTGAGATTTCTTCTGAAAGTCTGAAACATTTGAGATTGGGTCGTTTTCTTAGAAGAAATATCTGAGCAGTACACTTAAGCAAAAATCTCACTTTCTTCTCCATTTAATTTCATTTTGGTCTTGAGAAACCCCTGAGATATTACACATATCCTTAGTTATTTTTCCCTACTTCAAGAGAAATAACAAAATTGAGTAAAATCTGAGCTGTGAACTTGAGCAAAAATCTCACTTTGCTCTCCATTTAATCTCATTTCTATCAAGAGAAACAGCTGAGAAATTAAACAGCTCCTTGTGATATTTCATAACTTCCTTTGGAGAAATAAAAAAGCAAGTAAGTAAAGGAGACGTAAAAGGAATGAGATCATAGAAAAAGAGTTTACAATGATACTTTTAATAGCAACTTTTGGTGTCTTGTAAAATCTGTGCACAGAAACTCCAGAGTTGAAATGCATGAGTTTTTTAGTAACCTAGAGTTTTTCTTTTAAATATTTCTTTAAAAAAACTCTTAAGTCACTTTTGACTCCAAACATCTCTCATGAAAAATGAGACATGGTCCGTATGTGGTGGATATTGGATAATAGCATGGAGCTTGGAATTGATTATGCACCCATGTGTTTAGATTGACATTAATCATGCTTCTTTAACAGGCCGCTTCCCACTAAGTCCTTTCTGAACTCGCTTTTGCTCTTAATCTTACCAGATTCCCCTGTCAGTCTGTTTAACCACATTCGGCCTGCTAATGACCTGACTGCATGCTTGAAAGTCCAGCACGGCCACCAAATCTGGTTAGTTTATTAGGAGTTGTGTAATATCATTATCTTATTCCAAACATAAAACCTTCCCAAGCATTTAAGGCTCCAGGCGAATGTTGCAGTTGCAGCACTTGTGGAATACGTCTCACGTGATGTTTATTCATGACTAATCAAAGTAAATCTGGTGACGTGGAGTCAAAGGCAGCAGGCCATCTTGTGAAGCGCTTGGCTCAGCTCTGGTTAAAGTGACAGTTCAGCACTTGGCTTGTTAAGCTGATCAGGGCGATGCTGGTGTGAAATACTGTCAGACAGCTCCGTTTAGCCTTCGTCCTGTTACTGATGAGAAACAGTAGGTCTGAGAACACAGCTGTCCATTAGAGATGCAGGCGCACTGCGGGGCATTGATCGAGAGAGAGACTGGACACGGGGAGAGTCAGTATAGTGACTGTGGCTGTGCTGAGTGTCGGGGATGCTTAGTTTAGACTATAAGGGTACATTTACATGACAACGGAGTACCAAAAAACAGTAACTTTCCTTTGCGTTAATCAAAAAAAGCTTCACGTTCGCACAGATCTGCGAAAACGGCTAAAAGCACTGTATTTTGCATGCCAGGCCAGTAGATGTCACTTTATAAAGAAGCACTACACAAATTTGAGTTTTTGCACAGAGACAATAATGATATAATTTTAAGGCTCCCCAAAACATTGTTGTCATGTAAATTAATGGCCAAAACACATATGTTTTTTTTTTTTCAATTTTAGTTGAAAACTTTTGCTTTAATGCTGTCATTAGACCAAATGTATCCTCAAGTTGAGGTTTGATCAAAATGTTTGCTATAATATGTAATATAACTCCAAAACTAAATAATAGGGAAAAAAATGCTAAATGAATGAATGGAAAATATTTTAACGTGATTTTTGTGGATCGTAACATTTTTATGCATAAAGTCCATAGACTGTATAAAAACATGGATGTAGTGTCCGTGACGTCACCCGTAGATTTCTGAAGAGCGTTTTTGAAGCTCAAAGTGGGCTTAACGGGCCGTTGCCATCTTGGCAGCGTGTCACTCCCAGATAATTGAAAATGGGCAAAAAGGCGGGAGCTGGTTGCTGAAGCCACGCCCACCTGGCTCGATGGCGGTGATAGCAGCGGCAATCCACCTGTCACTCAAGTAGCCACGCCCTTAATTATGCAGAACTTTAAGGCTTAATATAATTTAAACGGATGAGTTATAAAAAAAAAAATTCACCCCCTCACAGTTGTCATGAACAGCGAAATTAGTTATATAGACCAAAACCACTTTTTGAATCAGGCTGTTAACATTTTTTTTTTCTGCTGTAAAGTTGGGCATTTTAACATGGGGAGTCTATGGGACTGACTCCCTTTTGCAGCCAGCCTCAAGTGGCCAGTCGATGAATTACAGTTAAGTCACTTCCAGTGGGAGGTTGCCGCTTGATAAAGTCAAGATATTAGATGTCTCCTTTGTGTAATTTTTTTCGTTAGTTGAAAAAATACAGTATGCGTATGTATATTGAGCTATTAAAGTAATCTGAAGAGCCTAGAATATTAGATTTTAGAATATTAGAATTTGATGAAAAATATGAGTTTATAATGAGAACTGACTTGCTAGCTAGTATCTTGGAAAATAAGCATAATTTAAGATACTGAGATGTCTTCTGAAATTATAGATGATATACTGTACAGGTAAGCGAAAGGCTCACTTTGCTGTCCATTTAATCTATAAATTCTATCTAGTGAAACAGCCGAGATCATATAAAACTATATTTTGGAAGAATTTGGAATGAGATGTTTAATTGCATACTGGTATCTTGACCATTTTAACAGATTATTGTTTTTATGGTTATTTTATTGTTTTTTTGATTTTTGAGTTTTTTTCTGTAAATGTAAGCAAACATCTCACTTTGCTCTCCATTTAATCTCATTTCTGTCTAAAGAAACAAGATAGTATATATTTCCATTTTGATTTTTGGAAACTTCCTTTGGAGAAATAAAAACAGTTGATGTATAAAGGAGCTATAAAAGGACTGTGGATTTTAGAAGAATTGGAGTTATCTAGAGCAGCAGTCAAGATATTGAGCATCTCCTTTATGGTTTTTCAAAACTTGTACCTACTTAAAATGTTACCTGGGCATGGTATGTTTTCAGTTTTGTTAGATTCACTTATATCTTACAGTAGTAGGAAAGACATCATGGCCTTTTACTGGAAAGAGTAAAGTGCATTGACTCTTGTGCTGTCCACTAAAGCTTCACTGAGTTCTCTAGATCAATGTGGAGAAACACACGCAAGCTTTCATTAGGGTTTGTGAACGCTCCTGTTCTTTAAGATGGACAGTTTCACCTTATACGTAAGCAAATCCTTCCCTTGTCAGCATTCAATAAAAACCCCACTGTTGTTATCTTGGGATCTTTCTTGATCTCTGTTGCCTCTCATGACGTGTAAGCTTCTGCCTTTCACACCCCATTGACACTCAGGAAGGTGTAAAAATAAGTGTTCAAAAGTGTGAAGATTCCCGGATAACACAATAAAAAGCCTTTTATTTGCTGTCAAGGTCAGAGTTTCTAGACAAATTAAACCCAACAACACAATGTTTGTTTCCAAACATTACATTTTAGAAATGGCAGCAGAAACTTCAATATGGAAAGTATGTTGAATGTTGGCGTAATGTGTCTGACAAAGTTGTCTTTCATTTTTATGAACTTTAAATGTCCAATAGAGAGTTGTGGAATATGTACAAAACAATGGGCCATACCATCTATGTTGAATTAGGGACCGTTATTGTGGGCAAAAGTTAGCTCACGTTTTTAGTAGCCGTTTTTTTTTTTCTGAAACGTTTTTACTGTATTTAGGTTGTTGTTTCTGAAATAATTACTTAACATAATTTGTGTTAACACTCAAAACACCCAAAATGTCTGTAGATGTCAACCTTCTCTTGGTTTTATGTGTTTGAGCAATCCTAGAAAGAATTAGCATGAGATTGAAATGCTTGTTAGATAGGCATCATCTCCACCGTACTCGATGGAGGAAGTGAAAGGTGTTTGTTTGACACTGAATCTTACGGCAGCTCCTGTCTGATGTCAGCAAGAAATGGAAAAAGCATAACAACCATAAACAGACTGTCTGCTTACCCAACACACAACATCCTCAAAGCAACTATCATCTGTGAAAATCTGCAAAGACATGCAAGATTTTGTCTTTTGAGTTGAAATGTGTGCAAGTCAAAGACATGCCATGCTTTTTTGAATGGCTCTTTAAATGTATTCAGATTTTTCATGTAATTTCTGAATTCGAAATTTAATTTAGATATTTTTGGGAAGCATAAAAAAAGTCAAGGTGGTAATGTCAATGTAGTCATTTGGTGCAACCATCATGCAGAAACTAAAAAAAACAAACAAAAAAAAACATGAAATTATATAATGGGATCCCTGACCACATTCAGGTGTCAGATCTCTTAAAATATCAGATAGTTTTAACTTTGTATGACAAAATAAGGTTAGTTCAGGTTGTAATTGTACAACCCCTTCCAATAAACTGAATATCATAAAGTGATATTTATGAATTAATCATTTATGACATCTGTAAGAATATTCTTTATCTCGTATATATTTAAATCACTTTTTTGAAAATCAAAGATTGATGTGTACAATATTTTCTGTTCAACTTGAATATGTCATTAGACTAATTTATAGTCTAAATTTAAATATGAAACTCAACATAGAATCTAAAAATCTTGTCACATGCATTTTAAACTAGAATTTGAATAGATTTTATTGCAAATGTTGGATATTAGATATCCTCAGATTCCGCTGTCTGGTTCCTCGCTCCAGTCTGAAACATTTTTTAAATCTCACAAAGTGTCAATTTGCGAGACAAATGTTATTTTTAGCCAAGCACAGTCTTAATGATTTTGCAGGCAGCGATGCTTCTATTTTCTTCATCATCTCAGCATCTGCTGTTAATTTTATTCTGCACAATCACAGTTCAGAGAAAGGTTTAGTCCGTCTCATTTTCTCATGTCTCATCCTGACACCCTTTACAGCTTTTCTCACAAAGCTCAGTTGTTTGATAATCTTTGATAATCTAAAAGAGCTTAGATTTCAATCCTCTGTGTTGTAACTTTGTTTCATCCTCGGTTCCCATGTCTTGACTGAAAAATCAATCTCCTGTGGTGCTCGGATTCGCACGCATACTAATTTAAACGCTTGTCTGGTTCGGGATGCTGGCATAGACATTGTCTTTCTGCAAGATGCATCAGGGAGACTGGCCATGGTGTGAAAACTCAGAGTGTTGACGCTTTCCATGTCCCAAGGCTGTCTGAGTAATTATTTAGCAAAGCTCACATAATGAGAGTGAGTTCGCTATGCTTCGGCGGCCTTCACCCATATAAATATCCTCCCTTGGAAACCACAAGCTGTTCGCCACTGTTGCTTTGAGCCGTTGCTCCAAAGTTCCCATCTGTGCCACTACTTGACTGCATAAGTAGACCAGCCATTGACTGGCAGTTTAATACGTTACCAAATACGCCATGAGCGAACCCAACAGCGACCGCCCACTTTCTCAGCGACCTTCTTAAAGACTTCTGTATATCATGACTTAACCTTGAAAGTCATGTATAGTATCTGTATTTAAGTATTTATTCTAGGACTGGGTATTGAAACAAATCTCACAGTTTAATTTGATTTTTGACTGAATTTTTTTGGCAGAATTTAAGAGCTGAGTAGATCTGTATTGAAAGTTATATTGTGCTGCACATTGACACAAATTTCACAATTCAGTTTGGTTTCAATAAAGTGATCTGTCACGCCACACTAGCGAGTGACAAAATGATATTCGTTTACATTTTGTTATAATTTAAGATGATTACATCTGTATTGAAAGGTTTATACTAGGGCTGGGTATTGATGCAAATATCAGGATTAACTTCGATTTTGATTTCAATTCACAAACTTTTGGTTTGATTTCAGTCGATACTTAATTTGATTTGATATCGATTAATTTGGATATCAGAACCAGTACATGTTAATCTTACTTGAGGGGGAAAAAAAATCTCTCAGCAAATGAAGTATGAACTATACATGGAACCCTATCAGTTGGTACAGTACTACAATATTAAAGGCTAAAATTAACAGCTGATAACTCTACTCCAGTTGTTTTTTAAGCTAACTATCAGGTTTATGGTGATTGAATGGTGCATTTTGGCAAATTATACCATTTCTTTCACCACCTTATGATGTTTATTTTGTGTTGTAACTAGGCCTGGGACGGTTACCGCATTACCGCAATACCGCGGTCACGTGACGCCTACCGCGGGTCTAAACCTGTAACCGTCATCAGCAAACAAAAAAAAAACCTTGGCCTGCACATCTGAATGCCTTCGGCAGAATTCAAATGAGCCATTTTAATCTAGATTAATTCCTAGATTACAGTGAGATTAATCTAGATTAAAAAATGTATCTATGCACCTCTAATAGGCTAATAGCATTCAATTTGTATTGACTATTAGGCCTAGAGTACCTGTGTAATGTCTTGTAGCCTATATATTGAATTTCATTTCATTTTACTAAAGCATAAAATACAGGCGGATGACTCATGAGAAAGCCAAAAAAGCAGGACCTCAGTTTTTAATTGCACGTGCTTATTCTGCTTAACACAATTTTCTCACGTGGTTGCGCAGCCGACAATTGCGCATTTAAGCTACTATTCCATCGAAACATGGCATTTATATGTATAATATATAAATATGTAGACATATAGGCTAAATTAATGTAAATATTTAAAAATCTATAATATATATAAATATTATTTATTTTATATATTTTTACATATTTATATTAACTTATATTTGGTTTGATTTTTGTTATCAGTGTGGTTCAAGGCTATAATTTAACGAATGCTATTTAATTTAACAAAGTGTCGCTGCTCACAATACCGTCGTTGTTTTTTTTAACTTATAAATATTATTTATATTTATCTTATTTATAAATATTATTTATTTTTATCTTATTTATAAGTAAAAACAACCACAATATTGTGAGCAGCGACACTTTGTTAATTAAATTAAATAGCATTCGTTAAATTATAGCCTTGAACCACACTGAGACCAAAGCGCACACGAGATATAGGCTAAGTTAATATAAATATGTAAAAATATATAATATAAATAAATATTTATATATATTATAGATTTTTAAATATTTATATTAATTTAGCCTATATGTCTACATATTTATATTACTCTAGGCTATATGCCGTCGTTAAATAGCCTTCATTAACCACTGAGACAAAAAAAACGCACACGTAATATCTATATAAATATTAATATAGCTAAACATGTACAAATATGCAATATAAAATATAAATCATATTAAATATAATTCATATACTATATAAGTAATAAAAAAACCGAATCTGGCTGACTTACTTGGGGAAAAAAAAGAAAAAACATCTACTCCGAACCCCAATAGAATTCGTGTAGACACAGAGATCAGAAGGTATTTGCAGGAGGAAGGTTTACCGCAATACCGCGGGAATTGATTGCTTTTCAACCGCGGTAAGAAAAATTCAATACCGTCCCAGGCCTAGTTGTAACTAGTAGTAAAGTTAAAGAGATGATCAGTTCTCGTGCCACTTGGACCAATGGGGCTACATTGCTCTGCCACGCCACATTAAAGAGCATCAAAACAGTACTTATTCTCTCAATTTTTTAAAATATTGACAAAATTTAAAAGCTTAGACTTATTTTTATATAAAAAGTAAGAAAATGTGAAGCTCATTGCGATTTATTGAATGGAAGGTACTCTACAAATAAAGTTTAGTGATTTTTTTTTTATGCATCGACGCAAAACAACACAGACCAAAAGATAATTGGATTTAAGAATGAATGTAGTTTCTTCAAAAAGAGAATTGATTTTTTTTTAAAAATCTATATTTTGAGTTTACACATTATTACTAAAATTTCTGCATTTTACAATGGTGAATATGAATAGGATATTTACTTCTGTATCCCAACTGTTGTGTTCTGTTGGTGACCGAAATTGATGTCACCTCATCCACTCTTTTGGTGGGAGGAAAGCCTTCATGGTGGATTTTCAGCTTCATTACACTTGCTGGAATAGTGATCTGGGATAGAGCAGGCAGGGGGATGTCAAGAATGCACACACTTTTCAATGCTCCCACACCAGGAATGTGATGTTTCGTAACCCATGCATTCCACTAACGCTCTGACTGTGAATCAACACTGAGGTTTCCCGCCACAGGGACTGGATGTGTCACCTGAAATTGCACATTCCAGACCTTTTCCAAATATTTGCTGAAACTTGAAAGGGCCGAATACAGACCCATGACCTTCACCGGCAGAGGAATATGGAAAGATGATGAACGGTCATGTTCTGGTATTTATAAGAGTTTAATTTAACACTGTTTTTGAACCAATCTTACTCACATAGAGTAGCATTGGTCAGCATTCAAATTAGCATGGACATTTGGTTGTTTGAATGAATGTTCAAAAGCAATTATTTTGAGTCTTCAAAAAGCCCCAGGCTGGTTTAAGCTCTTTAGTAGAGTGACAGATATAACTAATTAAAAACAATAACTTGAATTTTCTTGTTGACAGGCATTGATTGTTACAAAATGTGGGGACGAATTTAGAGTTTTACTGTTCTGATGATTACTGTTAGACTGTTAGCATGCTAAAGCAAAGCACAGTGCTAGTATAGAAACCACAATGAGAAAATTGTCTTCAAAATTCCTCCTCTTTAAACAACCCCAATTATTCAGTTAGTAAAGAATTCTTGCCAAATCAAGTAATTCATGCAATAAATGTGAAGTTTATCTGCTTTATAATACCGCCTCGATTTTAAACTACAAAAATCTAGATACTGTAAACTTGCTAGTCAATCTTACTAACCAACTAGTTGGTTGAAATACTGTATACTGTTTAAATATTGAAATTTAATCTCCAAATTTATTCACCAATTTTTTTTACTAAATAAAATCTAGATTTCAACCTCACTAACTGACTAGTTGGTTAAGTATTAAACAAAATATAATAAATATATAATGAAATAATATAATAAATAATATTTACTCAAAACTATTAAAATATAATATCTTAATTTATCCACTTTAAAGCAACACCTATAACTATTTATACAAAAGAATAGTTAAGCTTCATAATCTACCTTACAAACTGAATATGAAATACACTATAAAGCCTATTACCACAATATTTTAAAGCAGGGTTCCTCAATTAGATTTCGTCGAGGGCCAAATTCTGCCAACAATACCAAGCCAAGGGCCACTGACCTATCTATCTATCTATCTATCTATCTATATATATATATATATATATATATATATATATATATATATATATATATATATATATATATATATATATATATATATATATATATATAATTGTTACAATTATTATATTGTTGTTGCTTTTGTTAAAATAATCAAAAGATGGTCACAAGATAAATATAAAAAAAAATTCCCCAGTATTCAAACAATTATGAACATTTTCGCATTTAGACACAGAAGAACTTTGCCTGTTGAATATTAAAAACAAATGAACGAACAAAAAATCTGGAACTCCATGCCTGCCATGCAAATCAACTGTTTCTGCTCATCACCAGACTGGATCTCTTCTCTCCACTTTCCCTCATTGCAGATTCAATTATTAGATCTGTCAGCATTAATATTTTCATACTTAGATTTTTTGGGAGGATCAAACGGTAACACCATGTGTTCCAACCAGATGTGACGTGATGCTATAAAAAGTATCTTTTCCACATAGTTTTTGTCCTAACCACCCACGACAGCGACATGTCACAATAAGTGACACGGAATTCTATTTTAGAAGTGTTTTTTATTTTCTGCGACATCGCGGCAGGAACAAAATACAAAATATGACAGTGATAAACTCAGGTAATGATAATGTGCTTTATTCAATGTTAAAAGTGTCTAATGTGAGTTTGAATATTATTTTGTGTGATCCTTATAGTCATAGTGAAAGCAACAATAGATATTTTACCTCAGACCTTGAAAATAAATTAGGCTAAAGCAAACTTACGTTAAAACTGTGAACTCACTGCGAACCAACATCCATAACAAAGATGGTATCACTCACTCACTCACTCACTCACTCACTCACTCACTTACTCAGAACTGTTCAGTTCATTCACATTTGAATCATCTATTTTCAGTGTCTACTTTACTTTACTTTACACTTGCCATGTTTTTGCTGTCACATCATATATTTACACTCGACACGACAAAGCATTGCAAATCATTTGAACTTTGTGTCAGCACGTCATAAATAGAATGAGTCAGCAGTTTTCTGTTGGGGATTTGTCGCGCCACATCCAGTGTAGACAGCATCACTGATTATAAGTTATATTGTATTTTGTTGTGTCGCGATGCACCGCACCGCTCGCATCCGGTGTAGACACAATGTAAGTTAATGTTGCTTTCTGATGCTGCGTTTGAATTTTCATGCCACTTTATTTGAAATTAGCGCGGGCCAAACATTTTTCTCTCCAGCCCGCAGGCCACCTATTGAGGAACCCTTTTTTAAAGTAAACTGGGTCAACTTTGAATTCATGATGACTTCAAGAAGTTTCTCTTCAAAAGGAATTTGATGGTGGATGTACAGTTTGTGCACCTGTTAAAAAATATCCACTTTTATACAGTCTGACCACAAGGGAGTTTGCTCTTGTTTTAATATAGCCATTCACAATAGGTGCACCTGTTCAGTCTTGTGTTGAAAATAGGCCAGTGCCTCAGGACTTCCTTTGTCGGCGATCTGTCTTTTACACCTCAGGCTTTGATATTCACCATTTCGATAAATTTGGAACAGAATGCAACATTATAAAATGTGTGGAACACACATTTAAATTATTTAGCACAGCAGGCATGTAAAAGAGTATTAAATAACTCATGAACCTGAAGTCTCATGCTGCACGCAAGCAAATTTGGAGAACAGAGATGGTCTGGCTGTAAAGACGATGCATACACGGGCTAAAATTGGCACGGCTGTTTAGTAATGTCAGTAAACAGATACTCCTGATTTCATTTCCTCAGTGGAAAAACACATTTAATTGGTTATGACGAGCAGCAAAGCTCCACAAAAGAGAAAATCATGTTTCTCTCTTCTAGGGCTTGTTGTACACGGCTAATGTTATTTTCTCTGCAGATTCCCTTATGGTCCGCTTACACCTGGACGGTTTCTCTCATGAGAAGTGAAAACCGCCCACCTGTCTTAAAGACTGGAATTACAACCCATGCATTATACTTAACGTCTAACAGATTCTTGCGGTTGCACTCAGAATTGGTTTTCCAGATGGTGTCAGACTCAAGATTGGCCTTAATTTGTGATCTTTTTGCTAAATTCATTTAGAAGCAACTTCCCATTGGAGGCTTGACAAAAATGCTTGCCCACACACTTGCAGTCTCTCTCGCTCCGTGTTTATCCCACTTGTTGAAGCCAAGATAGGGATTTCTGGGCAGTGAGTGGAGACAGCCTCTTTTGTTTTCCCAGGCTGTCTTTGTTTAGGTTAGGGATGAAGCCTGGTCACTTTTGGTGCCCTCAACATTCCTCTGTCTAAAGGCTTTTAGCATTCATGCGGTTGGAGAAGGATAAAGCTGCATTGAACTAGTGTTTTAAAAAATCTGAATTTGTGCATTGGAAACGCAAAGATGGGAATAATGTTTTGGAAAGTCTGAGCTTAATTCTAAATGGACGGCCAGACTACAGTTAGACTAATGATTACTAATAACCAATATTTTATGACATACAAATTATGTCACATATATATACTACGGGGCCATTGAATGCTTGAATCTGATTGGCGGACGAACGTTCTGAGGTGTGCAATTATTTTCTGGAAAACGCACGGCGAACGTAGTTCCAGGCAGCTCTCTTGACCGCATTACAGTTCCATATCACTTCGAATATAGTAAACTGTAATAACGGTCATGCAGTTTGCACAAAAAGGTGTTGTCAGCGCTGCCATGATGATTTTATCAGTTAGCCTATACAGTGTAGCAACTTAAAGGCTACACATGACATTTCTCACTAGCGATGTAATAACAGCGCTGTTTAGAGTTGCTGCAGCAGAAGAGTGTTTAGAGACGCACAGAGGTACGTTAGCCTAATTCACACAAGCTCTCTTTCTCTCTCTCTGTGTGTGTCTCTGTCGCTCTCGCGCTTTCTAATAACTTCATTAATAACTGCATTAGAATGCTATCAACGTCTCAAGCCTCCGTTACCAGTTTAAAACAACGTTTTGGTACTAGCAAAAGAGGCATTGGATGAGATGCAGAAGAAATAGTCCTAATCACAATAGCGATTTAAGTACAAAAACCGGACGAATCCCTTTAAATAAATCATCGGATCGATGTCTTGAGGTGTGGTAACCGTAGTATAAGCGGAATAATTGACTCGGCCGTTGAATTATTAGAAAAATAATGCACACCCGAGGTGGTAATGCAGCCACGACGTGAAGCGGAGTCGTCAATTAATCTGTACATATACATTAATATATATATTTTTTTAAATGTTCACTTTAAACACATCTGTCTGGATCGGTAAATCAGACAAATGGCACAGCTATAGATACCATCCAGTTTTTGCATTTGTTGCTGACAGCAAGGCCATTATGAAAGAGTGTCTGCTCAGGTTATGGGTGGAAGTGCTCAATGCACGTAGATCCGGCTGTAATTCATGCGTGAAAGCAGTGATACATTTATAGGTGCATGTCTGTTCAAAGAAGACTAATCAGTCAATCAGAGAGGAAATGGGTACAAAAATGTGAACCACCAGCTGACTCACTTGTGATGATGTTTGTGGGGGGCATGTTCAGGACTTGCCTGGAGTTGTTTGATGGTTATTTTGATGCATGAGTGGGCATACTGTGAATGGATGGGTGGTACTGTGGTGTAGCATGGCACGGTACAGTTGTTATCTGCTCTGTTGTGATTTCTAGTTTGTTATTTCCCTTCACAGTGGATGAGATTGTTGTTTCTAAGTGAAATGGGACAACATGCTAGGGTTGGGCCGATAGACGATGCCATTGTCCATCACCGATGGCTGATAGACATCACATTGTTGCACCGGCATCGTGACCCCGCCCCCCCCCCCCCCCACACTTTTATTTCCTTTTATTTTCACACTTTCAAGATTCACGATCACACGTACTCTATTTGTATTATGGAGCGGCAGTACTTTCCACACATTTTACAAGATTATATGTTTGTCAGTGGTACTGAGGATCTGTAAATCAATTGCCATCATCCTCAGTCATCTCTCCTTACACCGTCTCTACACCAGACGCGACAGTTGAAGTGTGACGCTGTGCCACATCAGCAAAAAGTTTGTCTACTAGTGGTCGACCGGCATTGGTTTTTTGACAGCCGATGCCGATATCCTGGAAAGCAGGGGGCCGATAGCCAATATAAAGCCGATATTTATGTAATTTTTATTTATTTATTTATTTATTTTTTAAAACATTTTAAATAATTTGACAATGGATAAAATTTTTTTTTAAAATAAACATACTTATACTTTAGATGACAAAGTATTTTTCACATATAAATAAATATTCAATAAAAATAATTAAAAACGTAGTAAACACTGTAACCAACAGGGCACTCAGTATTCTGGGAAGTTTGTGTGTATTGGGAATCATATTTTTCAAATAAAGCCAGGGTAACACTTATTTTACATACAGCACACAGAGAAATTGACATGAATATGACAGTGGGCAAATGCATAAAGTGCAGCATAATTTTAAATCACGAGTTTAATGTTTAAAGCATTCAATGCACACGGACCGACCGTCACACAGAGAACACGCAATCATGCTGGATAAAAATGCACACTTCACAAGATCTCACAGCTGGATTCGACTAAGTTTGCAAGGTTTGTGATATTAAATGTTCATTAGTCATTCAAAGATTTGTTTAAATGATATGAATGTATATTTGCTTAATGCTGATGGCAAACGAGAAAGTATTATAATGTTTGGTTTTCTATTAATAATAATATAAAAGCAATCGTTACAATACTTTTTGTATACATTAATTCCTTTGTTTAAATGTTCTATCGGATTATTGGATAGACTTCTATCCGTATTAGATAGAACTGTTAATAATGACAGCAAACAAGATGGAGAATGTGAGCTGTGTGCGCTCAGGCACTGCTGCTCTCAGCACCGTCAAAATAAAAGTCTCGAACACATCGGCCAAGCAGAAAAACTTATCGGCCAATGCCGAGTAGGTCGACCCCTACTGTCTACACTGGACGACCAAAAGCGACCGTTGAAAATCTTTTGAAATTTTTGTCAGCATGTCATAAATAGAACGCAGCAGTAGTTTACTGTCAGGGATTTGTGGTGTCATGCCGTGCCGCACCAGTGTAGACAGCATCACTGATTATACTGAGTTCTATTGACTTATCTATATATAATGAATCTCTGTTATAGATCAGTGGTTCTATAGTATTTTGTCCCGTCGCACCTCACCGCTTGCATCCGGTGTAGACGCAGTGTTAGGAATCGTTAGTTGTTTTTCCTTATAAGGATCCACGCTTCAGGCACACCCTCTAACTCCACAAACTTTTTAGTGCGTATGTATTGAGTGTGCACATTATCAAATGAAGTATACTTTGATATACTGTGCTCAACTATACGCATATGCTAAGTATTCATGTCAAAACTGAAATATAATTTAGGCATTACATTAAAGATCCAATTAAATGGCTTGACAAGAACCGTTTTCCTTTTAAATGTTGATAAATTTCCTATTGAAACAACTCAGTTCACACCTGGGCCTTGATTTTTATTTGTATTTTTAATTAGTTTGTCCCCAAGGTGGCAGCACTGTTGCTGCCATTGTTTCACAGTCAAAAAGAATCTGATGAGATTGAACAACAACAAACTACTAAGATGCAACAATAAATGCGCCAGCATAGGAGAATGATTATGTGATGGGGTTAAGCGTTAAACGCAACTCTTAAAAACTTGTACAAAGACATTTATCTATCATAACGTCTGGAGAGAACGTTTTGAGCACCTGTTTGCACACATTATCAAATTAAGAAGCCTATACTTTGAAAGGCTATGTGTTCAGCTATGCATATGCTAAGCAAACATATATACTGCAGGCTTTATTGTAAAGACCCAATTAAATGGCTTGATAATCACAGTTTTCCTTTCATTGTTGATATTTTACCCATTTTAGCAACTCCGTATGCTCAGCTTGCACATGCACCTTGATTTCTTTTAGCGCTAATCCGTTTGTCCACAAGATGGTGTGGACAAATGGTGCCACCATTGTTTCACAGTTGAAAAAGGAATGAATAAAACAACAAAAAAACTACTGGAGATGCAACGACAATAAACACTCCCGCATTGACAAGTGATTGTGTAAAGGGATAACGAGATTTACACAACTCTAATTTTAATGAGTACAAAGAAATTTATTGGTCATGACATCTGGAGAGAAATAGCGCAAACACTAAACAAGGATGAATTTCTTGTGTGCATGTGTTGAGCGCCAGTGTTTGTGCACAATATCAAATAAAGTATACTTTGAAAGGCTATGCATTCAACTGTACACACGCTAAGTGTTTGCATCAAAACTTAAGTATACACTTCAGGTTTTACAATAAAACCCCAGTTCAAAGCCCAATTATATGGCTTAACAAGCACAGTTTTCCTTTCATCGTTGACATATTTCCCTGAAACAGGAATTTGGCTTATAACCATTAGCCATTTACTTTACATCACATCTATGAAATATTAGCTACTTGTTATTGCTAGTCAGTTACAGATGGTGTTGGGGGAGTAACATACTCTAGAGAGCATTGTCATTGGTCAAAAGTTGGGACATGCCCATTGACAAACATGGCAGATTCCTGACAGAGTACTATTGGTCTTGGATCAGCTATCTATCGGACCTTGTTTAGTGTCTATGCTTTGGATTGGTTTGACCCTTTATTTGTGTTATTTTGTACATGAAACATCCTTAGCCAGAAATTTTGCTGATGCATCGCTGCTGCGGGGTGGAGAAGCCATCCAAATAAATCACCATTTGATTCATAATGTTTAGAGACAGTAATTATTCTCTCCACACACCCACCAGACACAATCCCTCTGCTTTCTCAGCACTGCATTCATTTAGTGATCATCTACTGAGGAAACATTAAATCAGAGCCACACTACAGCTGACAGAGAGCGCCGCCCCACCCTGCCCTTGGATTCTATAACGTTTTGTTTTTTTTATTTGAGGTGATGAGATGTGTTATGTTATGTGATGTGTTTGTGGCAGAGTAGGACACCGGATGTGTTCTCATTTAGGTATTCTTAAGAAAGAGCCATTGTTGTGTCTATATGGGGGCTGAAGATGACATGCACCATGGGAAATATACACCTCAACAGCTGCAACAGAAAACAGTGTCTCTACTGTGTATTGTGTGGGTTAATATTGTATTACACACTTGTAATTTTGCTATGGCAAGTGATCCGTAAAATGTCTCAGACTGATATTTGACAAGATATGCCAAAATGGATGCTTATAGAAATGGATTTGATTTAGCTTATATTGTGAAGACAAAACAAAAACGATCAATAATGAGCTTTTCAAAGACCTTTTACATATGAGGAATTTTTTCCACCTTTTTCTGAGTTGTTATATCGTGGTTAATATTTGGACGATTACCAAGCTAGGTGTTTGCTAGGGTGTTGCTAGGCATTTGTTAGTTTTGCTAAGGAGTTATGTTTTGATAGGCAGTTGTGAGGTTGTTAGTTGGACATTGCTAAGGCTGTTGTTCTGGGTATTTGATAGTGTTGCTATGTGGTTTTGGGTTTCTGGTATGTGGTTGATACGGTGTTCTAGATAGTTACTAGCTGGGGTGTTTCATCTTCCAAAATGCCCAACTTTGCAAGCATCATTGTAAACACAGTATTTTAGGTCTTTAGTAAAAGCTAACAGCTGAGAAAGAAGACATGTAACAGTATGTGTCCAAGCAGCTCTTAAAGTGGCAGCAGTCTAATATTCCTGCTGTCGAAAGAGAGAAAATCTCTCATTGCTCTTGACTAAATCACTCTTATAACTTTAATAATAAGAAATATATATTTAATTTACATAGGTGAACAATATGCAGTGTTTTTATACAGTTGATTACTTTCTATAATATATGTAGCATTATTTTTTGTTCAACTGTAGTTTTTTTAGTCCTATAACTTGTTAGTTTCTTATTCTTATTTAATCACTGACTGTTTACTTGTCTTGCGTAAGCTCAAGGTTGTTTTTTTTTTTTTTCCAATTTAGACTAGTACTAGTTTTTTTGTGATATTGACACTGGTAACAAGAACTGGTGTCAAACATTTTTATATCATAAAGACCTTATTTAAAGCAAAAACAACTATATCAAGCTCTATATTGTTACCGTGAAATAAAATTACTCATCCTGATTTAAGATTTTTGTCATATCGCCCACCCCGTTTGGAAAATATTATCAGATTTGCACAGTTTAAGGTATGGCTGCACATTTAATCGAATATCTAATCTCAATTACAATTATGGATGCCACAATTACGTAATAGTTCAAAACGGCAATTAATCGTTCAGAGTCCACTTACTGTATGTTATTCTGTGTGCTTAAGATGCGTTTTTTTCTTTCTACATGTAATCTTAAGGGTCTTTCCCATTATTTTAGTTTTAGTATAACATTATAATACCATTCATACTTTTTTTTTTTTTTACAATTTAAAGAAGAAACCAATCCGATGTATAGTTGACATTTGAGGCATAATACTATAGAAAAGCACTAAAGGTTTTTCAGTTAGAGTGTTTTAAACTTGTTTATTTTCATATAAAAATACGGCATGCAGTTGCATCAAACAATGGTATAAACATCATTCAATGTAAATTGTGATGATCATAATTAATCGCAATTACAGTTTCAAGGGAATAATCGACAATTATGATTTTTGTCATAATCGTGCAGCCCTAGTTTAAGGTATCATTCATGGCTGTTGCACAGCAAGTTTAGTACATCAAAAGATTCAGCAATAGACATCAAGTGTAATGTCTCATGAATTATTTGCACTTCTACACTTGTGTATTAAACAGCAGATTTGTAAACCGAGATTGTGTCTCTCTTCCCTTGTGGGGCAAGATGACATTTACATGCTACATTCTACAGATGTGTGTTTGTGATTGTGTGAAACTTCTCTATCTGTCTCTAGAGGTTCACTCCTGTTGCTATCTAATACATTTACAATGATTTATTAACGATAATAGTGCACAGTAGTGGTTTTGATAAGAACAACTGGCTAATAACATCTGCTAATGTTAAGAGAGAACACCACGCCTGCACAATAACAGTGCGCTTGTTCCTCAGGACGCTTTCTCAACAGCCCGCAAAACATAAAGAGGATGATGAGAGAGAAAATGGGATAATTCCAGTAATCATAGCTTTTGGAGGACACGTTTAGAAGGGAGGAGACAGGGAAGTTATAGATGTGTCTGGGGTAGGTCTGCATTTCTGAAGCCGTGGGCCTGGACATGTGCAAGTGATTGTATGTGAGAGACGGAAGTTAACGCATCCTAGCGTGTGACAGCAATCCACCCTAATCTCAAACGCAAGCCTGCTGTGAGTCCAGTCTGAACGCCAGAATATATCTTTTTCTGTTCTAACACGAATGCAGTGAACTTAAGTCCAAACTGTCCGACTAGCCCAATGCATCTGGCACCTGTTGATTCCTCTGCAATTCGTCTTTCACGTCTAGTGCTTTGTTGTCATGGTAACCGCAGGCTGTGTTGAGAAGTGTACCCTGAGGCCACAGACTTTAGTAAGATCGAGCCTGTTAGAGGTACAGGAGACAAAAGAAGACTTGTTTTACTCTCTGCTCTGCTGCACGCGGGCCAACAAGGTAGCATTCCTCCGCTTCAGTACGGATGGGAATGGTGAGGAACAGAGGCGTGTCTACGTGGTGGCCAGGGGTGGCACTGGCCCCCCCTGAAATTTGGCTGGCCACCCTAGGTGCCCCCCCCCACCCCCCACCAGATGTCCTGCGATAGACTTGTTTTTAGTAAATTTCTAACTGCATCTGGCAGTGGCAGATCCTAGCATGTGTAGCTGCCTAGGGCCGCTTTCTTCTCCTCTTTATACTTAATTTTAGGCTGTTTCTATAGCGTGATATTTGACATATCGAGAGCGCATAATGTTACGTGATCCATGTAATGCGCGAGCACGAATCTCCACTCGCAAGTGGATTTCCTTCACTCACACAAAACTGGATGTGTGCTTTTAAGTGTTGGTTGTTGTTCTATGTGTTGTTTGTGTTTTTGCTCAGAGATTACGTGTATGCTCAAACGTTCTTGCATCACTGAAGACTAGAAGCGCTTTTTTTCTAATTCAGATGAGGAGCAGGCTTATCTCATTAAATGGAAGCAAGCTGATTATTATAGTCAGCCTTCTTTAGTTATTTATTTTATTAATAGCCTACTTATTTTAGTTAGGTGCTTAACTTATAAATATGTATTTATTCAATTGTTTTATTAAGTGCATTTGTATTTTGTTGTTTTTGTATATAGTTTTGCAATAAAAGCGTATTAACCAGGTTCCAGAAATAATCACTGAGGGTGCTTCTACATTTTAAATGGATCATAGACTAGAAAGCTTGCAAAGAGTGCTCTACCACTAAAAAAGCTGTCACTCTTCGTTTAGTGAGTGTATACACGATGTATTTTAACATACATCGTGCCGCAAACCATAACCCCCCACCCCCGGCCACCCTCTTTTGAGCCAGTGCTCCAGACTGGCCACCCCATTTAAAATGCTCTAGACACGCCCCTGGTGAGGAAGAATGTTTCAGAGTTGGCCAGCAATGTTTGAGAGTTTTTGAAGAACAGAAAAACAGTAGCTCAAGAGGCTTACAAGAGCAGGTGGAAAGAAAACAGATATCAAACTTTACAAGATTCAAGTTTGGCACTTAACCTGTGCCACTAGGTTTTGTAATCTACGTAGTCGGACAATTTACTGATGCCTTGTGGCCTAAATATCAAATGACTCATGCAAGTTGGTGTTCTCAGGGTGGTTTTCTAATTTATTTATTTAGATGGCTCAAATGCCTATTGGCTAATTTCAGAAATGTACATCTCGCACTTTATTCTCTTTCTTGATGTTAAAAATAGTTTTTATAGAATAGAATTTTAATAGAATTTTATGAAAATGTATTTCACCCCCAAATCAAAATGATAAAAGATGTTTTTGAAGATGCTTTGCATGCAAAAATATATATATTCACATTATAATAATGACAATTTATAAAGGAAACAAATGCCATTGTGGAACGTAAAAAACGTAGGGCAAAATAGGACCCTTTCCTTTATTCTCTTTTAAACATGACTTTAAGGCCTGAAGATAGAGCATCCATCACTGGGTATTTGGCAGCTGCTAAATGGTCTGCTTAGTAGCTTAGTGCTGCTGTATTAAATGTTTTCATAAGTTAATGCGGTAGACTTTACCATAGAATTTCCTCACAAAGGGTTCAACAGTCAAAGTGCACAGAATCAACATGTTTTGCTTATATTAATCTCACAAACAGCGGTTCATTCAGTATCTGCATGGCTGAAACATTCGGATACTACATCTTACCTTAGCAGCGCCATCTGTTCCTGTTGTGGGGCTTCAAAGTGGAGTCAGACACACATGCAAGCACATGCTGTCTCTGAACAACTACATTCTGCCTGTCTGTTCCCTTAAGCATTCATCTGCCAAAATGCCTTTGAAGAGAGCCAGCAGTGCATTTAATTGGAGCAGAGCTATGAGTCCATCAACCTACTGCTTAATAATAACTCTTGAAATTTGCTTACCCACTGGTCCTGATGTTCAATCACAATTTCATGTCTCATGGCTGGAAATCCTGCAGGGTTTGAGCAATCAGGTAGAAACAACTAAAGTAGAAAATAGCTGGAGTTTTCTCCATGGATGTATTTTGGACCTTATTTGATGAGTTTAGATGGGCAGTTTGGTCATTTTGTCTACTCAAGTTCTCAAATCAACTCCATAGATGATTTTAACTAAGTACTTGAGTACTTAAAGTTGGGACTGGGGATTCCTGTGAAATGTTTGGTTAACAATTAGAATCAGACATGGAAGTATAACTGAAAATGATAAGGAGATTTTGATTGTCCTCACTTTTCACTCTATATTTGTAATGTAATCTGTGAAGACAACTTTGCATTAACTTGTCACTACTACTGTTTTGTCATTTCAGAATCCAGACATTACCATGCATTGCTGATGTAAGCTGATCTTGTTCAGTGTCTCTGATGGAGCTGAAAGTTTGGGTGGATGGAGTTGTACGAGTGGTTTGCGGCTTGTCAGAAGAGACATCATGTCAGGACGTAGTCATTGCACTCGCCCAAGCCATTGGTAAGAACCTCTGAGAAGGAACTTTAGGGGGTGAGGTTAAACCAGGGTTTTTCAAATCCAATCCTGCAGGGACACTGCTTTGCAGAGTTTAAAGTGCCCCAATTATGCAATTTTAAAGGTTCCTGATGTTGTTTTGGGAGTCTCCTAATGAGGTTTGCATGCAAGATTAAACACATTTGTTTTCTCAAAATATGCATTTAATTTCACCTAATTTTCCAATGATTCTCAAACGATTAATTTGAAGCAGTTCTAAGTAGAGGTCGACCGATATATCGCTCGGCCGATATATCGGGCCGATATTTGTCATTTTTTAATATATCGGCAGATATCCGTGTTTAGTAGCGCCGATTTAAATTCAGGCACGTCGGCAGGCAGCCCCGTGTTATTGGTGCGGTGGAAAGTGCTGCTGCCGCATGTGAAGGACCCCAAGCCAAAACCTTTGGAAGATTCAACAACAGTCCTGGGAGATAAAGGTAGTCAGAGAAGTTCACTCTGTAAATGGGGTGGAGTAGGTGGCAGCTCTCACAAACACTGCAGCGTGATTGAGGGCTACGTTACTCCGCCCCGCTCACAGACAGCACCGTGCTCGGAGAGACAGCTGTCCTGGAGCAGCACAGAACGGTGAATGACATTTGTTTGGAAGCATGGTTTGATGCAGACAATAGTCAGGTTTCCATCCAGCTCATTTGAATTTAGGGATGTCAATATTTGATCATTTCCATGATCGATCGTCGTTTAAATTAACAATCAATTAATAACCTGTAAACTAGACGGAAAAGATCATCCTCTTCATATGAGCAAAAACGTCCTTGGCATAACAGCAGAGTGGACCGGTATACTACGGTCTATTTAAACTGACCAGTGTAACCTTTTATATGTTTGGTTGACTGTACTTTATTTTAATAATGAACAGACTGCGATGTAAGTTTGAAATTAGAATGCACTTTAGATGTTCTGTGTCATTTATACCAAACACAAATGTTGCTGGTTGCTAGTGTGTTTGCAGCACTACTATTATTTATTTTTTATATATTTTATTTTTTAAATTTTTTTTTAGTTTAATTGATTTCTATTTATAAAATTGTATTTGTTTTATTTAAATGTATATTTAAGTTTACATTTATGTTCCAACAAACTTGAAAAATTCTGCTTGATAAATGCTCTAAAACTTTTATGTAAATTATTGACTTCTAAGATTCAAAAGATGGTTCAAGTCTGTGCTCAGTAAATGATGATAAGTTTAGAAATGTTGTGCATCCACTTATTATTAGTGTGACATTTTAGCATGCAAATGAAGGGGAAAACTTCAAGATATCGGCCCTAAAAATCGGCAGCACATATCGGCCGACCCTGACCTCTAAACATCGGCATCGGCATCGGCTATAGAAAAACCCATATCGGTCGATCTCTAGTTCTAAGAATCAGTCTCTCTAAACCCCTTCTTTCTGTGAGCCTACTCTGTTCTGATTGGTCAGATGGGCCAGTCTGTTGTGATTGGTCTACTGTGTACAGCGCGTGTCAGAAACGATACTTCCATTGCCATGGTTGAGTATTTTGAACACACACACACACACACACACACACACACACACACACACACACACACACACACACACACAAAAAAAAAACCTATTATTTTACATATAGTTTGCGATTAAGTGGAGCCAGCTGGTTCAAATAAACTAGGTACTGAGCCATCTTTCAAGTGAATCCCGTAATAAACTCCCTAAGATTCAGTCATCAGTTAAATTATGAGTTTGAGGGTGGGTCAAGTTGTTTGCAGCCGGCCAGCGTAGAACATAGGCATGCATTATGACTTGTAGTCATCACAGAAGTGGGATTCAAATTACAAATGACTCATTTACGCTTTTCAGAGTCGATTCTTTCTTTTGGGAGGCTACAACTTTATTTCTCGTTTAACTTTGCAGATATTTGCTTTCACATACAGCTACATTACACACTGCATGAAAGGCAGTATTCAAAATGGCATAATGGGGCACTTTAACTAATTTAAACCTAATCAAAAAAGCTTATCAAGGTCTTCACAGTTGCTAAAAAAATTACAATAAAGTAAGCTTGATAAGGGTTTAAGTAGGGCTGTCAAATGATTAATCACGATTAATCACATCCAAAATAAAAGTTTTGTTTACATAATATATGTGTGTATACTGTGTATATTTATTATGTATATATAAATACACACACATGCATGTATATATTTAAGAAGAATATGTTATGTTTATATATTAAATATATTTATATATAATATAAAATATAATAATATAAATATATAAATGTATATACATGTAAATATTTTCTAAATATATAATTTATGTGTGTGTATTTATATATACATAATAAATATACCCTGTACACATACATATATTATGTAAACAAAACTTTTATCTTGGATGTGATTAATCGTGATTAATCATTTGACAGCCCTAGGTTTAAGTTAAACTCTGAGAGGCAGTGGCCCTCCAGGGTCAGATTTTAGGAACCTTGGGTTAGATGTTTAAAGATCTGGGCTAGTAACCAGTAGGTTAGGGGCCCACAAAGTGGTGGTCCATGAGCCCTTGCCATAATGGCCTTCAGTAAGACACTTGAAGTAACCTTAGGACCGCTCCCCTAGATCCAGGGGGATTGTCCATGTAATAAGAATACAAATAAAGTACAACACATCTTTGGACTCTAACTACCCCTGTGTTCTCTTCAGGCCAGACGGGTCGTTATGTTCTCATTCAGAAACTGAGGGACACCGAGCGCCAACTACTGGCCAATGAGCGCCCACTGGAGTCCCTGGCCAAACTGGGCCAACACAGCAGCGAGGTGCAGTTCTTCCTGCGGCGGACCGGTCCCAGTAGCAGTGAAGAGCAAAGTCTGCACAGCCGCACCCTCCCTCACTCCAAGCCTTCCACATCAGAACTCAAACGGGGTTTGCCGAAGAAATCTTTGACCTTCAACTTGGGCCCCTCCAGTTCTCCCCATGTGAAAACTAAGGACTCTCGTAAAACACCCTCTCCTGAACAGAGGGTGTCCACAGTTCCACACGCGCAGTACCTTCCGGGGCCATCTAAAGAGGAGGTGCTCCGGCATGTTCTCCAGCAGCGGGAGCAGCTACGTGCCCTTGAGTCCCAGCTGTTGGCTGTGGACAAGGAATGCGAGACTTGGGAAGAGTCGTCTGCTGAGGAGTCATCCCTGCAGGCAGAGATTGAAGTTTTGGAGAAGACCCTGTGGAGGAACCAGCAGGAGTTGGTGGACGAGGAGTTCTGGGAGGAGGAACTAAGGATAGAGATCGAAAGGGAGCGTGGGATGAAGCGGCGGATAGGAGAGCTGCATGCTAAACTAGATGATTGCGGGCAAAAGTTGCACGAATTCAACACTCGCGCCATGCAGCTTGAGGAGGACATTCAGAGAGAAATGCTACAGGCGGACATCTTGCCCACCCAGTCCGATTCAAAAGACTCTTTGGGGGTAATCAAGGCAGATCTTCAAAGTCGACAAAAGCAGGGGGAGGAATTGGAGGCAGAGCTTTTAGAGCTTGAAAAGGCTTTGGGGAGGGCGGAGACTCTGCTGAAGGTAAGCAGAGAGGGCATGGCTCTAGAGAGAGGCTTGTAGCTGCAAATGCTGGAGGGTATTACGGTCCCCTCTGTGGAGGTGCATGATCAATGAACTGAAAATTTGGAAGCGGATAAAGGAACCCATCTTTTAAAAGTATTTCACACTTAGAACTTGTGAAATCAGATGTTTTTATTTGGACACATATATATTTCTTTTATTTCCTGTGCATTTTATGCCTTGAAAGGACAAAATAAAGGTGTATACCTATTGACCGAGTTTCTTTACCTGCTGGGCATGCATGAATTTCAAACGGTACATAATTATGCACCAGCCTCAGTTTTATAGCAACATTTCAGTATTAAAGTGACTTAAATCAAAGACTTGCAATTCTGTGAAATTCATCTATACTATTTTATACCACAGTGCCACTCAAAAGTCTTCCTTTATGTGTTCTTCCAGAAAGCAAGGAAATCAACCATGACTAACCGGATCTTACATAATCATAATCTACTCCTTTTAGACAAGTCATGCATGCAAATTAGGTTGATCCTTCAACAGAACATAATGAATTATCATAGTTTTCAAATAGCAACTCAGGTGATTACTTGAGTCACATACTTTGTGGTTACCACTGACTTGTCTGTGTTTGAATTTGGCTTGTCTTACCTACAACCAGAAAGGTGTCAAAGGTACCCACAGAGAACAAATCCTAAGATTACTGTAATCAGAGCCGCAGGGTAGACTTACTGCCTTGGCTGTTGTTGCTTTTAAAACATGGCGCCACCTTGTGACTACTGATGGAATTACACCAAAGAAGAAAACAAAGATATGAAATTGTTGGTTATGTATTCAGACAACATGCACAATTAAAGGTTTACAGGCAGTGTTTAAATGTACTTATTAAAGCATTGCTGTTAAAATGTATAAATACAAATATATTCTAAAATGTGTACATTAGTAATTTGTTGGCCACATACTACAATGCAAAAAATGATAGTGTTTAATCATTTGTATTCATAATTAAACTGTTTTTTATTCTAGTAAGCAGGCTGTTTGTGATTGTCTGTTCTCTCTGTGTATAGGCTAAGCAGGAGGAAGTGGAGGAGTTGAATAAAGAGCTGAGACAGTGCAATTTACAACAGTTTATCCAGCAGGCTGGAGCCCTGCCTACTCATACTGAACCCCGCACAGACCTCAGTGAACACCCAGAACAACTGGACCTGACTCAACAACAGCAGGACAGACAAAAAGACATTGGTATGGCCTCCACACACACACACAAAAACACACACTAAATCTACTGCAGGTACATATACCTAACTGAGTATACAGTATAGACAGTATATACTGTATACTGCCAACTAGTTCTAGTTTTATTTTGTGTAGTACCATAGTGTTTACGCACACATAATCACACATTTTCAGTATACTTCAAATAGCCAAATGATTTACTACGTTTGCTATAATGTGCAATATACAGAATACACTCAGTGGTATTCTGTATCCCACAATGCAATGTGCTAGACTTGACCCTCCATTTTTGGTGTAAAACAATTAACTGCAAACATATGATCATACAGGTTTACAATGGTAGACTTTAAAACAGCATACTACCATACTACCAATGTTCCCTCTAAGCTGCGCGCGCGCGCGGCCGCGCACTTCTTCCACCGCTGCCGCGCAGAAGAAATAATGTGCCGCGCACACGTATAAATGAGTTGGGAAAGCTATTTGCGAAAGCGAATGAATTGCAATGCTCGGGTAAACCGCTATAGAGTTGATATCACGATAGAGTTAGAACCGGTGAATGCGGTTTACAGTTTCATAGAAAGGGAATGATGTGCGCCAAATGAGTCGCTGTTGAAACCGAATATTTTAATGGTTGCGTAGCTTACGAAATAGCTCAACTCGAGAGCCGACGCAAACGCAATGACATGTGAAAATAAAACGTCATCATGTATTAAAGAAGAGTGGCTTGATTAAGTGCTGGAAACAGCGGATGATGGGCACAGAACGGTAACAAAACTCAGAGACATTTACAGTCACACAGGTGTAGTGTGCAAACTGTACATCATAGGGATGTTTAGATAGCTATAGAAGAACTGACGTTCACGTTTTTTTTTTTTTTTTTAGATTTAACTTACAGATCTCAGTTTAAATGCTTCAGTTTCTATTCTATTCTATTCTCTTCTATTCTATCAGTTTAAATGCTTCAGTTTGTTTTGATATTATATTATGTTAGGCCTACATTATTAACCTAATAAATAATTGACCTTGTTTTTTAATGGAGTCTCTGCTCATCAAGGATGTATTTATTTTTATCGAAAATACAGAAGAAAAAACAGTAATATTGTGAAACATTATTGCAATTTCTAATATTGGTTTCCTGTTTTAATATACTTTAAAATATAATTTATTCCCGTGGAGCAAAGCTGAATTTTCAGCATCATTACTCCAGCCTTCAGTGTTATATTATCCTTCAGAAATCATTCTAATATGCTGATTTATTATCAGTGATGAATCTGTTGTGCTGCTTAATATTTTTACTTTTTTTTTTTTTATTTTTTTTTTGAACGTTTTACTTTTTTCTTTGATTCTTAGATTAATAAAAAAGTTAAAAAGAACAGCATTTATTCAAAATAGAAATATTTTCTAAAAATATGTCTATATTATCACTTTTTATCCATTTAACACATTCTTGCTGAATAAACGTATTAATTTCTTTTAAAAAAGAAAAAAAATATTGACCACAAACATTTTAGTAGTGTATATTGTAACACAAAATTTCTATTTTGAATAAACACTGTCCTTTTTAACTTTTTATTTATCAAAGAATCCCGAAAAAATATCACAAGTCCCAAAAAAAATATTATGCAGCACAACTGTTTCCAACATTGATTATAAGTCAGCATATTAGAATGATTAGTGAAGGATCATGTGACACCGAAGACTGGAGAAATGATGCTGAAAATTGCTTTGCTTCATAGGAATAAATTGTATTTTAAAGTATATTAAAATAGAAAACTTTTATTTTAAATTGCAATAATATTTCACAATATTATTTTGTGAAAAAATATTCAATATTTTTATCAAATAGATACAGCCTTGATGAGCATAAGAAACTTATTTAATAAACATTATTGATCCCAAACTTTTGAATGGCAGTGTATTATACTGTGTACATATATATATATATATATAATATAAAGTTTTCTCAGGTAATCTAAAATGTACATCATTTAGTCACGGGTCAAATTAAATACAAATAGCACATTAAAGTTAAAAGTTACACACTTTTTTTGTGTGCGCGCTGCACAGGTCTGGTATAAAGAATGTTTTTGCACAGGTGGCCGAAATGTCCGCCCAATAGAGAAAAGTTTTGCTCAGCAAGAAAAAAAAAAATTAGAGGGAACATTGTTTACAATGGTAGACTTTAAAACAGCATACTACCAGTATAACCTGCACATTTTAAAATACTAAAAATTAAACAATAATCAACTGATAACTGGATGATGTTTGCTAAATTTAGAGGAAACATTTAAAGTGAAGAGGTGAAGTGACTTTATAGCATACTACGGTTTCAAATGTTTATACTTGTATAACACTCAATCTTTCACATGCTATTTTTAAGTAGTAGTCAGTACACAGTATATACTGCCAGTATGCAGTATACAATGCTAAATTGTCGCATTTTATCACATGACCGCACTGTTTGTTTATGCATGTTTATTTCAAACACAGCATCCAGTCTTCTTGAATTTGTTTAAATTTATATGAATTTGTGTTTATATGGACTTATGTTGTTGTTGATGCATATTTTGCTCCATGTTTCCCACAGATTCGCCCCCACGTCCCACTGCCAAGCAGTTCCTGGGTCACCCGCGCAACCTGCAGCACCCCCTGGTGTCCAGCCTGAACCCCGAGGGTGTGTATGTGTGACAGATGCTGCTGCTTCCCTGCCTGTAACCCCAGCTGCCACACGCACGCCCGTGGCGGCAGCCCTTTCTGGGTGAAGGTGCCTGCATGGTGGCCCTTTTCTGAACAACATGCCTGATTATTGTAGCACTTTAGCTGAAAGGCATTGCGTCAACTAATTTACGCAACATTACCATATAGTTCAATCCAAAACTATATTTTCAGTGGCTGTATATTAGTACTATTAATATACAGTGTATGCTAATTTTGTCTGTAAATGTAGATGTTACATATTACAATGCTATGAAGTCAGTATGTAGTGCCTTTCAAAAAGAAGTGTTACCACAAGCTGTGCTCTTCAACACTTTAGTTTAAGGGGTGGTGGGTTGGTTTCAAATTACATCTCGATAAGCTGCTAATAACTTTTGTTGGAGTCGAGATATTTTTGCTTTCAAAGATGTAATTTGACTTTAAATTTGATGAAAACTAAAAGTGTTTCTCCCATGTTCCCTTGAGTTCTACACTCTTTTTCTTCTTTATGCTCTTCTGTCCCAATTTGGTGTCCTTATGTCGTAGCTGTTTTGCTGATTGATAGTGCTGTGTGTGTGTGTGTGTGTGTGTGTGTGTGTGTGTTATTAAAGGGATAGTCCCCCCCCAAAAAATTACATTTCTGTTATTTTCTTGGTGTTCCAAACCTGTGTGACTCTTTCGTACTTGAAATGTAAAATAAGACATTTTGAAGAATGTTCATGCTGCTCTTTTCCAACCAGGAAGGTTTTTCCAGACTTTTGTGATCAGCTGGACGCCTTTAGCGTCATTGATGTACTGTATGTGACGAGTTTGAATATACGCAAGTGCAAATGAGATTTGAAGGATCATCAGTTAATAACAACTTCAGTTTGGGTCTCTTTCTCACACAAATACATCATGTGACTTCAGAAAACTTGAAATATAGTGCAAAAACTCACATTGTACACTTATGAGACTTTAATGGATTGTTTTGGAGCTTGACAGCCTCTAGGGGCTGGATTTATCAAAATCTAAGATAAAGCCTAAGTTTCTTAATAATCTTTTTAAGAAGAAAATTACTTTGAATTGTATGGTGGTGTTTGTTGAACAAGATGAGAAAAAAAAGCCACCTTTATGAAAAGTTTGTTTTTTGTTTGTTTTTAAGCTTTACAGGGCTTGATTTATGAAAACTTTAAGAAAGAAGTTACGAAATGTCTTAAGATAAAGTTTTGTATGATGTTACTCACTGATAAAGTTAAAAAACCTCAAAGGTTTATTTTTTTCACTGCCTTCATATTTCCATTATAAACATAATCATTTTTAAATACATTGTGTATTTTAAATAGCTGTCAAAAGTTCTCTCGTTTTTTTAGAGTTACTGAATTTCAAATTCAACAAAGTCTTGTCAGACATAATCCTGACCGATCATTGTTTACATTATCGATGCGCATCTCTAATAATAGTAATATGCATTATATGTTGCGATGTTTAATTCAAATAACCCAATAAATTCATTAAACACTTAGCCTTTGGGGATTTTAGACAAGTTGGAAGCTATCCCAACTTTGCAATGAATTTTAAGAATTTTGTTTCGAGGAATTGAAATGCGTCTTATGTTTTGTCTTAAAAAATAGATTAAACATTCTTAAGAAATGTTTGAATAAAAAAATCATTTGTAACACTATTCTTAATTTAGAAAATATCTGAATTTTAATTGTAAGAATGTGTCGTAATTCCAGCTGCTGTCTATCAAATGCATTCTAATGGAAAGCAGCAGCAAGAACATTCTGCTAAATATCTCCTTTCGTGTTTTACGGAATAAAGGCAGTTATATGGGTTTGGACATCATGAGAGTGAGTAAATGATGACAAATCTTCATTTTTGGGTGACCTATCCCTTCAACAATGACGGGATGGCTTTCCTGTGTGATCTAAGTACATCTTGTCTCCTTAAACAACTATTTGTCAAGATGTGTTGAGTGGACAATGATCCAAACAGTCTAAATGTTGCTACAAAGATTGTGAACACTGTACATAACAGTCGTTTTTAAAGTGTCACGTCTGACGTCTGATTGTGAACCAGCAGTATTCAAAAATATGAACTATTTCTGTCATCATATTCAGTACAGACAAACCAAAATTTATTGAGACACCTTCAACATTTCTCACATTATCTCAGTTTAGAAAATGGTAATAAAATAGTTAAACTGTGTCAGAACAAATTCATCTTGATAATGTCAGAAGTTATGTAATGAATTCGGTTGAATAGCTGTTAGCAGTCAGCTGTTAAATTTAAGTACACAATTAGATAATACCAATTTAGCTCAAACAATTCCCAAGCAATGCTTCATTTTGTTCAGTGTGTGGCGTGAAAAGCATTAGCAATTAAAGAAAAAACACTTAAGCAAAACATGGTCAGGTCAAAGTGTCTGAATATTTTTTGGTCCCAAATTTTTATCAATTTTACTGTTAGTCCACTGTATGAAGGATTTTGGGGTATGAGTCACAGTTGACTGTATTCTGCTATCCTCACTTATAGTGTCCCACACCCACTAGTAAAAAAAAAATATCAAAAATAATATCTGGTGTCTGAATAATTTTTGGTTTGACTGTACTTTCAAACAATTACAAAAGTTGGAACAGTTGCTAACTACATTATTCTAATGGGGAAATTTTCCCATGATGAGATTTTCTTTGTATAAATAACATATAAATGACAAAATCTCATATTTTAGTAGATGTTTATCCGTCTGTATCAGTTACTTTCGGGACACACTCTAAATGTGAACCTGCTGGAACGTCTTTTTCTGTATTTGCTATTTCCAAAGAACAAATTGCATCAAATTGATGATTCCCACACATGATCAATGCCTCGTGCTGTATTGCATATTAATCATACAACTGAGGCAGTACGTTGCTGGTTTAGCGAGAGCTACACCTCGGGGTTCATACACAGTAGAGTGTGACGTTTGGAGGTTTCTTTCTGTTTTCTCTCGGCTGCTGTGTGCACGGGAATGTGTCTAACGTATTTTTATACTTCTCATGATCGAGCTTCCCAACAGCATCACTCAATGTGCTTTTCTATGTGTCTTGCAGTCCTGACTTCACGAGAATCGTCTTGGCGGTAATAAAGCTGAAGCACAGGGCTGAGGATTTATATTCAACTCTGCTGTCTATATAACCGTTTATGCTATATATTCACAGTATATATGAATGATATATTTACTACTTTTTGGTACATTTCAAAACATGTATTTACTGTAAAATATGACCAGATTTTATCTCGAGAACTTTTACTTTTGTGTATGTATTTAAGTACAATAAAGACTGTGCATTGTGTCTGAGATGATTCCCGTTTGATGGTTCGTCAGTTCAGTCATTGTTCCTCTCGTGCTGTTTTATATTACTGATTCAGATTTGAAGAGCAAGAGAGCAAACACAGGGAATGTTTTCTGACACTTAAACTGGGTTAATAATAATATAAATGTTAGGGCTACAGTAAGTGTTGATTTCACACACCCTGCCACATACCAGGGTTAATAAGTAAAAGATTAAGTACCAATGGTTTGTAAGTAAATATTTTATTAATTAATTTAATAAAGAAATAAAGATGTATAGAAATATCATAAAAATTAATTTAATTCCAAATTTTAATAAATAATAATAGTATCTCAATTGTCCAAAAGTCTGAGACCACTAGAAGACCACTTAGTTTTTCTCATTACAAATTAGATTAAAATGCAAATTTGAGTAAAAAAATAAATTAAATTATTATATTTTGATACTCAAGCTGACCTAACTTCCAAAAATAAGTTTTTATATATTATTAAAAAATATTATTTTTATACTTATATAATTAAGTACTAATTAATTTTAACATGCATATTAGTTAATATACTTCTATATTATGTAAGTTATTTAATATCTATAATATTAATATATTACACTTATTTAAACATTTATATTTTCATTGTTTTTTTATCTCCAAAAATGTGCATATTATAATTGTCATATGCATTTTATTTATTAGATTATTATTAGAACACATTATTTTATCAAGATGATAATTCAAGTGACCAAAAAAATAATAATAATACTTAAAAACTGGCCTAACTTCCATAAAAATTTGATCACATAAGGTTCTTGATCTTAAAACACTGAACTAAACCGCATGATGTATAAAAAATCCATAAAGATGAGTTTTTATAAAGGTACTGTCACAATTTCCGGTCATTAGTCCATTAAAAACAAACAAAAACAGCGCGTCCTGATTTAACAGATCTTTCTCACATAACTCCAGTCATATTTTTCTGAAAGTCTTCTTTAAACGTGACTGAGCACTTTGATGCAGTAAAGAAGCTGAGTGAATGAGACAGAAGTGGTTTGTCTGTTGAGCTCTCATGATTAACTATATGAGAGTGGATTATGAGGATCAGATCAAGAGCTTGTGTGACATGAGTGAGATTAGACTCACATCCTCGCCAGCACTCGCTGCTGTCTGTCTCTGCAGCTGCAGACACTAGATTATATTACACGTCCATACAGATAAACACTAATACAGCCGCAGCTCACGAGAGTGGCGTGTTTTAGTTCATTTCACTGAGCGGGATAATCACAGATGAAGAAGAGATTCAATCCAATCAAGTCTGATGAATATCTTTATGTGGTCCAGAGCCATTAACAGCAGCTCTACACACACGGTAATGACTTCCTAATATCATCCATGCATTAAAAATGCCCAGCGAGAATTCATTAATATGCAATTTAATTACTATAAAGAGGCAGGATTATACATTTTATGGAACTCAAAACCCCAAATGTAACTATAAACCACTTCAATCATCCGCATTCAATGAGATTTACATTATATGAAGTGCTGTTTGTTTGCCTGGATTAAAAAAAAAACAATTATCAGCATTTCTTTTGCACAGTATCTCAACTGTATCTCTGTATCTTCATGTCAAACTGTATCTCAACCTTCAATATCTTGTTGCTAAATGTATGTTTGTATTATGAAACATCAGGATTTATTTGATCTATTTTTATATTTTATTTACATATAATATAATATAGTATAATATTTAAATTGTAACTTTAGGATTTAAAAAAAATTATAATGTTACATACAGTATAATGTATACTGCCACATTAGGATTTATTTTTCATATTTTATTTTATTAATATGATATAATATGTAATATTAAGATTTTCCTATTATAATATTTTATTTGATATTATAACATAATTCAATATAATATAAAGTATACTGCAACATTAAGATTTATTTTTAATAATATAATATAACATAATGAAAACATATAGTACTTTTCTTTAATTGTTAATAACTTGTTAAACATGCTGTCCATCTTTCTTTTTAATATTTTACAACCTTTAATATTTTGTTTCTAAAATCAAGTTTGTGCACTTAAACATTAAGATTTAATTTGTATATAATGTAATATAATATAAAGTATACTGCAACATTAGGATTTATTTTTAATAATATAAAATATTAATAAAAACATAAACTTTCATTAATTAATATTTTTAATATATATATATATATATATATATATATATATATATATATATATATATATATATATATATATATACCAAATGTAACATTTTATATGGTTAATAATTTCTTAATAATATATTGTTGCACCACATCACCCATTTCTTTAGCAAAATTGCATGACTACGTTTAATATTTTATTGCTAAACCAAAACATTTTTATATTTATTTTCAAAATTTTTAGATTTTATATAGTTCATATAATATAACGTAAGATATTGAGAAACATTACAATTTATTTCATATTTTTGATATATTTTATTTGATATATATTTTCATATTATAAGGCAATATAATACAATCACGTGTCACATCATGAAATCGCCAACCTATTGAAAAAGGAAAACATCCAATAAAACACACTTACTGTACATCTATGAAACCAAAACCGCCGATCAGAGAGAAAGTTTAATTATTATATATGATAAATTAAAGCACAGCTAACAGGCCGAGTGTGTTTCACATGATGTTACTGTACCTGGATTTGCAGAACCGCACAAGTTCAAAGTTCAGAGCTGCTGCTTACGTGCAAAAACAACATTATTATTATTATTATGCATAAAACTTTAAATGAGCGAAGCCGCTTCATCTAGAGCTCTGTGACACGTTTACACTCCATTTCTTAGCACGTGTTGCACGGGATTCAAACCCACAACCTCTGGGTTTCAAGCAGCTGAGCTACAGGAACAAAAAGACCGGTGGAGGGACGGGGGCCCAAAAGCGTCCCTCCAGGGGCCGTATCCGCCCGAGCCCTTCAGGACTCCCCGGTGGGACGCTGAGGTCAAGCACTCATCCAAAAGCTGGTTAGCCGCTGTCACACGCACAGTGGAGTGAAGAACAGGCGCAATGTGCGTTAGTCAGTGGCTTACCTGCTTTCAGAAATCACAGGTTCGGATGGCACTGCAAGCCCGGGATGTCCCTGTAAACCTCCGAATGCAAATATAAGAGAGTTCAGATCATGTGCAGAGACTAATTATAATTATTTATTCATGTATGCCAATTATATGCTAATTATATGAGGTACACAGTGATATGATCTATTTCTCGACCATGTGGTCTTGGTGAAACGCTTGAATGCGCTTTCAAATACAAATGAAGCTTTTATAAATAATGTTAAGTTAAATAAATATAAGTTAGGTCTCAAATTTTAATTTAGCACTGATGGTGAGATATGAATAATCCCACAAATCGCTATATTTCGTCTCAAATACATGGAAAACAAAGCAGAAATGTTAGAGGGTAATATTATGAAAGCATGTCAGCTCATCACGTTCAAATAAATCGATTAATATTATTTTTACAGACAATTGAAGCAAGAAGATACAATTACTCACCTCAACTTCCCAATAAACCCGTTAATTACTGGGAGAAGAGCGAATCCGACCGTCCTTAGTGGTATTAATAAAAGCACACGAGGATAGAGCTGTTTTCGTCAAAATAAATAATTCCTTAAATAAAGTATTAAATTGAGGATAGTGCACTACACCAGCGCAGAAGTTCAGCTCACTTGCGCTATCCCAACCCGGTCCACTCCCCTGCAACTGCAACCTGACCTGCTTATGCAAATCAGCGCTTGATTGACGTGGCAGTCAGCCAATAGTTAGCCGAGCTCTCCACCGAAAGCCCGCCTGTTAGATGGAACTATCGAATTACAGCGTCGCAGGGGCTTGACCGTGAGCGTCAACTGTTCGGTGGATTTTCTCGGAGTTATAGCGGGGAGCGGCGCGTTCGGTTTTGCACGTCGTACTTTAGGAATGAACCATTTTCGGCGCGTTTGTTTCCCGCTTTTCTGAGGCGTTTCTAGACGCGTTTACGCGCCATACTTTGCGCTTTGATTTTCGAAAGTGGAATCTGGTGTAAAACTGCTCTGTTGATGCAACTGTGCATTGTTTTTACGAGTTTTAGAAAAAAAAGAGCTCCCCCCGCGTCCTGAAGGTGGTTGGACTCTGTATAGTAAAGCCATGAAGCTAGTGTGGATGTGCACGTACGAAGCATGCAGAGAGAGAGAGAAAGAGAGAGAGAGAGAGATGGCGCGAAAAGTCATTTTGAAAATTAGGATGGCTTTTAACTTATATTTTTTTATGTAATCTATTACATAAAGTTGAGGATTTTGAATTAAATATAAAGGTATTTAGAGTTATTATGCAGTTTTCTAGTACAGGGAGGGCATGGAGTTGGCGTTTTAAAATAAACGATTAATTTAGATTTAATAAATATACATATATTAAAAATATATACTAAATATAATTTGCTTTACTGATAATTGAAGAAAGTAGTAAGAAGCTGATTAGGGAATGGCGACCTCTATGGAGCCCGTAAAGGGACATGAAGATGGGGGAAACGAGACTGGAACACAGATCTCTATATGATTACTGGATCGCTCGTTGCATTCTAAACCGTTCTCTGTTATAGATCAGTGGACTGGAAGAAGAAATGTATTAGTGCTTCTGCGTTCACTAGCAAGACTTTTACGTTCTCTCGCAACAGTATTGCATTCCCCAAAGAAAAATTGCATTCGCTCGCATGTGGAAGAAGAAAATTACAGTCGATCTCAATATTTTTTGCGATTTTTTTGCAAGTATTACGTTCCCTCCAGAAACTTTGCTTTGAAATGTTTTTTTTTTCTCATACCTCATTATTATTTTCATAATAAAAGCTTGAGCGAATGTAACATTTGTCGAGGAATTCAACATTTTCGCAAGCGAATGCAAAGTTAGTTTAGGGAACGATTGTTTTTGCGAGAGAACGTGAAAGTTTCGCAGGCGAACGCAAAAGTTTTGTGCGAGAATGGAAAAGTTTTGTGAGCGAAAGCAAAATTTTCTCAGAAGTACAAAAAACTTTTGCTGGGGAATTCAATCGTTTTGTACGGAGCCCCGCACATGACATGCAAGAAAAAATAAATAAATTGTGCGCACGATTTACTAATTCGTTCCCTCAATGTACTAAAACGTGCACATGATTACTATTGCGTTCCCTCGATTTACTATCGCGTTCCCTCGATTTGCTAAATCGAGGAAACTAATTAGTAAATCGTGCGCACAATTTATAAATCAAGGGAACGCAATAGTAATCATGTGCACATTTTAGTACATTGAGGGAACAAATTAGTAAATCGTGCGCACAATTTAGCATACTATTTTTTCCTGCATGCCATGTGCAGGGCTCCGTAGTTTTGTGAGAGAAAACGTAAGTTTTGCGAGTAAAGCGCGAGCGAGCGCAAAGCTTCTCGGGTGAATACAATACTTCTGTGAGAGAATGCAATGTTTCTTGAGGAAGCATAATACTTTTGAGGCAGGATGCAAACGTTTTGTGATCAAATGCCGTGTTTCTCAGTGGAATGCAATATTTTTGACAGAACGCAAATCTTTTGCAAATCAACACAAAGTTTCACGTGAAACACAATACATGTTTGCAAGTGAATGCAAAGCTTTTTGGGGAAACACAAAAGTTTTGTGCAAGAATTCAAATGTTTTGCGAGCGAATGCGGAAGATTTGCGAGAAAACATAAAATGTTTTATGAGCGAATGCAAAGTTTCTTGAGGGAACGCAAGAGTTTTGCGAGAGAACGCAAAAGCATTTAAATATAATTTTTCTTCCCGTCTTATTTTCATTTCATCGTGTCCCATTAGGGCTGGGACCTAGACTCAATTGGATAATTTTTCATGCTTACACTGCTTATCTAAATAAATGATTTAATACTGTGACTAAAATGAATTAATAATTTAATAGGGACAACAACCCTATCAGAATTTACCAGTCAATTTAGAAAATGCATGTTGACCAGCAGGTGAAAAACTTTTAGTGTAAATACATAAACCATATTTTATTAAATCATCGTGAATGCTAGTGAATTAAACAAAAAAAAAAAAAAGAAAGAAAGAAAGAAAAATTAAAAAATAACCAAAATGTAAACAGAATACCTGAAGAATGGTGGGAGGGCTGTGTTTGTGTGTGGTCTTCAACAGCTGAAAGTTTAGTTCATGAATATTAATCTATTCATACTGAAAATTTGCTTGGTAACCTTGCTCATTAATATTCATAAGCCCAAACCTTTACCCAAATAGGATTCATTGTGAAATCTGTCATTTGACTAGCGCCCACTTTCAGCCAATCGTAGAACGCCTATTTTGCGGACCTCCCCGTCATCTAATTAATATTCATGAGCAGGTCCTTCCCATAGTAGGATTCGTAATTTCTTCAGCCGGCAGCGTCAAAGACAAACGCCGTGTGGACTTCAAAACACAAATAATGTCTTACACAACCTTGCAGGGTAGGTACAAACAATCAAAATTATAACCTCCCCGGTGATTTCAATAAATGAGACAATTACCGCCTTTAAAAGCTGCTTTGTACGGCCAGGATATGAAATTGAATAAAAATAGCCGATGAGTTAAATTTAGACTGAGGGCAAGAAACACAGCTAACTGTTAGCGCGTTAGCTTTAGCACTAGCTTTAGTGCAAGTGCTCAACGCCCAGTTTCACAAAAATAAACAGACTTTTGGCTTTTTGCCATGATTATTTTTCATGTTTGCAGTCCACCTCATTATAGACTTCCTGGAGTGTGTAGTTTAAAAGAAGTATGTAAGTGTTTTTATCAGCTGGCTAGGTGTTAGCCGTTAGCATCAAGTCAGTGACATTGTTTCGTGTAAATAAAGCATTGAGAGTTATGTGCATTGAGCCAAACTGTACAAAATTAAGACATTTATAAGGACATTTAAAAAAAAATGATCTAAGGCATAACATTTGTCAATTTGATGTAGCAGGTGTTTGGCTATAGCTTATTATATTTATGATGGTAAAAATAAAGCTTCTATTATTAGGTTATTCTGATGTATTAAGACACTGTATTCAAATGTTGTTCACATTTGGAGTGGATGTTGACATTATATGATGCACTTGTGTCCTCCAGGTTGTTCAGTGCTGAGATACATCTAGATCAGAGCAGAGCGTGACCATGGATGAGGAGGACAGCCAGGATGAGTTGATCAACAGGAACGTCTCCCACGGAAAAGGGAAGAGGCCTGCCATGTCCATCATCTCTGATGACGGTTTGTAATCTCACATCAATAAATGGAGCAACACAGGAAGTTTTGTATGCCCCAAATGATCTCTATCCATCCTGGAAGGCCTGAAACATGAGATAATAATCAGAAAATAAACATATTTTTATGAAACTGAACAGTTTATTAAGACCAAAAAAAGTTTGCGTGTGTCATATTTGATACATAAAGCTTTTACGGCTCATATAATATGATACAATATCACTAATAATATCAGAGTTATTCTTACATTTATTATATAAAAATCAGTAAAGATTCTACAGCAAAAAGATATAAATTCTGAACATTAACTTTTTTTAAACATGTTTCTTTTTGATACGGGGTTAATGCTGATGAGAGGCTTTAGAAATCTGTGTATCAGATATGATGCAGTCAGGATTGCATTTAATAAATGCATATTTTTATTCTGTTTTCTGTTGTATTTCTAATGACTTCTCTTCCTGCATGTGACTGAAATTCAGAGGACGGCTCCGCAGACGAGGGGGAATCGGAGGAAGGAGAAACAGGCAGCGAGGAAGAAGATGACGACCAAGAGGAAGTCCTTGATGAAGAAGAGGATGAGGAGGATGAGAGTGAAGGTAAGATTTAACCTCAGCATGACTGTTTTATTGACATCTTTACTGTTATTATTTTTCGACTTCAAAAGCCCCCTTTTGAATTAGCTATTTAATGATTTAAATGTCTGCCATAATAATAATATCTTAATATTAATTATCTTCTTAGGGCCTTTTATCACCGCTAAATGTTAAGTTCACGGTAAAACTTGTGTTTTTATGCAATATTGCAGTTATTTAAAATAAATGATATATGTTCACATCATTGTCTTTTTTAAGATGTTTTCAACTTTAAATTTTATTATGGAAATGAAAACTAAAATGCACATCTAACCACATCATGCAATGTTATATCAGTCTTATAAAAGTGTTTTCCAACAGATAACCGATCATGTGGCACATTAATCGTTAGGAGTGGTGTGTTTGCATTTGCCCTTAAATATCACACCATCCTCAAACAAACCTGGGAGGGAAAACATTGTTGTTGTGTGTGTCTTCAGATGAGGACTCTGGTAATGTGCTGGAAGGAGCTGTGGGGAGTGTTGCTGTGGATGCAGCGGGTCTGAGCTCAGACGAGGACTCGGAGAAATGCCCCATCTGCCTGAACTCTTTCCACGAGCAGCCCGTGGCCACGCCGGAGTCCTGCGAGCACTACTTCTGTCTGGACTGCATCCTGGAGTGGTCAAACGTGAGGCTGCTGGGCTTTAACTGATTACATCATTCATGCATAAAGTTCTTGTCCATATTTGGTCATTGATTCTATACAGATATCCAGTACTATTCAGAATATGCAGCTACAGGTAGCTGATGCAATAGTGTTCATAAGTGTCACTTTAGTATCAAAACAATAATACTATTATAGTTTTTATATTTTCGAGTTGGCCTTTTATTGTGGGTAATTTTAGTAATTTTATGGGGGGGGGGTTGTCTTTTTTTTCTTTTTTTCTTTCAGTTTTAGTTATATTTAGTGCCGTCAAGCGATTAATTGCATCCATAATTAAGGTTTTTGTTTACATAATATATGTTTGTGTGCTGTTTATATTTATGTATAAATACACACACATGCATGTATATATTTAAGAAAAAAATTATATTTGTATATTAAATGTGTTTATATATTGTATAAATTATATGAATATAAATATATACATGTAAATATTTTCAAAAAATATACTGTATGAGTGAGTGTTTTTATATATATATATATATATATATATATATATATATATATACATCATATACATAGTACACACACACTATTTAAACAAACGATGTGATTAAGCGTTTGAAAGCACTAGATATTTTAGTACATGAAGTTAAACTAAATAAAAATGAGAAATGTTTTCTTGGCAACTAGCTGATATAAAAACAAAGAAATAAATGTTTATTTCAAGTAATTTTTTTAAATTATGGTTTTAATTAACTGTAGCACTGGTTCATAAACATTAAAGGTGCTGTTTGTAAGATTTTGACTCTACTAAAGGATAAAAATACCATAATATGTTTGCAGAAATTTAAGAAACTTGATAAGTTAACATACTTGTTTATCTGAAAAACAATGCTACACTCAGTTATTCTCTTTTGAAAATGTGTGCTCCGGGCCTGAATGTCAATCTTTGTTTTGGTTTGTGAATCCCGCCCACTGACAGTTTACCCAATTGTATTTCAGCACCCCGGGTTGCCAGTTGGCAGAAAACACAGCGTATTTCATTTAATACATCATGTGCTTGTTCCTGTTTGTCTCAATCTGGTAACCTGTGTGTGCATCAAGTCTGAGGAGGAGGGGCCGGGTGAAAACCCTCTCCAATATTTTGAATTTGGACTGCAATACCTAGTTCAACCACTCGGTGTCAATCCTACATACAGCACCTTTAATGTCATGTTTTCTTTTTGTTTGTTTTTTTGCAGAATGCCAACTCTTGTCCTGTGGACCGGATAGTCTTCAATAACATTCTCCTGAGAAAGTGCTACGGTGGGAAAGTTCAAAAAACAGTGAGTCGCATAAAGTGTCCTTACATCAGGATTGTTGTTGCGCATAAAAGGGGTTTGTTCACACCAAGAACAATGACTATATGAACTTTAACTATATAATAACTATTGGCTGTTAATGTTTTTCTAACGATACTGATCCTGTGTGTTGTTATTGTTATAGCTGTGATGTGAACTATATACTCTTAAGAATTAGAATGAGCCTTTTAAAAGACTGCATTTAAGAGTTGAAAAACATTAAAAACACAATATCATATTTTAAAAAAGAGTGGAAAAACTCAAGTTTACGTGAGTGGTGCATGTCAGTGTGAGAACATGCCTTAGTTGACAATAAATTTGTTGAAATGTATGAAATGACTATTTTAAATCTACTATAAAAAGTGTTGCAATTGCGATTAAATAATTTTATCAATTATAATAAAACATCACCTTTAAAAAATGGATGATGGTTTGTTAGGGGGACAATATTTAGCCGAGATACAACTATTTGAAAATCTGGAATCTGAGGGTGCTAAAAAAATCAAGATACTGAGAAAATCACCTTTAAAGTTGTCCAAATGAAGTTTTTAGCATTGCATATTACTAATCAAAAATTTAGTTTTGATATATTTACAGTAGTAAATTTACTAAATATCTCCAAAATATCTATTTACTTAATATCCTAATGATTTTTGGCATAAAAGAAAAATCAATCATTTTGACCCACACAATGTATTTTTGTCTGTTGCTACAAATATACTTCAGCGACTTAAGACTAGTTTTGTGGTTTGGGGTCACATATATTTTAGGGCTGGGAAAATAACTCAATGCATCGCGAATTGAGAAATGATTCGGCATCGATTCTGAGATTTTCAGATTCTTTCTTGAATTGATTCTGATCTTAGTTTTGAACAGCAGACAGCACTGCATGCTTTAGAAACAGCCGTACTCTGCTTGTTTCCAAATCCTTACAGACACTTGTACCTAAAATAATAATTCATAAAATTCGAAAAGGTTGAAGCAAATTACAAAGGTGTTCACAGTGGGCTGTTTACATTAATCTCGCGTCATAAAAGCATTCTAAGCTGAGGTGAAATTACAGACTCAGCCGAACGCACAATGAGCTTCATGAGCATTTGACTCCATTAGATTAGAGCGCCATCTGCTGTTAAAATCTAAGCTCAGAATCGATTCCAGAGGAATCGCGATGCATTCTGAAAATCTAAGAATCGATCCACGAATCGATTCTGCATCGATTTATCGTCTCAGCCCTAATATATATACAGTATATTCCTTGAAGAACACACTGAATGCACTTTAATATCAGCTTTGTGTTTGCTTAGATTGCAGTGAAGAAGCCTGTAAAACCTGGGGAGGAGCAGGTGGATGTGGACTTGGATCAGACCAGCTGTGAGGTTTGCGGGGGTCGAGACCGTGAAGATCGTCTCCTGCTCTGCGATGGATGTGACGCTGGGTAAGAAGTGTATGACAAACTCGCAAATACGACAGAAACTCAAAATCATTGATGTCCAGTCCTGCTCCTGGAGGGTCTTCCTGCAGAGTTCAGCTCCGGCACACCTGCCTGGAAGCTTCTAGTGAGTCTGAAAACATTGATTAGATGGTTCAGCTGTGATTAATTGGGTGTGGACTGAGGAGCCAAACTCTGATGGAAAGTTCGGGTACCCTGTGGGGTAGGTGCAAATGTGCAAAAGTCATCAATGATAAACTTGCAAAATAAACTTGAATTGAATTTCATAAAAATGATACATGTGGCTCCTTTAAAATCAGACTGGACAGGAAATATATAAAAAAATAGCTGATGGGATCGATTTAGACTGTTGATAATAAATGCAGCTAACATATTAGTTTTAATGCAAGTGCTTACGGCTCAGTTTCCCAAATTAAAATGTGTTTTGGAGTTTTGCACTGATCAATTTTTTATTTTTTTTTAATCCACTTCATAACTTTCCTGGTGTGTATAGTTTAAATGAAGCTGGTTGAGTGTTTTTATCAGCTAGCTTTATTTTAACTTGATGTTGATGTTAGCATCAGGTCAGTAACATTGACTTGATTTGACTTGATCTGTTGAGCTGTGTTGCCAAAATTGTCAATGGTTGAAATGCAACACTGTCAAACCATATTTAGTGTGTATGTGTGCTTAGGTTTCCTATTGCGTAAAAAGTTGCTTCAGTTGGTTTTTGTTAGCTAATAAAGCCAATCCTACATTGGGTCTTGTTCAAATCCCATCACATAAGTGTAAGGGTTTTAAATCTATTATATACAAATGGAATCAGTCTTCCCCAGTAATCTACATGAAATGATTAAATAATCACTCTGTCCAGTGAACGCAATTGACTATAATTGGTCTATCTTGACCAGTGCTGGGAAAAATAATGGGGATCAGGTGTGAACTGCTTATTTGTGGTACTTCAGCGACGATTTGGACATTGACTAACTTTAATAGACATTGAATTGAAAGATATTGATTAGAGAATTATAATTTAGAATAGAGATGTCAGTTTTCAGGAATTTTCACAATTGTTGATCATTAAAATCAGTTTTTTCTAAATGTCAGCAATAAGATCAAGAAGAGTACGTTTCCTTGTTTTTTTTTTGGACATTGAAATTCTTAATGAAAATGTCATAACTCAATCTTCTGGTGATGTATGCTGGACCTCTGCAATCATTTTGTGCATTATGCATTATATATGCATTATATACAGGGTTGCACATAAGTTTTTCAGCCTGGTTCTCACGAGCGCCTGGAGATTTGGTTTGGTCTTCACACTGCACATTGTGTGACCCAATAAATATAACTATAACAAATTAATAAATAATAGTGATGATAATATTATTGCACATTTTATATATATATATTTAAAACAAAATAAAAATAAAGTGTGATACTACTATTATATTTAAAATTAAAAGGGAATATTAAATAAAAATAAAATGATTTTATTGTACACTTAAAAACTAAAATGCTAATATTTACTTTATGAATTTTCATCATTTTCAAACTTAAAATCAGCAGGCTTTTATTTTTGGCGAGTTGCCGGCAAGTTAGCGCTGCCAATTGAAGAGCGTCAGTGAATGAAATTTTTGACATTTTTGCATTGTGCTTTGAAAACGTTAAATTTATACAGCGCAATATTTTTATTTCAGTCATGCATGCGTTATGTGCACCCGTGATTATATATAATTTTGTGTTTTTGTAATGGCAGGTACCACATGGAATGCCTCACACCTCCGCTGGACGCTGTACCTGTAGAGGAATGGTTCTGCCCTGAGTGCATCGCCAACAACCGCACATCAGGTCATCTTTCATTTCTCAAACCAGTCATTTCATTAACGACTTATGTATTAGGGCTAGGGCTGGGCGTTATATCTTAATTAGCTGTTCAATCTAAATTGTTTTTTTGTTTGTTTTTTTCAATGGGCAAAAGAAAATCATGTTTTTTTTTAATTATTTAAATGCAAATGCAAACATATCGAGATATTGAATATCGTAAACATTTTGACAATATCGAGATACAGTTTTTTATAATTTTTTATATATATATATATATATCGCCCAGACCTAATTAGGGCTGTCAAATAAAAATTCAAATTTCAAATCTATTTTTAATCCAAATTAAAAATCTACATTCGAAATGCGAAAACACTGCATCCGAATTTTAGGTGTGCGTCAGGCAGCTTTATCAGTGGAACACAAGATGCCATGACGATGTAGGTGTCATTGCATTTGAATGTTTTTGTTAGCCTGTCCAGTTGAGCATTCAAAATATTGTGAAAAAAAGAAAACATCGATGCGGAGAAGTTCTACGGCAAAAAACCAAGCGGATCACACAGAACACATATTTATCACATTTTCTATAGTGGCTTCTATCACCGTTGCACTTGCGTTGTCTCGCACAAGAGAGTCACATGTTTGGAAAGCCGTGTAAAATTACTGTAAGTTCAACTTTTTAAAAAATGTATGGCGGTTTTTCCCCATCCCACTTCATCTCATGTTTTTAAATGAAAAAAAGTACTCTTTGTGATTGGTTTTTGATCCTTATTATTAATCTATACATGCAATTTAATTATATGTGGTTTATAAACATTATTTTAAACATATGCACTTTTTTTTTTTTTTTTTACAAAGATAGCTGTGTTATTTTATTGCTTTGAATAAACGTGCATTAGTAATATTTTGCTCAATGCGCCCTCTTGTGGCCTCAGGAGAGAAGCCAAAAGCTTTTATTCCCCCTTTTTCATCCATTTTGACAGCCCTGTTACGTATTGTTCTAATAACCATGTTTTTCCTGCTAATATCTTGTTTTAGGTTCTGAACAAATCAGTGAGGACGAGAGAAGCTCTCTCCCCACCACCAGCCGTCCCCGGTCCAGACCCACCCGCGCCATCGCACGCACCCAGCACAGCGAACGAGTTCGGGCCAACGTCAACAGGCGGCGCATCACACAGGCACGCACTGCAGTGCAGGTTTGCATGATGCTTTCGCTTTGCTGTCTAATCACAAGTGTGTAACAGTGTCTTTACTGATGTGCTGCTGGGCTGAGATTGGTGTGTCACTGAGATGATGAATCCGGTCTAACCCCATGTTAGTTTTGTTCAAATACAAGTAAATGGGATAACTAAATGCTAGAACAAGTATGAACTGAACTGTTAAGGTCTTTGCACACTGAGTCTGAAATTTTTACAAATAAATAAGACTCAATCATGTTTACACATTGCTTCGTGTGCAAGGACCTTTACTTTTGCTCATACTTGGGCTTAGTGAGTGAACTTTGGGAATGTTTTGTGCAGTACTGCTTTAGATATGAGCTAATGTGTCTTTGATTCTGTGTGGTATTGTGTTCTAGCTCGCTCCCAGATATATGATGCAGTCCACGTGGTTGGATGAGACCATCAATGCTGTAGTGGCCGGACTCAACACAGCCGTTTATGTGCGAGACTTGACCCCTCGCCCCAGATCCCGCCGGAGGAGAAAGACAGGTGAGACAGATTTGTTCTGGCTGATCTTATCACACATGGTCTGAGTGTATGAAATCTGAAAAATACTTCAGAATCTGAAAAAAGCGAGTTTTTAATTGGATTAAAATATATTGTGTAATATAGCTACAATTTCGAAGAACTATTATCTGTTTTAATATGTTAACAGTAATTTATTTCTGTGATCAAAGCTGAATTTTCAGCATCATTACTCCAGTCTTCAGTGTCACATGATCTTCAGAAATCATTCTAATAATGCTGATTGAAGAAACATTTCTGATTATCAATGTTGAAAACAGTTGTGCTGCTTCCCTGATATTCTCTGATGAATAGAATATCATCATCATTATTTATTTTTTTGTAACATAAATGTTTTTACCGTTGCTTATGATCAGTTTAATGTGTCCATGCTGATTAAAAGTATAAACTAATGTTACTGCCTACTAACCGTTTCGCCTGATTGGGTAACCTGAGATGGATCATAATACCAGGTGTAATCAGGTTTAGATTTCATTAACCTGGCTGTTCAGTTGGGTGTGGTTCTGTCTGATCTGAATGGGATTCTCTTACTTGTTCATGCAGTTAAAAGAAGGAAAACCAAAAGCAAATCCTCAGCAACCTCAGGGGGAAAAACAAACATGGGAGTCAAGAGACGGAAACGCAAAGTGAGGAAGTCAAAATCGAGAAGAAAACTGGTGAGCTCTCAGCAGATCAATAACCACTACAATTTGAAATGATGTTTCTGTAGCCTGTGGTTTTCTACCCCATTGTTGAAAGCTCTTATATAAATGTTTTGCTGATTAAAAGCATTGCTTTACCATCTCCATGCAAGAGGACATAAAAGTTTGTAGTTATATGTCTGTGTCATTAATGTTTGTTTTCTATCTTTTTGCCCTTTCAGGTCCTAAAGAGGGGAACCAATTCCCGAGGTCGTATTGCACGGAGTTTAGGCATTAAGAAACCCAAGTCTGGCTCCATGATTCCTTCAGTTTATCGGCCTTCAGAGTACAGTTTAGGAAGCATGCGTGCAGAAATCGGAGCAGCCTCCCTCTCAGTGTATGGAGATCCCTTTGACCTGGACCCCTTTGATGATAGGTGACGTTTTATTAAGCGTACAGCGATGGTCTTTTCATTAACTATTTTTATTAAGTGAGTGGTTAACTTAGTTTTTGGATTTATCTTTGTAGGGAGGACGAGATTCAAGTTCCGACGCCATCCTCGGTTCTGGATGCTAAACGCCGTGGCCTTTCCCATTCTGCCTTGCGATCCCATCAGCCTGTGGCCAGACCCATAACTGCCGGACTCTCCAGGTAGCTACTGGGGGGGCGGGGGGGCGCTCTTTATGGTCTCAATGGAGGAAACAGATAATTTCTACTTTTAAGGTGGTGAAAATCATAATGAAAATAAGTTTGAGTTTTGGATAGGTGATCCTAGTTGTGTGCTGGTTTCCAGGCGAGGTGTGAGTGTCCCACAGGTGGCAGATGTTGCAGAGGAAGCCCCTGTATCAGATCTGCTGGGAAGCATCCTCAGTGGTCAAAGCATGCTTCTCATGGACAGTTCAGATGTGGTCATCAACAGAGACGGTTCCCTCAAAGCAACCAAAGCCGGTAAGTCATGCTTTGGAGATTTTTATATCAACTCTTAACTACTCGTAAGCAGGAAAGGTTTTTTTTTTCTCAGTTGGGGTTGTATGCTATACTGGTACTAAAATGATGACGGATGCCCCTCTGGCCCTGAAACAATGTAAATTCACTTTTATTTTGATATACATGACAATGCGCTATAGCATTAATAGGCTATAACATGAAAAGAGATTGTAGGTGTTGTAGGAATCACTGTAGGGTGCCTTTTTGGTGTACTGTACATAAATAGCTCATTTGCCATGATATTTTGACATAAAAGTTACTATGAAAGGGTGTGTTATATTAGGATAAGTTTTTATATTCATAACAAAAGCATTGTTTGTCTCTTTAGATACATTTTCTAGATTTTTTATTTTTTATTTTTTTTTTGTGTAAGAGGATGCATGTTATTTTGCTGTGTCCCATGCAACACTCATTAAATCTGAATGAGAGTAGAATATTGTCAAATCATAAAATTTAAAACAATTTTGTTAAAAAAGATTACTCAATTTGAGTGTATTCGTCATTTGGTAATAAAAACTATATTTTTATTTAAATATGGGGGTGGGGTAAATCAGTGTGATTTGAGTATTGTGAGGGTTAAGAGGCACTCTATGGTGATATTGACCTATTTACTAAATATATATATATATATATACAGTCAGGTCCATAAATATTGGGACATCGACACAATTCTAATCTTTTTGGCTCTATACACCACCACAATGGATTTGAAATGAAACGAACAAGATGTGCTTTAACTGCAGACTTTCAGCTTTAATTTGAGGGTATTTACATCCAAATCGGGTGAACGGTGTAGGAATAACAACAGTTTGTATATGTGCCTCCCGCTTTTTAAGGGACCAAAAGTAATGGGACAGATTAACAAGCATAAATCAGACTTTAACTTTTTAATACTTGGTTGCAAATCCTTTGCAGTCAATTACAGCCTGAAGTCTGGAAGGCATAGACATCACCAGACGCTGTGTTTCATCCCTGGTAATGCTCTGCCAGGCCTCTACTGCAACTGTCTTCAGTTCCTGCTTGTTCTTGGGGCATTTTCTCTTCAGTTTTGTCTTCAGCAAGTGAAATGTATGCTCGATCGGATTCAGGTCAGGTGATTGACTTGGCCATTGCATAACATTCCACTTCTTTCCCTTAAAAAAATCTTTGGTTGCTTTTGCAGTATGCTTCGGGTCATTGTCCATCTGCACTGTGAAGCGCCGTCCAATGAGTTCTGAAGCATTTGGCTGAATATGAGCAGATAATATTGCTTGAAACACTTCAGAATTCATCCTGCTGCTTTTGTCAGCAGTCACACCATCAATAAATACAAGAGAACCAGTTCCATTGGCAGCCATACATGCCCACGCCATGACAATACCACCACCATGCTTCACTGATGAGGTGGTATGCTTTGGATCATGAGCAGTTCCTTTCCTTCTCCATACTCTTCTCTTCCCATCATTCTGGTACAAGTTGATCTTTGTCTCATCTGTCCATAGGATGTTGTTCCAGAACTGTGAAGGCTTTTTTAGATGTTGTTTGGCAAACTCTAATCTGGCCTTCCTGGTTTTTGAGGCTCACCAGTGGTTTACATCTTGTGGTGAACCCTCTGTATTCACTCTGGTGAAGTCTTTTCCTGATTGTTGACTTTGACACACATACACCTACCTCCTGGAGAGTGTTCTTGATCTGGACAACTGTTGTGAAGGGTGTTTTCTTCACCAGGGAAAGAATTCTTTGGTCATCCACCACAGTTGTTTTCCGTGGTCTTCCGGGTCTTTTGGTGTTGCTGAGCTCACCGGTGCGTTCTTTCTTTTCAAGAATGTTCCAAACAGTTGATTTGGCCACACCTAATGTTTTTGCTATCTCTCTGATGGGTTTGTTTTGTTTTTTCAGCCTAATGATGGCTTGCTTCACTGATAGTGACAGCTCTTTGGATCTCATATTGAGAGTTGACAGCAACAGATTACAAATGCAAATAGCACATTTGAAATGAACTCTGGACCTTTTACCTGCTCCTTGTAAATGGGATAATGAGGGAATAACACACACCTGGCAATGGAACAGCTGAGGAGCCAATTGTCCCATTACTTTTGGTCCCTTAAAAAGTGGGAGGCACATATACAAACTGTTGTAATTCCTACAACCGTTCACCTGATTTGGATGTAAATACCCTCAAATTAAAGCTGAAAGTCTGCAGTTAAAGCACATCTTGTTCGTTTCATTTTAAATCCATTGGTGGTGGTGTATAGCGCCAAAAAGATTAGAATTGTGTCGATGTCCCAATATTTATGGACCTGACTGTATATATATATATGTTTTTTTGTGTATATATGTTTATATTTATATATATGTATAAATATATATATTTTTATATGTGGTTCATAGATGAACTTTTTACATTTACAAATGTTATTTTAAATACATAAAAAACAACTTAAATGCAGGTAAATTTTATACTTTCATATTTCAAATAACTTTTGAGACAATAAAATGTCAAAATATAAGTGTAAAATTGTTATTCAGTATAATAGTCCGGACTTTAATTTTATTAATTTTAAAATACTTCTTTAAATAAACATATAAAATGGCAAGTTAAAAAATATATTTGTTGTCTTGGCATTTTCAAGTAAGTGTTGGCTGTTATATTAAAAGGACTATGTCTTTAAAGGACTTTTGTCCCGAAAATGCAGTTTATCAGAGATCATTCTGTGTAACAGGAATAAGAAGTTATTCTGAAATCAAATAAAAAACTGATAGTCATTAGACAGTCTGTGACATCATCAAATGGCTCCTGAAAGACCGCGTGGTGCTGCAGAAAAGTGAGTTTATTGCTCTTAAATACTTGATAATTTAGTCTTTTCATGGTGTGGTAACGTAGGTTACAAAAACACATGTCATTCAGTGAAATGCCAAAAAAAAAAATATTGTTGTTATATATATATTTTTTTAAGTAAGTAGATGTTGTGAATAATTGTGATTATCTTTACTGGTCAAGCTCAGTGTTTGAAATGGATGGTCAGCTGATTGCCTGCAATGTAAGCTAAAGTAGACGTTTTGTCATGCAGGGTAATGTTTTTGCCATTCAGTGTAATGCGAATTCTCTGTTACATCACACTGTCGTCCATTACACTGAATGACAGTATCACTGTAGAAATAACAATTTTAGCATCTTATTGATATTACAGATAAATGAGGAATGTTTAGCATTAACAAATATGTTAAACTTAATAAATATAAATTTTTGAATGCATTTTGGTATTGTTTAATTTGTTATTGATTAATTTTAGACACACTTGAACAGAAGGAGACGATAGGCACTGGAAAAAGCCAAAAAGCTAAATTTAAGTAATGTTTTAATTTAATGACACATTAGTACTAAAAACATTTCAGTTATGGGAACAATGGCAATATTATCTCTCTTTTTGGCTAATCGTCATTCAGAGTAACAAACTATGGTCATTCAGCATAACAGATATATTTATGTAAAAATGAAACAATATACTTATTCTGACCTGTACATATTAAAATACAAAAAACAATGTGTGATCATACTACATACATTAGTATGTGATCATACTAAAATAATATTTAAAATGACTTTCACTTCCTTACAAAAATGTTTTGCTGGGAAAACCTAGTGGTTTGAAGGACATTAGCAAAGTATAAAGATTAAAAAATTAAAGTTGATTGATATTTGAGGGCTGCGTTGTGATGCTTAAATAGTCTTTTAATATGTCATCAAATAATTCATGGTTTAAATATGCCTAACAAGATTTTTTGGTATATAAATATTGTTACACTGAATGACATTTTATACACACACACACACACACACACACACACATATATATATATATATATAAACATACACTTGGATTACAGAATAAAGAGTTATTTTTTACAAATTTTATCAAGTTCAAATTATTTTTAATTTCAAATTATTTCCAGTTGTTTTGTAAAATTGAAAAATATAGTTGCAGCAATTGCTATGCATGTTATTTACATGTTAGTTCTCTTTAAATAGCGTGATATCATCTTGCTATCGATTTTCTAAAATATTGGCATTGGCCATTGGTTGACCTCTGAATAACAGTTATATATAACACTGTTAGCTGGTGGTTAATTGACATTTTGACTGTTGATAACTGTTATTTTGCACAATGAATCGCAAACTTTGATTTAAGTAATCCCTAGGGATGTCAAACGATTAATCGCATCCAAAATAAAAGATTTTGTTTACGTAATATTTGTATGTGTACTGTGTGTGTGTGTGTGTCTGTGTCTGTGTATGTATCTGTGTGTGTGTGTGTGTATATATATATATATATATATATATATATATATATATATATATATATATATATATATTTTTTTTTTTTATGTGACACACATACATGTATATATATATATATAATGCTATTTTTATATATTAAATATATTTATTTAAAATGTAGACATGTAAATATTTTCAAAATATTAACTGTTTGTGTGTGTATTTATATTTACATAATAAATATACACAGAACACACACATATTATGCAAACAAAAACTTATTTTGGATGTGATTAATTGCGATTAATCATTTGACAGCACTAGTATTCCCATATTTATTTTGCTTGTAATGAGTGTCAATCTATTTATCCCAAAACAGCAAATAAACCTGGAAAGAGTATTGAACAAATACATAAATCCAATACTAACAACTCTATAAACATGGGGTATATAACAATCATGCACAATGTTCTCCATGATTCACATTTGATCTATAATGGATGCAGCATTAGTATTTTGTTTCTATATTTGCATCCACACACATAAGCCAAACCTTTGTGTTCTTTCTAAGTGTGTCTGTTTGGTTTTAGCTATAGTAACTTTGTTGCATGTTTTTCATCCTTTCAAAAAGAAAATGTTTATTTGTTCCTTTCAGTGTCCCTGTCCTTGCCAAGAAACACTAATCCTAGAGGTTCAAGCTCAGGAGAAACAGGAAACACCCCAAACTTAGAAACAAGTCTCATACAACCCTCTGGAGAGGCTGGTCCTTCCTCCAGCCCATTGAGGAGGCCCCTACCAGCACACAGTTCTCCTGGGTCCTGTTCCACACCACAGAATCCCACATCTCCAACCTCCCCTCATCTTCCTCATTCTCACCCGTCTCCCTTGGGACAACCCCGATTGGATCTGGGAGCTCCTCATAGGCCTGTCACCCTAAACCCACCTAGACCTGGGAATAGCCACTTGAGCACCAATGACATTAGAAGTCAACCCCTCCCAAGGATGCCAAATTGCCCTTCTGACTCTCTCCATCAAGACAAAGATGGTCCTGTCCGACAGCCACCTGTCAAAAAGCCCCCTCCTAAGCCTGTATGGGTGGATGTTTCTGTATTGCCAAGAATACCAAAAATTAAAAGGGACAGTACCTCTAGTGCAAATAGTAGCAGTGGCAGCAGTAGCAGTACTTTGCCTGGGTCTTCAGTGAACAGCTTAGCAGGCAATACAGGTAGGGAACGTAGCGTTGATCAACAAGGTACAGGTGCGAGTCAGCAAAACAGGACAGTGGATGCTCAGAGGCAAAGAGCAGAAAGAACTGGTGCTTCATCATCATTTTCCAGCTCTTTCACCTCTACTACATCATCTTTTAGTGCCTCTTCAAACTCACGCCCCTCTTCTTCTTCTGTCAGTTTCCGTATAAATGCTAGCGGAAACCCCTGGCAAGCTCGGCGACTTCCTGCATCAGGAGGGACTCTGCCTGCAGGTGATGAGAAATCAGTAAAGAGGAATAATAAAAGTAAACAGATGCTGTTGTCTTTAAGAGGAAAAATCAAAGAGGAGAAGAGTGAGGTCTATGATCCCTTTAACCCTACGGGGTCTGATTCCTCTGATAATGAACCAGAAAATGAGGGTCCTGATGTTGGCGTCCAACATACTGGACCTCGGGTGCCAATTGGAGCCAATGAGGATGCCCGTCATCCAATCAAATATGCGCCTCTGGATGTACACTCTGATACAGAGAGAGGCTTGGAAATGTGTGCAGAAGTTAAAACAGAGCCAGAATCTTTGTGGGACAGACCGTGCAAAGAATCTCCACATCATTCAGACACAATGCATAGTCCATCTGCCTCAGGAGGTCCTGCTTTGGATTCAACTAGATGCGAAGCAGGCGTGGATACTGGAAGTGGTGGAACTCCAGGAAGCCCTTTTCAGAAAACTGAAGAGCACTCCAGATCAAGCTCATCATGCAGTGAAAATAATGTTAAGGTGGAGGTGAAGTCTGAACCTGCGACTGGACCTCCACCCATCAGGCCCCAATCAAAGTCACTAGAAGAGTCTCTAGCCAATCTACAACAAGCTTATAAAGGAAATGGGGTCTGTAAAGAGCTGCCTTCAGTCAGTGGTGCTTTTAATTCTTCTAACACAGCTAAGGACAAGGAGGAAAGACCTCAGAAGGCCGAGTCCAAGGATAGGAAGCGGCCACCATCAAACTCGCAAAGCCTTTCATCTGAAGATTCCCATAAAAAGAAACACTCAAAGTTAAAAGAAAAGAGGAGGTCACGCTCAAGGTCAAGAGATCGGCGGAGATCCCGTTCGAAATCGAAAGAGAGGCAGCATTCCCGATCAAGGTCGAAAGAGAGGCGACGTCCACGATCAAGAGACCGGAGGTGTTCCTCGAGTTCCAGCAGTAGAGAAAGGAAGACGAGCGGGAGAAGAGCGAGTCGTGAGAGGAATGACAGCCGAGGGAGAGAAAGACATCAAAGGGAGAGGTCCAAAGAAAGAAGGCACTCCCAATCTCATTCGTTTTCTAAATCAAGATCCAGAGAAAGGAGAAGAACATCAACGGATCAGGGTGAGACTAGGCTAAAGAGGCAGAAGTCAAGATCAACATCTAGGGAGCGTAAACGGCGGGAGGATCGATCTGAGATCTCTCGGCGTACAGAAAGGAGGTCCCATAAGTTTACAGAGCCCATGTCCACTGAATTACATGAGCCTGCTCTTAGTGCAAACAAGATTACAGTGCCTGTGAAGACAGAGAGAGATGCGAGACCACATGAGTGTGAGACAACTATTGCATTACCATCAGTTAAAGTTGAGATCAAGGCTTATGGACTTGGGTCATCAAAACATGATGACCCAACCAGAACACTTCAAGAAAGCAAGGATGATGTTTCACTTGAGCTGCTTAAGCCTGATGAAATTAAACAGGAGGAACCTTGGCCCACTGGTTCTGGCAAGGAGTTGAAAGACATCAAAAAGGAGGAGGAAGTCTGTCTCAACTTGTGTGGAGAATTAGATTTAGATGGCAGTAAAGAGATGGAGAAAGAAGAGGTGGCATCTTTAGACATCTTCAGCATGGAATCACCAAATGTTAATGAAATTAAATCAGGCAGTGCTGATTTAGAGAAGAGCTATACTAGCTTACAGGATGAGATGAAAGGGCAAGAAATGGTTGTTGAGCAAAAAATTATAAAAATTGAAAAAATATGGCCTGATGAAGATGATTCACCAAGCTGCAGTGACAACCCTCTTGTCATCAATTTAGATATGCCTGACATAGATGCAGTGAACTTTAAAAAGGAACCTACAGAGTCTTATCATTCACCACCTTTGGAGGAGGACATGGAGATGTCACCTCTTCAGCTGCCAGACCTGCCAATAAAACAAGAACCTGTTGTTTCTTCTGATGAAGATATCAGTGTTGATTACTTGATTGATAATTTAGACTCCATTAAGAAGGAAATGAGTGAGAGCTCTGTGGCCGACTCAACAGAAGCTGATGATCCAAAGTCTGCCATCCCAGAGGCTCCAGCAGAGGATAAACAAACTACTGAAACAGTTACACCTGGTGCAAAGTCTAAATCGCATGGAAAACGAGTTACGTGGAATTTGCAAGAACCAGTAGAACCCCAGTCTGAGAAATTAAGCAGTGAGTAAACATTTTTTGCTGCAACTTGTTGACTTGACCCATTTAGTTTTGCTCCCTATTCACACCAAGTCTGAATTTTAGGTGGTTTCAATAGTTGCATTACAGTTGTTCATCACAGACCAGGGGTGTCCAATCCTGCTCCTGAAGGACCGATGTCCTGCACAGTTGAGCTCCAACCAGATCCAACATACTTGCCTAGAAGTTTATTGTGAATCTGAGGACCTTGATCAGCTGGTTCAGGTGAGTTACATTTGGGTTGTAGGACAGTGGCCCTCCAGGAACAGGTTAGGACACCCTTAGTTAAGCTCCAGCTTAAGCCAACACACTTGTCTGGGAAGTTTAGTCTCCGGACAGATTCAGCCTTCGAAATGAGACCCAGCATTTGACATTTAATGCTGGTTCAGGTGTGTTTTATTAAGGTTGGTGGTAAGGTCAGTGGCCCTTCAGGAGAACGATTGGACACCCCTGGTCTGTAACGAACTCTGCAACTATTAAGATAATGACTAAGGGTGTGTTCACTGTTGTTCATTTGGTTCAATTGGTTCGGACCAAAAAGGAAAATTATACATTTGGTCCTAGTCTGCTTAGCGTTCACACTGGCATTTTTGACAGCGAACCTAAAGACAGTGAACCTAAAGGCATAGTGACACGTTCACAACTTGATTGGTCGGCTTGAATGACGTATGTGTGACAGAACTCAGCGAACACCCCAAGCAAAAGGTGTGTTTGACTTAAAGCGGCGCTGAGGGTGTTTGATATCTAAGCACCCATTAACCAATCAGTACGCTCAGCGCCTCTTTAAGTTGAACACAACTAATGCCGTCTGCTGGGCTAAGTGCGCTCATTCTTGCGTGTACATATAATTTTTTTTCACTACCTGCAAACTCACAAGGAGCTCATAAAAGGCACTTTACCTCATTGCTTCATGTTTGCCCTCTGCTCATTTTGTTTTGGTTACACTGTGTCATCAAATCATGTCGCATAGCGTCGCATCTTGTCATTACCTTCTGTTTTTGGTTCATTTAGAAGTATTTGGTCCTTGTTGCATTCATATTTCATTCGAACCACACCAGAGTTCGTTTGGAAGCAGACCGAGACCCATCTTTTTAGCGGTCTCTGTCCGCTTGTTTGGTGCGCACCAGGGTTTGGATGGCAGCTTTCACACTTACTCGAATGAACCGCACTAACAGAGCAATCGCACCAGGGTTCAATTTAATCAAACCAAACATGACAAGTGTGAACACACCCTAAATGACTTTAGTCACAGAAGATTTAGTGTGAAGCATTCAGGTAACGTAAAACTTAAAATGTTTTTGAAAACTAGTTAAAATATTCTGAATGTTTTCCCATGCCTCTTTTAGAACTTGCACTTTTCAAATTAAAACTCAAGCAAGAAGGGTCGCGAAGGTCTGCTACAACCCCACAAAATCAGGTACAGTGTCTTAAAGAGAGAGATTGCCCCACACCCCCATTTAACATTTCGATTTTCTTAAAGGGTTACTCCACCGAAAAATGTTGTCATTAATTACCCCCATGTCGTTCCAAACCCATAAAAGCTGTGTTCGTCTTCAGAACACAATTTAAGATATTTTGGATGAAAAACGGGAGGCTTGTGACTGTCCCATTGACTACCAAGTAAATTTCACTGTCAAGGTCCAGAAAAGTATGAAAGACAGAATAGTCCATCTGCCATCAGTGGTTCAATCTGAATTTCATGAAGCGACAAGAATACTTTTTGTACGCGAAGAAAACAAAAATAAAAACTTTATTCAATAATTCATCTCATCTGTGACACAGAAGAGCATACGCTGCTTGAATTCAGCAGATGTTTTCCAAAATGGGGGTACGGTTATGTGGAGAGAGACAGAGGAGACAAACTGTTGAATAAAGTCATTATTTTTGTTTTCTTCGCATACAAAAAGTATTCTCGTCATGTCTTTCATCCTTTTCTGGACCTTGACAGTGTAATTTACTTGGCAGTTAATGGGACAGTCACAAACCTCCCGGTTTTCATCTAAAATATCTTAAATTGTGTTCCGAAGACGAACAAAGCTTTTATGGGTTTGGAACGACATGGGGGTAAGTGATTAATGACAAAATTTTCATTTTGTGGTGGAGTATCCCTTTAACTTCTATCTTTTTCTAACTTAAGGTTCACTCTTGCATGCATTTTTCAGAAGACAACATATTTTGAAGACTGTTGATGTCCAATGTAAACCACATTGACTTAATTGTGTTTTAAAAAACCACAGATGATAATAACCAGTGTTCATCACATATGCTGATTGATATCTAAGTGTGTTTTTTTTTTTTTTTTTTTTACTTGCATTGTGATATTAAATTGTATTAAAACAGCAACAATAAAAACAATTAGTTAAGTTAGCTGATTATCCTAAAATTCCATATCACCGTCAGTTCATACTGCTGTTAACAATTTCTCTGCCAAGCAATGTGATGAGACCTGTTTTCTGGGTTTGATCAGGTGACATTCAACATATACCCCATTACAGTACATAACTGCAGAATTGTCATAACACTTTTTAACTGAAAAGAAACTCTTTGGGTTACATAAATTTAGCCTCATGAACAAGCTTTTAACAAAAATGAATACAAGACTGTCATTTCTCCACTTTTAATAGAAATTATTTTGGATATCAATGCATATCATAATTATTGTCCGTGATATGTAGTTGCTTTGAGCAACCAGAAGGTGTCATCGTGTCACTATTTCCATTCATAATTTGCAGCTTGCTCTCTGGATGCAATTTCTATTGTACCCATGTGATCGAAACTGAAAGCAGGCATATAAGGCTTGACTTCAGAAGAAATGAAAGTTAACATTCTTTAGGAAACTGCATCCTTCCCAAGGAGTGTCCCAGTCAAAAACAAGTTTATCATGATTTATGAGGGTTATGATGTCATGTTTGTTTTAAGCAGTTGATGCTGATTGTTTCTGTGATTGTTTTTCAGTCATCAGCTACATAATATAATTAATTAAAATAAAATAAAAAAAATAATTCAGGAGCAACAAATCTGTGCTTGATAAATTACTTCACATTCCCTTCAGCAAAGGGAAATCCCAGAGCACAGGAAGTTGAGACGTCTCACAAATCTTTTGAACATTTGGTGGGAATTTTCATTATCTGAGACAGTAGGAGTGCTGTTATGGGTACTTCAGTACTACCCATATTAGTTCATATTAAAGGATAAAGCTTCATTTCAGGCTGAACCAAAACTCATGGCATCGGTCTCCAGCCTGCCTTCCCAAGATGAATCCATCAAACCAAAATCCCGCAAAGATGTTTTACACGACCCCAATCAGACAGAGAAGGTGACTAGGGCACAATTACATCATATCTACTTTTTCATTGCATTGTCTTGATGTCATGAATTTGTAAACATTGTTTGTCGTTCTGTAGTACATGAAGAAACTCCATATGCAAGAGCGAGCAATAGAGGAGGTCAAACTGGCCATAAAACCCTTCTACCAGAAAAGAGACATCACGAAAGAAGAGTACAAAGATATTTTGCGCAAAGCCGTTCAGAAGGTATTTGTGTGACGTCAGATGTTTTCATTTGTGGTTGTTTTTTCATATCCACTTGTACGGCGTGTTACAACCGAAGTCCACACCTGTGAGGAGCAAATTTGCATATGCAGATTTTGTTTCCCTCTACTCCAATGGCCCATTTCTTAACTATTGTGAAATCATAATCATGTTGTCATGTGAAAATGACCCCATTCATATCATCTTTGTCTCATTCACAAGGTGTGTCACAGCAAGAGCGGGGAGATCAACCCGGTGAAAGTAGCCAACCTGGTCAAAGCCTATGTGGATAAGTATAAGCATGCAAGAAAACACAAGAAAGAAGAAACTGGGCAAATCCAGCACGCAGATGTCCCAAAAGACTCCCTGTCTCCAATGTGAGGCAGAGGGTAGCAGCTACATGCTTTTCATATGGTATCTTATATATAATAGTGATCAATAGTAAATTTGGGGGTTTTTTTTTTTGTTTTTTTTTAATCTGTGCATTTCTATAATGACATGGGAAACTCCTAAGGGCTCAACATCTTGTCATCAGTTATCAAATTAACCTTTTTGAATGTTTATATGTTTTCTTTTGAATGTAAAGATCATCTGGAAGTATCCAGATACAGAATGGGCTGAAAATCTTTACGTTTGCCACTGTTCAAAACAGCACCCTCTTCAAGAGGGTGTTGAATACTATGCTATTTTAAGCAGAACGTTTAAGTTGTCAGACAGGCTCTTGCATTGTCAGACACATGTTTGAATGTACAGTATGTATACGTCATATATATATATACACACACAATACTCTTGAACCTGTCGTTCCACCATGAATAACTGACACTGGAGAGCATAGTAATTGTTTTGTGGTTAATGAGAATATAAGCATTATGTTGAGGAACAAGGTGCAGAAGATCCTCTGCGACATTCTGTGATCTCTCAGAAAACTCAGAGTATTTATTTGAATTAAAATATCTTTCTGAGATCCAGTCTTTATGAGACTCTGGAATCAATTTGGTTCTTTGGTTCACCCTCATTGAAATGCTTTTGTTGTAAATAGAGAAATAATAGGGTTTTCTCGTGACACACGTGAACGGCTGTAATTTACCTTTTCTGTTCCGTTGAAATGTGACCGTTTTCATTTTAAAAAGTTTCCGGCTGAATGTTTGCCAGTTGTTTCTCCTGATTGCTATTGTTTTCTTTTTTCTGTTTGTGGATGACATGCTAACAAACGACATTCAGCCTATAAAATAATAATGAACTATTTCTATATGCACTTCTGAGGTTTCAATGACAAGTATTAATTAGAAAAGTTGATAGCTAAAAGTGTATTTCAAAAGTTTTTTTTTTTTTTTTTTTTTTTTTCTGAACACTTTTCCCTAATTATGTCATTATAATTGCTTGAGAAATGTTTGTAAGATTTCTGAACTGATCATGTAACTTGAGTTGCATCTCACGGTGAGGCGTGCAGAATGTTTGGCCTGTTTTCCTGTGACAAATCACATCGAGTTGATCTGAGGGTTGATTCGTTTCCAGATTTGAGAGAGATGATTCTAATCTCTAAACCTGAGTGAACTTTATCATATGAATCCAAGCAGTCACAGAATGCATAATTAGTGATGTGAGTTGAGTCATACATAATGCTGTCTTTGTAAATAATTTTATTAAACACTTTATTTAATAAAAAATACAAATCCTTTGGCATGTTTCCTAAGGGGGTTTGCTTTACAGTCCAAAAATGGGTGAATATTGAATGATTAATGTACAATAAGTAATACATTCTGGAAATAATGTTTAGTTAGCAGGAATTTTTAAAATGTTTATTAATGAAATGTGCTGTATAATTGTGTCACCGTCTTGAAATTTAAATACACAGGAGTGTCTGTGTGTTTTTAAAAGTATTACATTGTATATTAATAACAAAATATTTCGTTTTGTATAAGTTTATTCAGTTTTATATGCATATCATTTTTATACATAGTCAATCTTTAGGTACTGGCATCAGCATCATTTAATAAAAAAACACCCATAACAAGCAAACAGTAATTTTTAAATAATACTACATTTAATGATACCAAACTTTCTAGATATCACATTCATAAAGCGACAGACAAGTGCAGCCCTTTGGGCGAAAGATGAAAGATTCTTCAGTAGAAGACAGGATATTAAAATGAGGCTCTAGCTCTCATTAGAAAATAAAAAGACAATGTTTCAGGTAATTTGAACAATACGGTTTCATTGTGATTGCTATTAAACTGTAGGTTGACCAGCAATGAATTCAGAGCAATTACAAGACCTTTGAATGCCCCACGGAAATCACCTCGGGAGAGTTCTCTCAGTTTGCATTGTGCTTAAGTAACAAAATTAAGTAACAAAATTTAATTCTCTCTCTCTCTATATATATGTGTGTGTGTGTGGAAATTAATGTTAGCCAGCTGATTTCATGGTGAAAACAGCAGCTTTAGGCCACTGAAGGCAAACCCAAAGAATGTATAAGGTCAAAAAGGCTGTTGTGGGAGATCTGCAAGCTAATGCTTTCGTTGGGAAGAGAGGACGCTCCCTCCATTTGAGCTCTCTCATGAAATATACGGCAGATCAGAGGTACAACCTGTGGAGATGGAAAAGATACGCTATAACACTGAAGCACAAACAAAACAACTCAAAATGTGTTTCTGTTGTTCTTTGCGATATTTACTTTGACAGTAATCAGTTTCCTTTCCAGTGGTCTTCCATCTGGAAGCTTCTCTCCGAAGCACAGGTAGATGGTGTAATCCGGAGAACCCCGTCTGTTCTCTATAAAATCCTTTAGATCTGAAAAAAAAAAAACAGATTCAGAATGGAAGCACGCATTACATTTCAGCTCGGGTTGTTCTGGGCTATTTTTAACTGAACAACAGGACAGCATTTATAACATGCTTTCTGTTACAACAAAAAAGTTTGTAAAAACAAAGGAAAAACACTTGCGCTTAACATGGAACTCAATGAGTAAAGTGTACATGAGGCTTTAAAAGCATGGATTTGAAGCTTGTTAAGCCTTTGGTAAACAATTCTGTCACATTTTCCGTAAATTAAAGAAATTCATGGAAAGAAATTAATTCCCACCCCCACACAATAACTATGGTAACAGGGTGAAAAGGCTGAAAAATTATAAAATTAATTTCAAAATAATGACAAATTGAGTAACGGCGTTGTATACAGTGCTTTCCCATAAATAAATCTGTCACTTAGAAGGTGTTAGCTAGTTCGGGACCAAATTCTTTTTTAGTTAGTGATTAATGTATTTTCCATAAATTAATTGACTATGGTAACAGGGTTGAAAGATGCTGCAATTTGTGAAAAATTTAAGAAAACAATGGGATTTTTTTACTGGGGTTTTTTTTAATTATCTTTTTGCCATGGTGTAGAAAAGGGCCTAATGAGGCCACTGCCTGTATGTCAAAAATGATTCCTTTCTCATCATTCATACCTCTTGTGTACTTCTCAAAGCTGAGTAGAAGCTCTCTGGTGTTCTGATTCAGTTTTCTAGGCTCTGGGTTCTGGATCTCAGACGGGTTGCTGGTGCTGACGAAGACTTTACACTGGTCCTGACGGAAGCCGTAGATGCCTTGTTGGTTTACCTCCAGCTGCACGCCTCTTTGAATTTTGTCCAGGATGCGTTCGGTTAACTGGATCTGTCTTTGATCGATCAGACCCTCAGTGGATGGGAAGCAGATTGGCTCTCCTCTCAGCTCAGATGGCTCGCACTGGTAGTGAAACTGAACGAGTGGCGAACACAGGCGAGTTTTCAAAACTTCTGTTCTTCTGTAGTTGATCGAGATCTCCAGGTCACAGAAGGCTGGAAGGTTGCATTGCTGCCCTAGAAGTAACATTATAGGACATAGATAGTTTTAAAAATCATTCAAAATTGAAAAGAAAGGCACAGTCCACGCTACAACGATAACTGCACAGAGGAACAATATCGTTGGAATCACTTTTCACAGCTTTTCCAGCTGATGAACGATTAAAACACTGACAGCCAATCAGAATCCATCCAACTAAAGAGCTTTCGCATTTAAAGAGGTATACAACAAAACTGCAGTGCATGCTTAATGTTAACAATGTTATCAGATGTCGATGTGGACGCTTATATAGATATCGTTATAGTTATCGTTCTTGATGTGAGAATGATACAGCGTTTAGAAAAGCCACATATGCAATGTTCTTGAACGTCAGTGTTTCAAATACAACCAAAACTTTTACATGGCTATTCGTAACTATTTTATGTTTTAGCGAATTCGTGGCGGGTTTATGAAATCGAAAGATCTGATTTGTATGTTTTCGTACAATCTGCTTATGGCCTTCTGATTGTTGTGTCAAAAGTATTCTATGTTTTTATATGCCTATGCATACAGTCTAATGTGTAGCCTTTCAAAGTATTGAAAGCCATTTGATAGCATATGCAACACCCTCTAGAAATCTTCTTTGTCCAGTGTGTGCGCTATTTTGTTTCCATAAGTTATGACCGAAAAACAACAACTTTGTTACCTGTAGTGTAGAGCGGCGGTCCTGGGACAGGTGTGTTATTCTGAAAGGATTGAACATCGGAGTAGGGAGACTCGTAGTAGTTGCTCGAGGTGGTCGGAATGATTTGTTGGGAACCGGTTTCCCATGGTTGGGATTCTGTGAATAGAAATTATATTGTATATTGGTATATTGTGAATATGCCAAAACAAGAACTAATCCATCTATCGCTCTTCCTGCCGTCCAACAAAACTTGTTAATATAATGTTGTGTAATTTGAATGGTGTTTGCATGTGCAGAGTGTTATGGCTAGTTGCCATGGTGTTGTTTAAAGGGATACTCCACCCCAAAGTGAAAATTGTTATTAATCACTGACCCCCATGTCGTACCGAACCCATAAAATCTTCAGTTAGTTACTGTTGAATCACTGATGGCTGATGGGGTATTCTGATGATGCTTTTCTTACTTTTCTGGACCTTGACAATGTCATTTACTTGGCAGTCTATGGGACAATCACAAGCCTCCCGGTTTTCATCCAAAATATCTTAAGTTGTGTTCCGAAGACGAACAAAGCTTTTACGGGTTTGGAACAACATGGGGGTAATTAATTACAACATTTTCATTTCGGGGTGGAGTATCCCTTTAAGTTTTCTGGTTGGTTTTTAGAGAACTGCCATATGGGTACTTTGGTTCGTGTGTGGATTTGAAAGGTGTGGTCACGTTAAAAAAAGCAAAAAAGGTTTGTTGTCAATGGGTGAAGCACCATTCAAAAATAAATCACTTTTAAAGCAAGCAGCTTTTTGTTGGTCAACGAATCCGTGTGAACTTCAACACAAGCGATCACACAGATTCCTTTTGAAACAACTTGGTTTCCCCTGCAATTTTTTTTTTTTTAAATATTAGCACTATTACGATAAAATTATATCATTTAAAAAATTATTCTAAATTTAAAAAGGATAACAGAGGTGACACCACAACTATAACAATACTGTCACAGAGGAACGGTATTATTGCAGTCACTTCATGATTTTTTTTTTAGCTAATTTACGCATGCGGGAACTTTTTTGAAAATTCAAGATTGTGAGGATTCATAGCGAAATGACTGGATTTCAACCACAGACATTTTTAATATTACTATAGCACAATAGTTTTAAAAATCTTTCTAAATTTAAAAGAAGGTGACACCACAACCATAACAATACCATCCGTCACAAGAGGACTGATATTATTGGAATAATTTTCATAACATTTTGTTTTCAGCTGATGACACTTAAAAGCTATTTTCACTTTTGTGCAAAATTCTTGATTGTAAGGATTGAATAATTCAAATATTTTAAATATTGATACTATAATAATACATTTTTAAGAACTGTTTTAAATTTAAAAGAATAGTAAAAATAAGTAGGAACATTTCCACCCTCGTGCAAAATTCTCAATTGTGCGGATTCATAAATTCGATTGTACGGATTCCAAAATGACTGGATTTCCCCCACAAAATTTTATAATATTAATAAAGCATTAATACTATAATGATAATAATAAAGATATAGTCTTAAAAATCATTTTAAATGTAAAAAAAATTGTAAAGGTGACACCACAAATATAACAATATCGTCACAAGGGAATGATATTATTTGAATCACTTTAACAAACATTTATTTGTATATTTTTTTTTTTTTTCAGCTGACGATACGTAGGATAGTGCAGATTCTTATTGAAATGACTGGATTTAACCTACGAAAATTCACAGGGCTACAGTAAATGTGACCACACCTTAAGATGTTGGTTGCAAAATCATGGTTTGTTTCAATTGCTAACCCTAAATATAGCCATCATAGTGATTCTACCTGTGTGTTGATGATTTAGATCCATTGTCTCCACCTGGTTGAGCAATTCCTGCTGCATTAGACATAATATATGTTTATTATATTAAAAAAATATACATTATATTTTAGTATTATTTTAATATTATAACTTAATATGTAAAAATATTTTATATTTTAAATAAATTATCATTCTTTTTTATTATATACATATGATCATGTCAACAGCCAATCATAAATCTGGGCCTTACCTCCATTTCATCAGTCATGTAATTAGATGCACTGTAGAGATGAGGAATGAATGGAAGTTGATCTGGCTCTACACTCTGGATCTCTTGGTGATCTGAAGAACAAGATTAGCCAGGGTTTTATAATCAACTCATTTTCCCATGACAAGTGCAGACTGAGCAGTTTAACTCACTTTGAGGACGGATGATGCGATAGACTTTGTGTTGGTCGTACGGATCTTTGGAGTGATCCTCTAACATCTCGAAGTTTTTTAGACTATGAAGTGCACAACGGAAATTTGTCTTCCATTTCGCTTTGTTGTCAGGGTACTCATTGATCTTCCCACTGACCACAGCCCATGCCTGTAAAACACCAAAATTGCAACAAAGTCTATGTATAATTAAAATGCATTGATGCATCAGGTGTGAATGGCGTGCAACATCAAAGTCAAAAGGGGCGGGGCTTCCACTCAATAGGCACTCCTTTTGGGAATCCTGCCCTCTTTGGAGATCTCCTCCAGCTATATCCTGCATGAATCATTGATGCAGAAATGAAACCATGCTAAAGGTGATTGTGACGCAAGGAGGAGTTACCTTAAATATTTTAACATCGTCATCCCCAAGGTCTCTTCGCGAGTTGTGTTTCCAGGGGATCCGGAATATGTCATTGCCTATCAGGCACAATCCCTCATATGTCCCACTTTCCACCTGCTCTATGAGCCATGGGCCAAACTGAGGTTTGACATTTGCACTTCTTGAGAAAAACAAAACAAAACAAAACAATGGGTTTCAAACAGATCAGACAGATAGCTACTTAATGACGTCATCATATGCACTGAAACTTTTTTCTTATATAAATTTTAAATGCGTGATAATGTTTTTAACAGTATTAGTTTTTTTTTTAATAAATAATAATAAAAAATAAATGTTAATATTGATGTAAGATTAAATTGCCTCACATGTACCACCATATCTGCATCTCAAAACCTAGTCAGCTCATAGCTGTGCATCATAAGCGCGATAGGACTTCCGAATTAGCTCAAAAAAACGTTTTACCATTGCTAAACTATGTACACATGCAGCAAACTGACGTTTATGCTTTGTTTGTTTGTTTTTTACTGCGACACTGAGCGTCGCGTTTTTAATGCGCTTCTTTCATTGGCTTGTGAAAACGCGTCTTGGTTTTGAGAGACAGGCTATATTTTATAATAATCATAATTTCATCATCTTACCCCTGCGTCGCTGCCATGATCTCAGGTCCTGAAGCTGTTCCACTGCTTGGTAGTTTCCAGTGTTCTGGGGTTTCTCTCGTGTTTTATACACACTCGAGCGTCACACAGTAGGAGGAGGGTTTATCATGTTCAGTGAATTCGAAAGCAAAGCGAGTCCTGTTCGAAAGTAAAACTAACGTTCCATTAATGCGACGTCTTGCATCATCGCATCCGGTTTGATGCAAGACCTTTAAAACTAATAGTCTATTGTCCTTAAAATGCATTTCTTGCGCATATCAGAATGATCTCTGAAGGATCTCGTAACACTGAAGACTGGAGTAATGATGCTGAGAATTCAGCTTTACATCACAGGAATAAATTACATTGTAAAATATAAAATGTAAATTGTTATAATATTTCATAATAGGCTATTGCTGTGAAAATGTACCCAGTTTAAAAAGCCATGCTCTACAGCATTAATAGCCTGCATTTTTGTGTTGTTACATTGTTTTGCAGATGTGAATGTAAAAAAAATAAGAAGAAAGTTTAAAAAATGAGATCATGGAAAGTTAAGAACATGCTTGTATAGCCATTTAACATTCAAAACAACATATTTGTTACTGGTCCTGAATGTTTCCTTGACTTAAGAGACTCAAAGGCCTTGTTTATTGTGTTCGTAATATCTTATCAGAAAGTATAGGGCCTACGTCAGCTGTTGTGTACATTGTAGTATAAAGGTAAAGGACAAAGTCCTTGAACTACGTAGCCAACAGCATGTTGTATAATTACTACAATTAAGGTGCGTTCACATTTACAGTTGTTTGGGGAATATCTGAGAGAAATGTGTGAGAAAAACTTCCCCATGCAGATTTCGCTCATGTTCAAGGTGTTCACACGTATTCATCACAGTAAACAACAGAAATCTGCTTGTTTTTAAGGTGACTTCTGTGTGAAATGTGCTTGATTCACGCTGTTGACAGTAGACAACTGAACTGTTTTTTTACGGTAAATTTCGTTAAAATAACCGCGCCTTAACACTCAGATTACAATGGAATGACTTTTGTTACTATATCCACCCTTCTGTGAAATCATAACTACAGTGATTTACCTCGAGGCTTGCAGACGAATATGCTTTAAGCCTTGACTCATGTTAGTTTCAGTCTTGTTAGGTTTTTTTTCTTCTTACAAGTAGGCAATGTTTTAAACCTAGTCAAATAAGACTGTACAGTTTAAATAATAATAATAACAGTAAGCCTAATTTCAATTAAATCATTGTGTTCACTCTGTTTGGGGACAATATCACAGCAAAACCAACGGGGCCCAAATACTCCATTTGGACCCCACTGGCTTTAACTGTGTTAAGAAAAAGACATCCGTTGTTCTGTGTGTTCTACTGAAGATTTGGATGCATTTCATGATAATGAATGAATTTTATTTTGTGGTGAACTATGGCTTTAAGTATATTTTTCATGCTGTTACACAGTCCTATAGGAGACAGGCGTTAAATGTTAGTGATTGTAAATGCTTGGCAATGAGTGTAGTCAAGTCTATACTCATTCAATATACATCTAAATACAAATTTCAGCTTTATTGAACAAGTCTATGATTAAATCGGAATCATTAGTGACACAAGTCAACCATATGAGTGGGACTGTGATTATGAGACCGCAGTTTCAGTGATATCAAATTTTTTTGAGCAGGTGTTTGAGTTTCTGCACTCAAGCTGTTCTTTATTTCTCACGGCAGCTGTAAGAGAGAAACCTGAGAGAACCGTAGTAGTGCTGTTATAAATATTACACGTTCACTGCACTTTTCCCCTGAAGTTTGAGGTGCGTGTGTATGTTATTTAGCGATGGAAAAAGGAAATGAATCTGAGGGTAACTGGAGCACTTCTCTCTGCGAACTCCTCGGAAGAGCTTTCCTTAGACACAAGGTTGTTCCCCAACACCAAAGTCTCTTGACTCGATTTAGCTGACACGGGCCCTCGCATAAAATCGAGCAATAATGTGTGTTTTCATTTCCCTTTTTTCACGATTTCATGAAAAACAGCTAGAACGTTTTAGACACCTGTGGCTGCATGGAAATAAAAACCTAGGCCTTTTCAGTACACCATTACTGGAATCACATCTGGACCAAACTACACCCAAACTATCCCAAAACTACTCTGCTATTCCTGTGAATGAACGTTTTAACAGATAAAAATGTGTCATATGATACCAGCGCTTCATAAAACTAATGTGGGCTGTAGTTACGTTTTTGTTGAATCAATGAAGGTTTCATAATGATCAATGGTTGCTAATCCATCACTGCCCTCTACTGGAGATTAAACCACTACACAGTGACAACTTTCACGCTTAGTGTAACAATCAATTATGCATAGGCTAATTACATGCAAGTAACCATATAGTAAGTGCATGTAGTTAATGAATATTGCTCAGTACTTAAATGTATAATTACACTAGGGGTTGCACGACTACTGATTTCTGCTAGTCGATTACTTATTTAAAAAATACTCGAGTTACTCGACTACTCATGGTTCATGCTAATGTAAATCAATAGACATTAAATAGTTAATTAATAAATGTTTATTGATAAAAACGAATTAATTAATAGCCTAATGCAACAATTACATATACGTAAACTGTCAAAACTTTATAATTATGACATTACATATTTTAATTTTCATGTAACCAGTCACAAAATATCTGTTTTCGGATAAAAACAGTTGTCGTACAGTTACTTGGTAAGACCGTTATGACTATCTTTTTCCCCCGTAGTTATCACTGAACAAATATGCTGCATTAAAGTAAAATAATTAGTAATTTCAAAAAATAAATTAATCATATAAGCAGAGATGTCATGACAAACGTTTAGTGATCATTTGAACACGACTGAATGAATTCAAGGCGCACATTTTCATTACGCAGAATTCTCTAAGCGAGTCTTTTTGAACTTACTAAACAAATGTGCAAACCAGCAAAAGATAAAGAAGCAAACATAGAAAATCTATCTGCATCTAAGTTGATTATTAGCCTACTCTTGAGAGAGAACTGGCTTAGTTTTTGAGAGACTGAGACACGCACCGCGGCTGTTTGATTGGTGAGCGCGCTGTTTATTTCATTTATTCATGTATCATTTCGTAGCTTACGGTTTAAATAACTGCCTTTTAAATATATACAAATAATAGACCGTGTATGATGTATTATTATAGGTGATTTTACTCTAGCCAAGCTCTGATTTCTGAGAGATGCGGGGAGAGGCAACATCAATGCGGTGTTTAATTTGCGCTCTTTTCGTTCATAAAGTTTATATTCATTCACTTCACACACTCATTATTGCGTGACTTTAGAGGTCTGTGTATAATATTGCGCTGATCCCCTGGATCAACTGTTATCTAGCAAACACCAGACTTTGCCAGCCTCAGCCGAATATTCAGGCAGAATTATTCCTAATCCGTTATTCGTTTTTTAAGACATTATCCGTGCCATTTCGGCTTCGGGCACACCCCTAATTATTAAATTACATATTTTAATTTTACATGTAACATAGAGAAAGTGATAGAAAGTAACAGCTACACGCAATATTGTAATCTTACAATTTGTGTTGTAGGCAAACTGTGCATGCATTATGGTTAATGCACGCTCGAGTAGTCGATTGTTTCCGACATCGCCGACTAGTGGTTAAAGTAGTCGATCACTCGACTACTCGACTAGTCTATGTAACGCCTAAATTACACTGTAACAAGGACACGTTAAAATAGTGTAACCGAATATATTTTCTGACTCTTTGTATTTTTACATCAAGATTATCCTTTTTTTAAATCAACGTGATAAACTAATTAGGACAAAAGTAATCTAACAGTAGTCTTAAATGTGTAATGTAATGCATTACGTTGCGGACTACAGTTTTTGTCATGTAATCTGAAATCAGTAACGGACTACAATGTAAGGAATCTACCCAGTCATTTTTGTCTAGCTGAGCTTTTTAGATTCAGATTTCAACAGCAGGTGAAAATTGTCAACTGTGAAATTAAAGTCAATTCTGTACTACACAGAGAAATAATTTAAATATTTATTTATACAGTGTGTTTATTTGCGAAATGTTACATGTAAACATTGCTTTAACATTTTTACAAATTTCTTGCTTCTGAAGTCATATCTACTGAACAGAAAATTGAAGAAAACTTTACTTTTACAATATACTGTCTGTCTGTATGTCTTACTATCTGTTATTTAAATAGAACTGTTATTTGTTAACCCTTTCAATTCATTAACATTAGTTAATGCATCTGGCATCACAAACTAACAATTAACAACACCTAGATATCAATATATATATTGTGTTATATACTAATATATAATGTTAACTATACAGGATTATTTTAACATTTCAAATTGTATGGATTAACATTAGGGATTTATTATTATCATTATTATTTTAAAATCTGTATAATGCTTGTTCACATTATATAACTCTATACTTTGAAAAGTGTGCATTAAGTTAATGCAGCTTGCCTCTGGTTGTTTCAATAAGTTTTGTAAAGTATTATAGTATGTCTAAAAAGGGTAATATTTTAAGTATTTGAGGTCTGAGATGTGGGAACAGTGAAGAGAGAAAGGGAAATCATTTTGTATTTTAGGTCAGCATTGCGGTCTAATCAGCCAAAATGGATTTAAATAGCTCGCATAGCACTTCATCTTTTATAACATGGGATTTTGAACGAATACATTCAATATTGATTTTTGTCAAATGTTGCGACAAGATTATTATTTTTTTTTAGTGGAAAATTACAGTTTTAGACATATAAGGTAATAAAATATACACATTAAAAACTTTAAGTATGTTTTGGAAAGTAATGGCACTCTTTACCACTAGATGGAGATAGGATTCCGCCAATACACCTGTTTCTATATTTCTACTGCTCCAGCTCTAATCTAGCAATAAAGACCAGCTATAGTGGAGTGTTAGGGGAGCAAATAAAACAGCAGCACAGACTGCCTTGATTTGTTTTGACTGAATGTGCACTCTGTTCACTTTCAAACAAAGCACGTAGTATTAAACTAGAACGAATTTCAACACATATTTCAAAATTGCAATTTGAAGGTACCGAAGAAATGTTTATCACGTGACTTTTTTTATAAAGGCGAAAAACCACATTTTTTTAATTAAAAAAAACATTTTGAAAGACAAAAATCTAAGAAAAGTTATGTAATATGATTAAGAAATATCAGTAACACTTTAGTATAGCGACCAATTCTCACTATAAACTAGTTGCTTATTAGCATGCCTGTTATTAACTTTTTGGCTGTTTATAAAGCACATGTTCTGCATGACCATATTCTGCATCCCTAAGCCTACCTAAACTTAACAACTACCTTACTAAATATTAATAAGCAGCTATTTAGGAGTTTATCAAGACAAAAGTCAATGTTAATGTATTGTTAATATCGAGAATTGGACGCTAAAATAAAGTCTGACCGAAATATTCACGGTTCCTAACTTGATCTTCTGCTGGCTCACTAGTCAAATGCAAGCAAATCAGTGAACTCGATCAGGCTTTCTTGCTCCTCTTAAACCGTGCAACTACAATCACCAGGTTTAGTCCAGTTTGAGGACTGACGTCAAATTCATGCATTTTCTTCAATAGCCTATTTGTAATAAATCAAAGTCAGCAACAGCATGTTTACTAGACTTTTGGGTTGCACTTTATTTTAAGGTGTCCTAGTTACAGTGTAATTATGCATTTAAGTACTGAGTAATATTATATCAATACTTAGGGTTAGCATTAGGTTTAGGGTTACTTGCAATTATGCATATAATGTTGTTTTTTTTGTGGTGCGTGTTGTAAGGAGGACATTTTAATATAGTGTTTTAGAGTTTTTTATATCCTTTTATATTAGCCTATACTTTTTGCATGCATTCTAATGCATGTCTTAAATCATATTTCTGTATGTTGGTATCAAATCTGTGTTGGATTTAGCTGCGCAAGAGAGGACAGATCTAAACCGAACCCTTTCAAAGACTCATTGTTATTTTCAAAAGCATCTATAAAGCCATTCGTCTTTTATTCCGCACATTTTGTGGTTTCTCATTCAGTTTAAATCCACCAATGGGCTTTGAGGCTGCGGATATTGGGATGTAAATGAGCACACCGCGCGTGCTGGCGCAGTGAAAGCGTCCGATTGTTTATTGAGCTCGCGGAGCCACGCGCCCGGCTCGCGGAGCGTCACCCGGCGGGCGGAGTCCCGCGCGAGAAGCGTGCGTCTTCAAAGGGGGTGGGGTGTCCGACGCGTGTTGAAAAAGCGGAGAGCTGCCAAAGTTTGTAGCAGAAGCGAGGGACCACAACACCACGCGAAGGGCGCGAGAGTCGTGCGTCGCTAGTTTTTTGACAGTGACACTGGATTTGTTGTTCGAGAAGATTTGCCCAAAAACATGGATGCTGCGCAAAGTGCATGCAACGCGTCCGTCATCCTGCAAGATTGCGCGCAAACCAAGTCGAAGGTGCTGAAGAGACAGCGCTCGCGCTCGCCGGAGCTGTTGCGCTGCAAGCGGAGGCTCGCGTTCAACGGGCTGGGATACAGCATCCCGCAGCAGCAGCCCGTCGCGGTGGCGCGGCGCAACGAACGCGAGAGGAACCGCGTCAAACAGGTCAATATGGGATTCCAGACGCTGCGCCAGCACGTTCCCAACGGCGCGGCCAATAAGAAGATGAGTAAAGTGGAGACGCTCCGCTCCGCGGTAGAGTACATCCGCGCGTTGCAGCAGCTGTTGGACGAGCACGATGCGATTTCTGCCGCGTTCCAGTGCGGCGTTCCGTCGCCGACGCTCTCCAACGCGTACTCGGCCGATCCCGAGTCGCCACACTCCTCCTATTCATCCGATGAAGGGAGTTACGAGCACCTGAGCTCTGAAGACCAAGAGCTGCTGGACTTCACAACATGGTTTGATCGCTACTGATGAGATTTGACAACGCTATCTCACGACCAATTCGTACGTATTTTACGAGGTGGCTAATTCGTACGAATTTGTACGACCTCACTCGTACGATTTCGTACGATTTGGCTAGACCCCACTGACGGGTAGGTTTAGGGGCGGGGTTTGGTGTAGGTCATTCGTACAAATTCATACGAATGTGCAACTCGTAAAATACGTACGATTTGACAGAAATCGTATTAATTTGTACGAGTGTGGTCGTACGAATTCGTACGAATTAGCCACCTCGTAAAATATGTACGAATTGCCGTGAGATCGGGCTGGATTTGACGATCCTCACTCAAACGTTCCTTCACGTGACTGCTGGAAAACCCAGATTATGGAACGTGGTTGTTGGTTTTTCACTGGTCCAAGATGATCTAGAAACCAGCTACTGTGTTCCAAACAAACCTGGACTCTTGTAAACTTCACAGATGCTGCTTTGTCGACTCTACAGGCAGCAGTCTGGGACGCTGTGGCTTAATGGTTAAGCTGGAAAAGGTTGTAGGTTCGAACCCCAGTGGGGCCGATGAGCTTTACAATTGCGAAACAAGTCAAGACTGCTGGATGAACACATTTCATAAGTGCAATTGTGGGCATGATATGTTGACGCAACTGATGCCGTTAAGATGAGACCAACTTCCCTAAGAATGTCAAGCTAATGGGAATATTGATTATTATTACCTACAACCAACTACCAGGTCTGCTTAAGGACCTAAGTTGAAATTTGTACAATAACTTTTTGTATTGTTAAAGATGAAGATATATTTTTGTAAGTGGAGCACAACAGGCTCTTTGTGAGGATGAACGCTGTTAGATTGTTGTAATGATAATAATAACCGTTCAGTTTAGATCAAAGTTGTTTTTAACACTGGAGGAGAGTTGATCTGTCGATCTGTATTTATCAAAATTTTATTGTCTAGATGTAGTTCTTCCTGTGAAACCATACACGGTGGACTTTTTCAATGCACTTGTCCATTTTTTGTAGTGTACATAAATGATTTTAACAAATATATTTTGTGCAAATGTTTTATAAATAAATCTGCTCTATTTATACGTACCTCAGTGTTTCTGGTTGATTTTCAAACTCTTTCAAACTAAAAATAAAGGTTCTTTAATGGCATCGATGGTTCCATGAAGAACCTTCAACATCCATAGAACCTTCTCAAAGTGGAAAAATGTTAAGAAAACTGTTCACTAAGGGTCTTTTTGGAACCAAAAATGGTTCTATGGCTTTGCTGCAAAAAACCCTCTTTATTTTTAAGAGTGAGGTGATTAAACATCCCTGTGGTTGTGGAAGCATCACAAAACGCCCTTTTTGTCTCTTTGCAAAGACACTCTACGTAGATTGGCTATTTCCACCCTTTCTAGGGACAGTTTTGCGATGACAAAGTTGGGTTAGAATTCTCATCTGAGGGCAATTGTTCTTTTTTTATTGTCAGTGTATAACCCCAACTGAGTTTTTCAGTCCTGTTGAACCAAACCAAAGATGCCATTTTGCCATTGTGCCTTCCAACAGGTGCCTTTATGCATTTCTATATGCGTAATGACACTGCTTATTGTTAATAATTGAAATAATCACTAATCACAAATAATCAATTTCACCTGCAGGCTTTTACATTTCAAATGGGTCCAATAAAAACTCAAAGATCTCATTTAATGGTCCCTCAGTAGGCAGCCCATCAAGAGTTTTAATGGATGCAGCTCATGCATAAAAACTTTGATTAGTTTCAGTGGTTGTAAAAGGCAAGATAAAGATCTATTAAGCTCCTCCAAAAACAGCCACATGATGCCCCCCATCCCACGTGAGGGGGGCACCGATGCCCCCTTGGCCCCCATAAAGAGTTTTTCTAAGCAGGTGTGAGCCACGTGCCTGTGTTTGGTGGGACACATCTGCTCCACCCCATTGGCTAGCTGACGAACCCTCTCGGTTGGAGTTTTAAAAAAATAAGGGAGTGATTTATGACGGTAATTATTCATCTCTTTATGGATTCTTCTATATCTTTTAGGGTAGCAAAAGAAAAATATCCTCAGCATAAATCACCTACTAGTGGGCTATTGTTCAATTTTGAAATATAGTTCATCTTCACTGACCTTCATGGGGTACGAAATGATGCGTCACTGTGTTCAGTGCTGGGCCGACTTTAGTTTCTAAGAGAAAGAACACTGGAAGTGTGATTTATGTCATGATATTTAGTGCAAATTGACTGGATATTCAAGTGCACCCCCAGAAAATTAGAAAACATGCTTGGGTTTTTAAAATAAAATCTTTTCATCCAGATTAAGCATGAATAACCTGGAAAAGTACATTTCTCACAAACATAATTTACATAATTAAATCTAATTAACCAATGATTTGAATGCATGCACAACTTTCAACAAGAAATAAGCCCACAAATAAGCATGCAATATAATATAATGCGATATATTAAAAGTTGAATAATAGTATTAAAACTAAACAAAGTCATCTATCTATATGTTTTTAGTTATCTACTGTATCTATCACTATAGTAATTATGCTCACCAAGGCTGCATTTGTTTGATTAAACACACAGTAAAAATAGTAATATTATGACATATTATTACAATTTAAAATAACTGTTTGCTGTGTGAATATATGTTAAAATGTAATTTATTCCAGTGATGTAAAGCTGAATTTTCAGCATCATTAATCCTGTGTGGGTGGAGCCTGACCATAAACTAGACTGAGTGTGATAAGAATCCAGCCACTGCTGCTTGTAAAGTGATGAAAGTGGACTTTGTCTTGGCTTGTAGTGGCTTTCCTCGGGAAGGTAATCCCACCTGGTTCTGTTTTAATGGCCCTTTGAGCAATGTTTGATTTCAAAGCCTGGAGAGAAAAAACAAAATAAAAACAAAAAAATCCCATGTTTATGTTTGAGAACTGTTTTTTGAATATTTCTGTTTTCATTGTAGTATTGTTATAGATGCTCACAACCCTGTTACCACATGATTTCCACCATTTTATTATCTTCTGATAGTTCTTAAAACTATGATACACTGGAGGTGACATCATTGGGCTTTTTTTTTACAGCATAGTGAGAAGCACTATGAAAATCAAGATGAAACTTTCAACCCTATTACTCTGTCCAACCTTCAGCTTTTCCAGTTATCCATGCATTGTTTTTTTCTTTAATAAGTACTTTGAATTCGATTAAATTACATTTTAAATACTTGTTACAGTTACTTTTTTATTGATTACATGATTACAAATTGGCAAAAAAAAGAAAAATTTGTTGTAGTATAGAACTATTTAACTATAATATTTACCTGTATCTCGCAATATGTATGCAACCCTGTTACTGTATGCTTTTTATGATCTAATACTTAAAAATGTGAAATGTAGGAAGTGACATCATTGAACCCTTTCTACAACATGGCAGGTAGAAACTTAAACATTTCATTCCATTTTCGCTGCCTTTGTCTGCTTTCAACACTGTTACTAAAGTAAAATATATATATATGGGTAAGTATTAGCTCATTAATATCTACAAACTAGTATTTGATTGCAAACTAGTTAACTCTTGCTGAGTGAGAGCTTACTTCAGCCTAAATGTACAATCCTGTTACTAGCAACCCTGTTGCCAATGCTGTTGTATTTTTTCAAATTTTTTTCATGTTATACATTTGTTCTGTTTCATTTTGATGTTTATTTAATGTTAACTATTCAATTAGTCACACAAATCAGGCTTTGAAACTTTATTCAGATGTGTCCCAAATTTTAGTAACAGGGTTGAAAATTCTAGAAAGTTAACAACAACAACAAAAAAGAATAAAATTGTTTTCTAAAGGCACCTCTTTTAAAATAAATAATATAAAATTAATATGACTCAATTATAATCTTGACTAGAGTTGCAATTTTCACTTTGGCATTTATCAGTGTTTTTTTTTAGTATTTGTTACAATAGCTCCACAAATAGCACATTTTTCTGTCAGAAGCTTTTGTTTTCTTCTCTTTTCTTGCATGTTAACATCAGGGGCTCACAGCAGCGTCTCGCCATTCCATCCACGGATAAAACTCCTCTGCTTTCTGCGAAAGCCTCAGGATGCCTATAAATCCCAACAAAAACTCACAAGACTTTTGTCTTTAAGCAGGAGGGAGATAAAACTTGCTTTTCACTCCGAAAAAAAAAGTTTGAAAACGCCAAGCCTAACACTTTGACAGCACTAAGCCGTCTAAACTTCAGACGACCTAACCGTGTCTCACAGAGCTGTGGACAGGGGGTTTGCTGTCATTTGCATTGACCATTGTACCGCACAAGTTTGGCTTCTCTCTTTTTTTTTTCTGATGAGAGCCTTTTGGCCATTTACTTCCACCCTGGCTGGCTGTTTGGAGCAGTGAATGGCCTTCACTCCAGCCCCACACAAAGAAGCCTTTGTGCCACAGCCGCACCATATTCATCATGTAATGCCTGTTAGACAAATCTGATTGGACGCTCCTGTCACTTTGATGTGTGTCCAGCGGTTTGGTAGTGACGAGTCTCACTCTCTCGGCCGCTCTCTCTCGACCTTTCAGGCTAATATAGATGGGAGGTTCGGGTAGGGGAGCCCCTCATTATGTACCAGAGCAATTTCATAACAATTTCTTAAGTTGCACAAAAAAAAAAAAAAAAACGGTTGAGATGATTGACGTTACTTTACTCCAGCTCGAACAAAACCCAGATTTGAGCCGAATAACAGATGAATGTGCCCCCCCCCCCACACACACACACTTTATTCACCCCTTTTCCCCCTCCTTGTGGCTCTCTCGCTCCTTTCAGCTTTCCATCCAGTTTTTTCTGCCCAGCATTCCAGATTTTCAGAGTAATTCCACACAGACAGAACTGCTAATTAATGTTCATTAAAGCAGGGGGCTGCTAGACTTCTGATAATGAGCTTATATCTGTCTAATGACTGCTGGAACTGGACCCTCGTTGGGTTTGTTGTTCGCTGGATAAAGGATGAACCAGGGGGTCTAGTTGTCAGTTTTTGCACTGTGTTGCTTTCTAGTGGAATTTTTATGCCACAGACTCCAAACTGAGTTTTCAGATGGCTTTCACACAAAAAGTATAATTGCTGTACACTAATCTAGTTGCACAGTAATACTTCTAGTTTTCTGAAAATGATACCATGGTGGCCCAAGTCAAAATAAAGTGTACAGATCTATTAATTCTTTCAAAAGTACATTTAAAATGCACATTATACATAAAGTGAATACACTTCTTCTATGATAAATATATGTTTAAGTTCTGGATTAAAAACATGGTCAAAAATGTCAGAGTGGTACAACTATCTGATACCATAATTTAAAAAAAGCCTTATTAAAAGAATTAAATTCTTGAAAACTCATTTTGTATGATTTTTTATTGACTTCTTAGAAAAAGTAGTACTATTGTTTCTCTTGATGCCTCTTTATGACATTATGAGGTTCACTGGGGTTGTGAAATGTCATGTGGTTTGACTTTTCCTAAGATAATCAGTTAATAATTTATTCAAATACTACATATCAATTATTTTAAATGTAAAATATAAAAAATATAAAAATGTTCAATTATAAATTTAATTATAAATTATCTAAAAAAAAATACAAATATATTAAATGTTCAATTACACAGACATGTATCAAGCTGATGAATTCAAGCTGTAAGGAAAATATTGCATTACATTTTGCTTGATGGTTATACCACGTGACATATACATTTAAACTTTCATTCAAAATGTATAAAAAAAAATATACGTTTTAAATTGTTCTCAAAAGTACATTTCTGGAAATTTTCAAAGTAAAATTTTAAAAGATTTTTCTTTTTCTATACACTCTTGTATATTATGGTAGCCCATTCGCATAATATAAGGAAAAATCATGTTTTTTTCATGATTATAACACAAAAAGTTACAATTATGACACAACGTCAAAATTGTGAGATACTAAGTAATAATTATGACACAAAAAGTTGACATGGTGAGATAAAATTCTAAATTATGAAAAAAAGTTATTATGACAAAGAATTTTGACTTTTAATGTCTTAATTTTGACTTTTTATCTTATGATTATGACTTAGTATCTCAAAATGTTGACTTTGTCATAACTATAGCTTTTTAATCTCATAATTGTGGCTTAGTATCTCATAATTCTGTCTTTATCTAGATTATGACAAAGAATTTCTACTTTATCTTATTGTTTTGACTTAATATCTTATAATTTAGATCCTCATAATTTAGATTTAATCTTATAATTATGACAAAATATTGACCTTTAAGGTCTTAATATTTATTTTAGAATTTTGAATAGTATATCGAAATTTTTACTTTTTGTTGTAATTATAACTTTTTGATCTCATAATTATGGCTTTTATGACCTTTTATCTCTAATTAATACAAAGAATTTTGACTTAATGTCTTCATTTTGACTTTTTATCTTATAAGTTTAACTCATAATTTAGATATTATGTAACAATTTCATCTCTTAATTGACACTTTCGACTTTTAATGTCTTTTAAATCTTTTTGTCTTATAATTATGACTTAGCATCTCAAAATTTTTGAATTTGAACAGAATCATGATTTATTTTATTTTAGAATTATGATACTCAATATAATGGAATTAACTTTTTTTTTTAAACTTTTTATCTTATAATTGACTTAATATCTCTTAATTTACACTCATAATATGACTTAATAAATAATGACTTAATATCTTAAAATATCAAAATTTTATGTCATAAATAAGATTTATTCCCCCGGTTTCACAGACAAGGCTTAAGCCTAGTCCCAGACTAAAATGCAAGTCTGAGCTGTATCAACTGAAATAAACTTGCACTGACTGACATTTAGATTTATATGTGTCTTTGTTTTTTTTTTTTGTGTAAAGATGTACACATGTTTTTTTTTTTTTTTTCGTTTGTAAGTTTTTATTAATTGCTTAAATGTCCTAACTGAACTATGGCCTAATCCTGGCTTAGTCTAAGCCCTGTCTGTAAAGCCAGGCCTTAGAGTCATAATTATGACTTTTATGCTAATTCACAAGTCAGCCTGCTTATTAGCATGGCTTCTTTACAAAACACTGTTCACCAGTTACATTGACCATCAGTAAAGTGTGTATATATGTATAGCCGCTGAAATAAATCTGTATTCTCCATTGTACTTATGCACAGAAGCATACACATGCTACTTTTAATCATTTATCTGTAAGAATTAAAAACTAATTTTTGAGGTCATTTCACATGATAAATTAGGCTATGTTCTTAAAATATCATTCCTTCTTACTGATAATACTCCACATTGCTCTTTTCTCTTTTCCATTCTTGGCTTTTTGAATAATGTCTCAGCAAATAGGATTAGTGAGCACCATTTTGTGGGAGTCTTTTCATTTCATTAGTTTGTGACCCCTCCAGTTAATTATCTTGATCTGGCCAAAGAGCAGGCTTACTTTAACTGCCCTGAGTGACACACTGGCCAGAAACACACACGCATGCACACACAAACACACACAATAGTTAACACACTGAGGATGAATGAATGAAAAGGCCAGAAAAGGCAGAGAATGAGAGAGAGAGAGAGATTGAGTGTGCCGCTGATCGCTATAAGAAGCAGGTTGAATTGATGGGGAATCTTTTTTAGGAAGGAAGTGAAATGCCTTAATAAGCCTTTTGTTGAAATATGTGATTGTTGCAGATTGATGGAGTGCACTTATTGACAAGGCAAAATGGCATTAAGCTGATTTCTGTGGAAAGAATGAGAAAGGAATTAATGGTACCTTCCTTTAAAAAGGTAGAAAATAACATTAAGCCAAATGTCATACCTGAATATAGGAAGCCATTGGAAGTCTGCAATTTTATGCTTGACCCATCATAGGTATTTTTGTTGTGGCTTTAGTTTTAGCTTTAAATTAAATTTTAATCCACCTTTTTGTTTTAATCTTAGGTTTAGTTTATGCTTAGTTTTAGATTTAATTTTAGTTTTAGGTTTAACCTACATCTTAGCATTTGTTTAAGCTTAAGTTTTAGAGTTAGCTTTAAACATAGTTTTAGCTTTAATTGTAGATGTATTTTTAACTTTAGCTTTAACCTAATTTTTAGCCATTATTTTACCTTTTGTTGTAGATTAATTTTAGTTAAAGCTTATTCATCTTAGATTTATCTTTAAACTATGGTTTTGGCTTTAGCTTATGTTTTACCCTTAGCATTAGAATTACCTTTAGTTTAAGCTGCTAGATTTATTTTTAGTTTGACTATAGTTTTAGCTTTGGCCCTAAGTGTTATTTTAGCTTTGGTTTTAGAATTATCTTTAGTTTTATCTGTAGTATCAGATTTATCTTTGGTTTAAATGTAGTTTAAGCTTAAGCCTAAGATTTACCTTTTATTTAAAGTTTTAGAGTTAGCTTTAGTTTAAATGTAGTTTTGGCTCGTAGATTTACCTTCAGTTTAGCATATGTTTTAGTTTTAATTCAAGTTTTAATCTATCTTTTTTGTATTAGTCTTAGATTTAGTTTTAATTTACACATAGTTTTAGATTTTACTTGTATCTTTAATTTTAGCTTTAGGCTTAACTTATGTTTTAGCATTTGTTTTAGCTTTAGTTTTAGAGTTAGCTTTAGTGTAAGCATAGTTTTAACTTTAATCGTAGGTTTTTTTTTTACTTTAGCTTCAGCCTAATTTTTAGCCATTATTTTAGCTTTTATTGTAGATTTGGTTTTAGAATTAGCTTTAGTTAAAGATTAGATTTAGATTTATTTTTAGCTAAACTATACCTTTGGCTTTAGCTTACATTTTAGCATTTATTTTAGCTTTGGTTTTAGAATTAGTTCATTTAAGCTTAGTTTTAACTTTAGTTCCAGATTTATGACCCTGGACCACAAAACCAGTCTTAAGTCGCTGGGGTATATTTGTAGCAATAGCCAAGAAAACGTGTAGGTCAAAATGATAAATTTTTCTTTTATGCCAAAAATCATTAGGATATTAAGTAAAGATCATGTTCCATTAAGATATTTTGTACATTTCCTACCATAAATATATCAAAACCTCATTTTTGATTAGTAATATGCATTGCTAGGAACTTCATTTGGACAACTTTGAAGATGATTTTCTCAGTATTTTGATTTTTTTGCACCCTCAGATTACAGATTTTCAAATAGTTGTATCTCTTCCAAATATTGTCCCCCTAACAAACCATACATCAATGGAAAGCTTATTTATTCAGATTTCAGATGATGTATACATCTCAATTTCGAGATGACTGGTTTTTGTGGTCCAGGACACATTTGTCTTTGGTTTAACTGTTTAACTGTTTAAGCTTAAGCTTTACCTTTTTCAACTTTAGTTCTAGAGTTAGCTTTAGTTTAAACTTAGTTTGGGTTTAGTTGTAATTAACTTCAGTTTAGCTTTAGTTTTAGCTTTGCTTTAACCTAAGTTTTATCATTTCTTTTAGCTTAAGTTTTAGATCTATCTGTAGTTAAATCTTTAGATTTAACTGTAGTTTTGGTATAGTTATAGTTTTTTCTAAATGTGCTGGAATAATTGTATTTATGATATTAGCAAAAACACAATGTTGTAATTAGTAGGACTCTTAACGCAACAAAAAGATATGATATTCTCTGAGGCAGGGAGAGAATGAAAAATACAAACTTTGCGTCCAAAATACAGTAGAAAGCATGTTTCACGGTGGTTGACGAATACTTTAGACAAACTACATCCATCATTATCTTTTCTTAGCATTGGACTAACAACAGTTAAAAAAATAAAGGTACTCAGATTCTGTTAAACAAGTACAATTTAAAAAGTCATGTGGCTCAGAGTTTTCTGCCATTTTGTATTTTTCTGTGAATCTTATGGCTCCACAGTTCCCAGTTGCCAAGTCCACTAAAGCTTTTAGGATCTCAGCAGATGTAGTGGCTCATCTGGTTTTTTTTTTTTCTCCTGCTATTTTACAAATACTGCTTATTCAGGCATACTCATTTGATGAGCTGCTTTTTTGCATATACTGTATGCTATATAATATCATTTAAAGGGGACCTTTTATGTTTTTTTTTTTGTTTTTTTACAAAGTGTTTATTTTGTTTCGACGTGTACTAGAACATGCTCTCATGCTTGGTGGTTCAAAAAAACTCATTTTTTCACACAATTTAAATTATTACAATACCTTTCTCCCCAGGCTGGCACAAACGGCTCGATTGGTTCTGGGTTTGATGAAGGCACGTTTCTGAAAAACAAAACGTGTTGTGATTGGTTAGCTGTCCCAGTGCGTTATGATTGGCGAACAGCTTAGACGGTGGTTCAGTACTGCCACGCTCCTAGCCCAAGCAGCAAGTTCCATCTGCTCCGGTTTAGTTAAGGATGGCATCAATATTTCCATATCAGTTTGAGCCGAATACAGACCCTGAGAATACTGAACAAGAGGATCGCACAGAACCTTGGCACACACAGATATTGGAAGACATATTAGAGTGATAACGTTATTGCTGTTTTTTTTTCTTTTTTCGGCTAGTTCTTGAAAAGGGATTAAAAAAAAAAAAAAAAAAAAAAAGCAAAATAGCTCACTTTGGAGTGGACTTTGAGTTTTGTAACTTTGTAAACCTTTTTTATGCACAAACATACACACTACACACTGACTAAAACTGAAAAAAATGCTAAAGCATAATAGGACCCCTTTAATGTACTTTAGTACTAGAGAAGTAGGTATATTCGGACCAAATACAAACTAATTGTGCATCCTTAACATTTTTGTTGTGTTAGTGTTAAAAAAAGTTTAGCTTTAGCTACAGTTAAACTTTAGTTTTAGCTTTAGGCTGTCTTTAGCTTTAGGTTAGCTTTAGTGTTAGTTTTACCTTTAACTTAGCTTTAGCTTTAGGTTAGTTTAATGGTAGTTTTAGCCTTAGGTTAGCATTAGCTTTAGTTTAGCTTTGGGTAAGCTTTAGTTTTAGCTTTTAGTTTTACATCTGCAGAAATACAAAGCAACACAAAACAAAACAAACAAAAATGTTCTTGTAAATGTTGTAGTGTAGCATCTGATCATGCTCCCATCCTTCAGAGGGAGCTCTCACCTGAATACTGAACTCTGTCCACTTCCTGTTCCTGCCACATCAGTTCCTGTCTTGTCATTTCCTGTTAACATATATTTAAGCCATGTGGTTCCACTACCATTTTTCTAAGTATTGCCAGTTCCTCTGCTTTACTAAGCATTCTTCTGTGCCATTTCTATTGTTTATTGTCATGACCATTGCTTTTGTTCTCCTGAGTCCCGATTCTGGATTACTGTTTTGGATTTGTCTGCAAATGGATTGTTTTCTCCATATTTTGACTCAAGCCAGTGACCTGACTTGGAGCTATGATTGTTATTAGTACTTGGAGCAGAGATCATTGAATAAAGACACTTATATGGAAACTATTAGGCCTACCGCTTCCTTACATGTAGTCAGTTAAGAAACAATCTATTTTACATGTAGGTAAACGTATAACATCTAAAACTTAACTACACTGCAAAAAAAAGAAAAAAAAAAACATTAATAAAGATTACTTAAATCTTAAAGAATACTTAAATTATAATATTACATATAAAAAAAATTACTATTTCAGGCTCAAATTTCAGATTACTTGCTGTTTGTAATTATTTGTTAAAATTTGCGAGCAATTTCAGTAGTTTGTAATTTTTGCAGCAAATAGTTTTGAAATAAATCCTATGCCATTTTTTTCAGTGTACTAAAACCTGACTGTAATTTTTACTTTCTGTCTGACGTACAACTCAAAAGGTGTCATAATTTGTCACAGCCAAGACTCAGCACTGAACGACCGCCGGTCTAGAGCGTCTCACCTGATGGGTTTCTCTCTTTCTCTATATCTCTTTCTCTTCTGCACCTGTCTCTTCAATACTTAGCTATACAAATCTTCTCTTATTTGTTCACTCTGTTGATGTTTGCAGAGAGACGACTTGAGTTTGCTCTCTGCTTCATATGCAATATTGAAAACAAATGCAATTAAATCTATTCCATTTGCATACTGTGACCTCCATTGTGGCCAATAAAAATTTCGAATGGAAAGAGGAGTGAAAATCTTATAAAATTGTTTGGGTGGAAATACTAAAATGGAATCCAGAATAGTCTAGTCTGTCTGGCTATGCATGTAAATAAAGTCGGCTTTTTGTTCTAACTGTGGCTGAGAGCCAAAGTCTTCAAACATACCCACTCAGGGCCCTCCACCCCTCGCCCCATCCAGCCCAGACCACCTCACTGAAAAAGTGCTTCAACACAGGAGACGGCCGTCATTTAAAAAGCAGGTGTTTTGAGTTTTAAAGATATTTCCAAATGGACATCCTTTCACCCGTGAGCTGCCGCTGTTGAAGTAGCCAGTCGGCCAATCGGTGCATTGAACTATGGCACAGTAGCTCTCAGAATAATGCTAGCCATTCAGATTGATTGTGCCTCATTTGGGTCTGAAGTGTGGCTAAGTCTTTTTTCAGACTATGGTCAGGCCACATAATTGTTAATCTGTGAGAAGTGTTCATTAAATATGACCATGAGTAGACGGGTGTTTTAGCTGATATAACTGTCCATTTAGTTTCCCTTGATGGGCGTAGAAAATATTTTTCTGTTCTTCCTGGATAATTGTTACTCTCCACAGATCCACACCTTCCAATCCTCCGCCTCGGGACGAATTCCACCCGTTTCATTGTGGCTGGAGTTAGAGGAACTTGTCGTCTGTTGTTGCTGTCTGTCTAACAATCAACATTAAAGTGAATTATCTGTTGTAATTCCAGGAACCCTTCCCAGAACATCCTTGACAACGTTATTTAAAAAGCACATTTCAATCACAATGATAATTCAAAGTGTGTTAAAAGAAACACTTCACCCAAAAATGAAAATTTGCTGAAAATGTACTCATCCTCAGCTCAAGCAAGATGTAGAAGAGTTTGTTTCTCCATCAGATTTGGAGAAATGTAGCATTGCATCACTTGCTCACCAGTGAATCCTCTGCAGTGAATGGGTGCCGTCAGAATAAGAGTCCAAAAAACATCACAATAATCCACAAGCATCCACACCACCTTTTTAGTTTGTTATATTACTGTGAGATTCTCGAACATCCTGTGCTCTTCTCTTTAACTCCTAAAGGATGTGACCATTGCATCATGGTCAACCAGAACAGATCTTCTCAAAACACTTGAGCTCAAATTCTTTATTCTAACAATTATGGATAGAGGGCGCTTATTTTGGCCAGAAGCAACAGTTTAAAGTTAAAAATGTCTGATTTTGTTTCTTACGAACACACAGCTTTTCCCATCACATGACATTATTTCATAGACTGGAGTGGTGTGGAGTAGTAAACCAGTAAAACATAGTGTTTTTTGTCAATGGAGCCAGTTTTGGGTTCCATTGACTCTATCCGGTTGTTAATGTATGATGTAAGCAACGCTGTTTCCAGCTCGATTCACTTGAAAATACTACCTCAACAGCCTAAATGAGCACTGTTTATTCATATTAAACATTTACACTATACGTTTTCAAACTTGCGGTGTACAGTACAGTCAAAGTCCCTTTAAGACAAGTCATGTCACTCGGCGGCCATCTTTGAAATGCCTCTCGGCATCCAAGTGCAACTCCTATATCTTTGAATGGGGAAACATCAAATTCTACAAAACTGTCCACTAGGCTTGCGATTAAATTTCATATTTGAAATCACCAAAGAAATCTGATAACAACTGTGTCATAAATGTTGCTACTTTTGCTCAAATAACGTTATAAAAAGCTTATTATTCAGGCTAGATCAGCCAGTGCACGTGCGCAGTCCTAAGCGCACGTCTCAGAGCGCTGACGGTTTCTATAGCAACCAGGACTTCTAACAGCAGCTGCAGTGACGCGATGACTTTACAGATTAGTGATTGGCTTCTTCATTCAGAAGCGGGGGCTTCCTGCGATTGAGCAGCCATATTGAGCGTTGCATTTTTCCCCATTCAAAACTATACGAGTGACATGTCTTGGGTATTCTATAGTCTTTGGTACAGTCTCTCTAACCAGTTTCAAAGTGAAACATCCAGTGAGTAGTGCTAAAATGCAGGTTCAATACGTGACCCTGGCACGTATTTGTTATGTTGATATAGGCACGTATTGCTGTGTTTGTATTAAGTTGCTTCAGGTATGTACTGCTGCAGTTCAGAATTAAAATATTCGAGTGTAGCTAAATCATGTTGGAAATATCCCCTACATCAAACCCAACCCTAAACCTACCCGATAATGCAAAACTGACATAAAAACGTATTTATTGATGCAGCCATGCTATTTCAACTTCCTTATACGGATTTGAGCTGTTTTATTGAACTGTAGTTTCACTACGGAGCTCTTCATCACCCAAATCACACCGCGTGAGCCTCCAATCAAACTTACTGAATTAGAAAACTCATGCTATGAAGCTGGATATGTGATGAAAAACGTTAAAATAAGTCAGTTTTCAATTCACGCAGGATATTAAAATTGAACATAATATTCCTCAAGTAATTATGATAAAAATTAGGCTTTATGAATCAAAACTGTGGACCTGCAAATCATACTTTGTGTGAAAAGGAATAAAAGTTGTGGAAGTTTTACTTTTACTGCCTCTAGTGTTTATTTTAACTGGAAACTGCAGCGATTCGTATGTATAAATAAGTTTTTTTGAGTTTTGCAGAAATGTAGGTAGGGGCACATATTTCGAATGAGCCTAGGTTGGGGAGTTAAAGGTAAGGATTATATATATTTTTTGGTAGTATTATATCACATTGTGAGTGTATATTAGCAGCGTTTGTTGTTTTCTCGCGGGGGTTACGTGTGACGTCAGACTTAACCAGCGGATTGACAAAAAATACCATCGATGTCAATGCGACCCAAAACTTTTCAGGTTACCAACATTCTTCAAAATATTTTCTTTTATGGTACACAGAAGAAAGAAATTCATACAGGTTTGAAACGACATGAGGGTGAGTAAATAATAAGACAAAATTAATTTTTGGGTGAACTATATCTTTAAATAGGCATATTATATTTTTGAACTAGAGATTTAAAAAACAAATGAAGGAAAAACAAATAATTTACATTTATTCATTTAGCAGGCGCTTTTATCCAAAGTGACTTACAACTGGGGAATACATCAAGCAATTTATTTTAAAGAGTCAAACAGACACAGAAAGTGCTCATAATACCAAGTTTCAAGCATACTTCAAATAAATACAAGCTAGACAGGGAGAGATTAAAGATTACAGAAAACAAAGCGTTTTTTTTTTAGGATGGAGTCAAATAGTGACGAAAAAGATGAGTTTTCAGCCGTCGCTTGAAAATTGTCAAAAAATAATTAGCATTTAATAAGTAAAGTATATATATGTGTGTGTGTAATATTTTAAAATTGATAAATATAAAATTGCATTTATAATATATACAAATTATAAATACTCTATAAATATATTAAATGTAGGGCTGTCAAATGATTAATCACGATTAATCACATCCAAAATAAAAGTTTTGTTTACATAATATATGTATGTGTACAGGGTATATTTATTATGTATATATAAATACACACACATAAATTATATATTTAGAAAATATTTACATGTATATACATTTATATATTTATATTCTTATATTTTATATTATATATAAATATATTTTAATATATAAACATAACATATTCTTCTTAAATATATACATGCATGTGTGTGTGTGTATTTATATATACATAATAAATATACACAGTATACACACATATATTATGTAAACAAAACTTTTATTTTGGATGTGATTAATCGTGATTAATCATTTGACAGCCCTAATTAAATGTAATAATCAGTTTAATTCAGGAATATCTGAACTCCCATGTTGAGACTGTCTCCTGTGCTCTGTGTAAGTGTTGCTGAGTTTGGTTCAGTAATCTGCACTGATCTGGAGACTGTACTCAGTCAAAGCTGTCACAGCAGTTCAATCACAGGAGTTTGCTCTTCTTATTAACGTCACTGTGCTGGAATGAAGTTAGTGTGATCGATCAGATCAGAGTCAGGCCTGAGCGGCTCACTGTAGTCTAAGACTGAGCCATTAGACTTCGACTGTAGTTGAGAAGAGATTTTAAGCATTGTGTTTTATAAGCATCACTACTTCTAGGTCAGAGACAGCCTGGAAACCACTGACACCTGTCTGGCAAGTAAATAAATGATAAAGTAGTTACTTTTGCAATTAATATTTTTATGTTAAAGAAATAAACAGCAACGACAACAACAATTGTTTAAGAATTGTTTAAAAAAGTATGCTAAAGTCGAATTTTTCAGAAATGTTATGTATTTTTTTTGTGAAAATCTTTTGTGAAAAAGTCGACTTTAGCATACTTTTTAAAAGAGTAATTATTACAAAAATAATATACTTAAATATAAAAAAAATATATGTGCAAATTGAATGTAGCGCAATTAAACGTATTAAAGATGCATAATAGATATATTATAGTTTAAATTTATATCAAATGTAATTAGAAGAACTTTTCACCTACTTAAGATGGACTTAAGCACATCTCTATATGCAATTTCATAATTACTTTCTTTGCCTGGAAATAAAAGTTCACATGTACTGCTGAATGTACTGTGAAGTATTTATGGTAATTAAAATCCACTTTCTTTTTTTGGTAATAATGAAGCTGCACTTCAGTGCATTAGACTGGGACAGGAACAAATGTATATTTAAACTTTACCTGTAAATGTATGGCAGTGAGAAGCATTAACTTGTTATTTTTTGCTATCAGTACAATCACCTCAAAGGCCACTGAACAAATATATTTACATATTCCTATGTGGATCATGCAAATGCATATATCAGCAATCAGCAAATCCTTCTGTATGTTAATATTGACTGACTTTTCTCTCTTGCGTGATTTTCTGGCTTTATGTTCACACAAACCTGGTTATCCAAACTCTAGACACATGCGTAAAATAACAAATAGAGAAATTAATTCCAGACCTGCAGATAAAATCAAACAGCGTGTTTGTTTCTTGCCGTATTCAATTACCCGGGGTTTAGTTTATTTAGGTTTTCATAATTGAAATCACATTCTTGGACGCTCACGAGCAAAGCAAATTATGCTAATGACTTGACTGCATTGAATGAGGATCGTGGCCCAGAATTCATTAGAAAGCCATATTGTTTGTGTGCGTCTGTGTTTGTGAAAGAGAGATCGCACTGATGCTGTGTGTGTGTGTGTGTCTGAAAGGCACCATCTGCTTGCTGTGACAGTAATGAAGTGAGGGAAATTGCGGGACAATGGCTGAGTCTCTCTGAGTGAAGCGGTGGGCGGCTCAGCCGTATTTCTCCTGCTCTGCTCGGGATGGCTTCACTCTGTTTCTCTGTGCTGGCATCTCTCAAACACAGCCAGCTACAGGTAACACACACACACACACACACACACACACACACACACACACACACACATACATACACACACACACACACACACACACACACGCACGCTGTATATGGGGATGTACCATAGACTTCTATTGTTTTGTATAAACTAACTATAATTGCTTTCTAAATTATATTTACTTCTATAATAAATCATTCTATTCTTCTATTACAACTCATATAATTTGTATAATAATTCATATAATGAATAAATTATATATATATGAAAGAAACCTTGCTGCTAAAAGAAGGGATTTGCATTTTTTAATAATAATAAAAAACAAATCCTGTTTACAATCATTTATAACAATAAAAATTAAATATAACTTAATGAATAAAATGAAAAGAGTAAAATTAAAAATTACAAACATTCAATATTAATAATATAATTAAAAACTAAATGTAATATATTTTATAATATAACATAAAAGGGAAAGTATGTAGCCTCTCAATGCAATTTTCAATAATTAATTATTATATAATAAAAACATTATAAATTTTGTTTTAATTTGTAGATTTATAACCAAATCTCATCACTAAAAGGGTTTGCATTGTGAATACTAATTTAAAAATAATATACTTTACAAATCCTGTTTTACAAATATATATATATATATATATATATATATATATATATATATATATTGCATCAATACTAATATCACACAGTTATGTACAAATATAATATAATATAATATAATATAATATATATAAATATAATATAATATAATATAATATAATATAATATAATAAAAGCTGTAACATAATGTAAAATAATATGTATTTATGATTAAGGTATATAGTTTCAATAAAAAATTTGGTCATAAAATGCATATGCAATTCTCAATATTTATTATGTAAGAAATATTTGGATTAATTAAATAGCTTGTTTATATATTTATATACAACCAAAACCTTACCCTTAAGCTGTTTTGTATTTTTGTTAATTTATAATTATTTTGTTTATTTTTTTTTAATAATATTAAAGAAATATATATTTTATAAGATTAAGTATTTAACAACTTTTATTTAAAAATTATATATATATATATATATATATATATATATATATATATATATATATATATATATATATATATATATAAAAGAAAAAAAAGTAAACTAACAAATTAAATATATAATTAATTTAAAAATTATCATAAAAATAAATAAAATACAAACATAATAAACCCACAAATAAAAAAAATAATAATAAACATAAATATAATTTATACATCAATACTATTATAATACAAATATTTTATGTACATTATAATATAATATAATATAATATAATATAATATAATATAATATAATATAATATAATATAATATAATTTATATGTATGTAACAGGAAAAGCATCTCTCAATAAATATAAAGGTCATTAAAACCGCATGTGCCATTACATTCTTTTAAGAAAATGTAAACAGCACTTGCTTCTGGTCCCTCCTTCAATATCTTGATCTTTTGAAACATTTTATCTTCCACTACAGGAGAAAATCGTGAGTTTGATCATTTAGGAAAATTACAAAACTTCTCTCCTCAACAAGCTTCACGATTTGTGGCTTCATTCCTTAAATCTTATAACAGAAAAATCAGGTCATGTAATGTCAGCTGCACATTTGCATTTCTCATTCAGAACTGGAGTGAAGCATGACACCAAACACCAGCAAACTCAACGCTCAGGAGATCATTTCTGACAAGAGTGCTGCTGAGTGACAGCTGCGGTGTTACTGGAACAACCTGCCTGAAGCAAAACAAACAGCTACACTGACTCTTTAATGTCAATATAATAACATCCCATAAGAGCCAAATTCACAGTAAACAATTTACATAGAGATCTCAACTGCTTCATGTGTAATGTGATTCTGTTATTTCATGAAAAAAGGGGAACAATGACTTTTGGCCGTAGTTAGACAGGACAAGCAGTTTTCATCAGTCAGCAGTTCAGTTAAATGATGAAGGCATTTGCAAATATTATTCATAAATATGCAAAGTGCCTCTGAGTCACAGTTATTTTCAAATGTAGAGGGCTTTATAAGTTGTTGAGGGTTTGTTTGTTTTTATCTATATGTATGTATGTATATGTATATTTGTGTGTGTGTGTATGTATATATATATATATGTGCATGTGTTTTATTTGTTTGTTTGTGTATACATTCATATTTAAATATTTGTGGTCAGTAAGACCTTTAATATTTAAAGTACATAAATTAATAAGTTAATGCTTTTGTTAAGCAAGAATGCATAAAATTGATCAAAAGTGACAGTAAACACATTTATGTTACAATTTCTTTTTATTTCAAATAAATGTTTTTATATTTACCAAAGAATCCTGAAAAAAATATTACTATTAATTGTTAAATAATTAACAAAAGTAATAAAAGATTATTTTGTAATTTAATTATTATGAATTAACATTAATATTATTGTTAATATTAATTAATATTAAGCACAATATTAAGTGTTATTCCACAAAAAAAATCAATATTTAGCAAAAATATTAATACAAACTGCTTTCAACATTGATGATAAATAAATGAGCACATATTTAAAAATAAAAGTAAATCAGACGTGTTTCTTTAGCAGTAAATCATATTTGAATGATTTCTGAAGGAGTAATGATGCTGTAAATCCATATATTACATATTACAGTAAATTACATATTACAATATATTGCAGTATATTCACATAGAAAACAGTTAAATCTGTTATAAAATTTAACTTTTATAAAATTACTGTTTTTTCATATTTTTGATAAAATTATTGCATTCTCAAAATTTGTAAAAACTTTGTTAAAATGTTCAAAAACCTTAAAACATTAAACACACACACACACACACACACACACACACACATATATAGATAGACAGACAGACAGACAGACGGACAGACAGATAGAGAGAGAGAGAGAGAGAGAGAGAGAGTATAAGTGTAATGCTACACTTTAGTATTATATACAAACCCGATTCCAAAAAAGTTGGGACACTGTACAAATTGTGAATAAAAACAGAATGCAATGATGTGGAAGTTTCAACTTTCAATATTTTATTCAGAATACAACATAAATGACATATAAAATATTTAAACTGAGAAAATGTATCCTTTTAAGGGAAAAATAAGTTGATTTTAAATTTCATGGCATCAACACATCTCAAAAAAGTTGGGACAAGGCCATGTTTACCACTGTGTGGCATCCCCTCTTCTTTTTATAACAGTCTGCAAATGTCTGGGGACTGAGGAGACAAGTTGCTCAAGTTTAGGAATAGGAATGTTGTCCCATTCCTGTCTAATACAGGCTTCTAGTTGCTCAACTGTCTTAGGTCTTCTTTGTCGCATCTTCCTCTTTATGATGCGCCAAATGTTTTGGGTGAAAGATCTGGACTGCAGGCTGGCCATTTCAGTACCCGGATCCTTCTTCTACGCAGCCATGATGTTGTAATTGATGCAGTATGTGGTCTGGCATTGTCATGTTGGAAAATGCAAGGTCTTCCCTGAAAGAGTCGACGTCTGGATGTGAGCATATGTTGTTCTAGAACTTGGATATACCTTTCAGCATTGATGGTGTGTTTCCAGATGTGTAAGCTGCCCATGCCACACGCACTCATGCAACCCCATACCATCAGAGATGCAGGCTTCTGAACTGAGCGCTGATAACAACCTGGGTTGTCCTTGTCCTCTTTAGTCCAGATGACACGGCGTCCCAGTTTTCCAAAAAGAACTTCAAATTTTGATTCGTCTGACCACAGAACAGTTTTCCACTTTTGCCACAGTCCATTTTAAATGAGCCTTGGCCCAGAGAAAACGCCTGCACTTCTGGATCATGTTTAGATATGGCTTCTTTTTTGACCTATAGAGTTTTAGCTGGCAACGGCGAATGGCACGGTGGATTGTGTTCACCGACAATGTTTTTTGGAAGTATTCCTGAGCACATGTTGTGATTTCCATTACAGTAGCATTCCTGTATGTGGTGCAGTGCCGTCTAAGAGCCCGAAGATCACGGGCATCCAGTATGGTTTTCCGGCCTTGACCCTTACGTACAGAGATTGTTCCAGATTCTCTGAATCTTTGGATAATATTATGCACTGTAGATGATGATAACTTCAAACTTTTTGCAATTTTTCTCTGAGAAACTCCTTTCTGATATTGCTCCTCTATTTTTCGCCGCAGCATTGGGGGAATTGGTGATCCTCTGCCCATCTTGACTTCTGAGAGACACTGCCACTCTGAGAGGCTCTTTTTATACCCAATCATTTTGCCAGTTGACCTTATAAGTTGCAAATTGGTCCTCCAGCTGTTCCTTATATGTACATGTAACTTTTCCGGCCTCTTATTGCTACCTGTCCCAACTTTTTTGGAATGTGTAGCTCTCATGAAATCCAAAATGAGCCAATATTTGGCATGCCATTTCAAAATGTCTCACTTTCAACATTTGATATGTTATCTATATTCTATTGTGAATAAAATATAAGTTTATGAGATTTGTAAATTATTCCATTCCTTTTTTACTCACAATTTGTACAGTGTCCCAACTTTTTTGGAATCGGGTTTGTACTTCAGCAAAAAAAAAAAAAAAAAAAAAGAAAAATTAATCAAAAGTATATATATAATCTCATTTACCCACAAGTCTATCCAAATCTGTGACTGGACTCTTTAATGATCATTTAACGTTAACTCAAAGTTAACTTGCTCTTAATCTCCACGTCTGTGTACACAAGCATGGGTCAGTCGGCTGTAAGAGACTCGCACTGTCAACGCTTGACAGCCTCATGCCTCCAGATCTCTCCGCTGCCGTGGCATTTGTTCATGCCTCCATCCTCGCGCAGACAGCCACGCTACCCTCCCAGAGAAAGCTCTTTTGCATTTTCCCTCTGCTTATTAGCTCTCCGTGCCTCCAAAAGGCCTTTTCTCTGGGAGATTTGAGGCAGCGTCGCTCTCTTATGAGCTGAAGGATAAGGCTTCTGTCATGCAAATGACGAGTCCTGCTACTAATAGGGTCTTTACACCAAAGATTTTAATTCCTTTTTTCAGTAAATGGGTGCAAGTAGAAGTTTTCTCTTTTTTTCAATGGCCAAACAGGATAAATACATCAGTCTTATGCGCCGAGGGAGAGGTTTGAAGGTGGCGGGGCTTGCGTACTGTAGAGTGCAAATCTGGACTCTTTTGAGTTTGTTTAGGGGACGTTTAGGGGGGCATCGGCATTTTGTGACAAAGACACAATGAGCGTATTCATTCAAGGCTGTTTTTAACAAGAGAAACAACTTAGATGTCTAATATGATACAAGAAACATCTTGTATAGGTTCCTGTTCTATTACGAGTAATACGTGCAGAATATAAAGAGCAAAATGAGGTTTTAAGGGAGCCGCCTCTTGAATAGTGTGAATACTGTGGTGGTAGCTACTTTGGTACAGCAGTTAATTTTACGATATTTACATGACATATTACAGAAATAATATACTTTAAAATATACTTAAGTGTGAACTGAATGTAATGTTTTCAGTTGCTTAACTGCAATTAAATGAAATCGTATTATAGTTTAAACTGATGTTCAATGCAGTTAGTTGAACTTAAAAGTACTTTTTTGACTCATAATGCATCTGTCTATGTAATTTCATAATGACTTCTATTGTCTTTGAAATATGGTTAAAGTGTTACTGCTGAATGTACTGACAAGCATCTATGATAAACTAAATTATGCTTTAATGTCATTTCTATTGAAACATGTATTTAAATATACATGTACAACGTAATTTAGTACATTTAATTTATATAAACTTTAAATATAATAACACACTGCAGGTCAAATTATAATCCAGTACACATAAAAATAAGTGGACTTAAAGCATAATGTTGAAACATAATGATTTAAAATGTACTTAAGAGTAAAATTCTTGTGCGTAAGTTGACATTATTACTTTTTAAAATTGTCTTTACAAACATAGACATAAAAGTGTACTTGAAAGTGTTTTTATTAAATATACTTTTAGTATGTGAGCTACACTACAAATGCACATTTAGTACTATTAGACTCACTTCTTTTATTACAAGGGAGTACCAAAATATTACTTCCAAAATAAATGAATGAAAGAAAGAGTGAGAGTACCATGGTATTGTGCCCAAACACTGCAAGAGTACAAAAGAAAACCAGATCCAGGTCATAGCTGACCATTTTTTATGTAACCAACTAACTAAAATTATGGTAACTTGGTTCTATGCCCAAACACTATTAAAAAGAATAGAAATGTAAATGTAAATGTAAATGTAAATTAAAAATAAAAAAAAAATCAGAAAATTACAAATCATTTCACTAGCTAAGACCCTTATTCCATGGCTGGGATCGTGTAGAGCCTTTTGAAACTGCACTGAAACTGCATTTTTAACCTTCAATCCGTTGAGCACCACTGAAGTCCACTACATGGAGGAAATGAAGGCATGAAGATCTTGGATGACCTGGGGGTGAGGAAATTATGAGGAAATTTTTATTCTGGAGTGAACTAATCCTTTAAAGGCCATTGTATGTGATGTAGGTGACATTTTTCCTTCAGTTGAACAGTAAAGAAGATTTTTAGCTGAAACCACAGTCCTTGGTGACTCATATAATGCAAGTCAACGACTACTATCACTTTGCAAGTCAAAAAAACATATCAAGAAACACAGAATTAGTACTTGTGGCTCCTGACCATATATTGAGATCTTATGAAGTGAAACGATCAGTTTGTGCAAGAAACTGAACATTATTTACAACATTATTACATGTAATTCAGAGCCTCAAGCAAACTGGAAAATCTGATTGTTTTCCTTGAAATAGTTCTTTCAGGCAGGAAATTTCAGTCAGCTGGCTGAGTTCATGTAATGAAGTGCAATGATGGAATGTATACGCAATTACTGTATATTATTAAAGGGATCATATGATGTTGCTAAAAAGAACATTATTTTGTGTATTTGGTGTACTGCAATGTGTTTATGCGGTTTAAGGTTAAAAAACACATTATTTTCCACACACTATACATTACTGTTTCTCCTCTATGCCCCTATGCATCGATTTTTACAAAGCGAGGTGTGCTCTGATTGGCCAGCTGTCCAGTGTTTTGTGACTGGCTGAATGCCTCAAGCGTGTGAAGGAAATGTTACGCCCCTCACCATACTGTGATGTAAATTAACAGCAAGTCAGTTACATCAGTTTTGGGTGAACTAGCCCTTTATGTCCACAAGAAAATCTGCTTCTAATCTCAGGTCGAGAGCTGTAGTTTTAACCACACAAGTTTGCGATGCTATTTGCGAATGAGCTATGGATTCGTGAAACACCAAATTGCTGAACTATGTCGGTAACGACAGGTGAGGTTGCGAATTGCAACTATCAGCTCAGTCCCCCGCTCACCCCTCCCTTCAGAGAAGCTACGGTGGCCGACACAAAGAAAAGATGTCCTCGGTAAGGACAGCAGAGAGCAATGAGATTTCTTTACAAAGGTAAATTAAGGAATTATATTTACTTAATTATTCAATAAATTGATGTTAATGCGAATATTAATGTACTTGTTCATCATTGTGTCAGTGTTTTATTCACAAGAACAACAAAGCGATGAAAGGCGCTCTGTAGACTAGAGCTGTTTGTCTGTTTAGGGCTACTGTAGAAACAAGGTGCGACTTCCATGTAAGGGGACCCACGGTGTATGTAGATAGAAATTGCTCAATCTAAGGTAATAAAAAATAACCGTTCATTAAGAAAGGTCTTTATACACCTCTGAAAACATAGTTATGTATATTATATTGCATTTCTGTAAATAGATTGTTGTAAATATTACACATTGCACCTTAATTAGCGCGGTTCTCCTCACTGGAGGCTGCTAATGTGGATGTGGCGGGCAGGTTGGCTCATGCCTCATGTGAAGCGTCACAGATGGGGGTTTCTGGGTGGAGAAGGTTCCCGGGGTCCTGCTTTCGTGACTGCAGGTAACTCTGTTTTGCTTAAATTCCTCTGTGCAGTCTCGCTGGAGGGAGGAATCTAGTTAACGATAAATAATTCAGATTGAAGCCAAGTAAAGGGCTTTACTGAACTTGTTATAATGTAAAGCAATATTATTACATAAAGAGCAAGACATAACAAGCAAGCGTATTGATTTTTGGATGATGCTGGTTAGTTGTTTGTGTGCTGGTTTGCCCAGAGTTGTGTTTAAGTGTGACTAATGTAAAGAATAGTTCACTGCTCTTCAAAACAAGTGTACAGCGTAGCTGTCCCGTCCTTCCTTTAGGTAGGAATTTGCTCCCTCTGTCCATGCTAAGGATTCCTGGATGATGGATTCTGATTCTGATTCTGATTCTGACAGCTTTGTCAAGCAAAAGAAAGCTCTCGGCTAGCCTGACTAGCTGCATCACCGGCCTACCAAAGTGACAAAACAGTTAGCAAGGCCTGGCTAACAGGGCAAATGAAAGAAAGGGATTTAAAAAAAAAAAAGGCATTAAACCTCGAGATATAATTTGTCACATTTTTCAAAGCAAGGCAACACACAAACACACACACACACACACACACACACACACACACACACACACATACACATTATTAACATATGTGACCCTGGAGCACAAAACCAGTCTTAAGTCGCTGGGGTATATTTGTAGCAGTAGCCAAAAAAACACTGTATGGGTCAAAATTATCGATTTTTTTTTTATGCCAAAAATCATTAGGATATTAAGTAAAGATCATGTTCCATGAAGATATTTTGTACATTTCTTACCATAAATATATCAAAGCTTAATTTTTGATTAGTAATATGCATTGCTAAGAATTCATTTGGACAAATTTAAAAGCGATTTTCTCAGTTTTTAGATTTTTTTGCACCCTCAGATTCCAGAGTTTCAAATAGTTGTATCTCAGCCGAATATTGTCCTCCTAACAAACCATACATCAATGGAAAGATTCAGCTTTCAGATGATGTATAAATCTCAATTTCGAAAAAATTGACACTTAAGACTGGTTTTGTGGTCCAGGGTCGCATATGATCAGTTCTTATTAATATCATCAAATATTGTCAGTTTACACATTTAAAAATGTAATTTCTCATTTCAAGTTTTGGAGTTTTTTCTCTCTAAGAAATATTACTAAATCATTAAGCCAAACTACAAAAAATAATTACTTTGAAGAATTTAACTGTTTTAATGAGGTTTTAATGATTTTATTTATTTATTTTATTTGATTTTTTACTACATGGCACCCGAAAATAAATAAATAAATAAATAAATAATCAGAAATGAAACATACTCATCATAAACTCATCATAGAAGATCATTACACATTAAGTCATTATGTGTATGACTTGCATTTTTAATATATAAATAAATAAAAATGTAATGAATGTGCACTGCAGTGTTCTTCAAATTTTTACATTTTATATATATATATATATATATATATGTGTGTGTGTGTGTGTGTGTGTGTGTATGTATGTATGTATATATATATTAATTATACTTGCAGATAATATAGTAATAATGAATTAAAAGGCCATTTAGGTGCACTTAACCTTCATGTACTGTTCAAAAACTTGTGACTTCCTATATTGTCCAGGTCAAATTGACCCATATTGGATTCAGTGTAATTCCACAAAAATTATATATATATATATATATATATAATATATATATATATATATATATATATATATATATATATATATATATATATAAACATCAAATACAATCAATCAACTTTTAATATCAATACTTTTAACACATTACAGAGAATGAATATCTGAATTTATGATTTATAAAATGTTTTAACCACTATTTTTGTCTGCCCCTCCCCTACACTTGTGGGATGTATGCGATTGCACATTTTTAAACGGTAATATCTTGGTCTAAACCTAAAGTAATCTTGACAAACTATATATCATTTGAAAGGTTTTAGACTCTTGTTTTCATATTTGGTGACTGTTTTTCTTATAAAAGACAGAGCAATAGATTCTCCATTTGTGATATGGTGCCAAACACACTCTTATTCTATACTTATGTTTTTATGTTCTTTAGAGATCGAATTAAAATCAAATATTAAAGTTGCTGCCCAAACTATTTCTGAATAGGATGTCTACTTCATAAATATTTCGAAAATTATGGAAATATATGGTTCAGAACACTTAAACAATAAATGGAACTCAAGAGTTCCTGTATATCATCTAATGGAAAAGTGCACTTTGTAATAATGTAACAAAGTTTTCGTATAATGTACATTTTAAATTGTGTTTTAATAATCTTTAAAAATGTTCACTTATTTTTATGAGTTGACCAACATGTAAAGTACTTTATAATATTATACTATTTTTAATGGTAACGGTAACAGTAGTGTGTTATTCAACATTACATTTAAAGTTTATATATTTAAAAATTACTACATTTCAACATCATAATTTTAAATGTGTAATTCAAACATATTTTAAAATACATGACATACAAGTTTCAATAGAAAACACAGGGAAAGAAACAAAGAAACAAAGTCACCTACATCTTGAATGCCCTGGGAGTAAGCAGATAAACATCAAATTTTCATTTTTGGGTGAACTATCCCTTTAAAGATATTTTAGGTAAGGAAATGCTTGTGTCTACATTCGGCAGGACAGTTTAACCTTATTTCAAAGACAATAGAAGTGATTATGAAATTAAATATAAAGATGCACTTAAGTGGCTCAAAAAGCACACTAAAGTTCAGCTAATTGCATTTAATAAAAACTACAATACATTTTCATTTAATTGCACTTAACATACATTTAAGTCTGAGAATACATTACATTCAGTTCACACTTAAGAATATTCTTTTATACAGGTCCTTCTCAAAAAATTAGCATATTGTGATAAAAGTTCATTATTTTCCTTAATATAATGATAAAAATTAAACTTTCATATATTTTAGATTCATTGCACACCAACTGAAATATTTCAGGTCTTTTATTGTTTTAATACTGATGATTTTGGCATACAGCTCATGAAAACCCAAAATTTATCAAAAAATTAGCATATCATGAAAAGGTTCTCTAAACGAGCTATTAACCTAATCATCCTGAATCAACTAATTAACTCTAAACACCTGCAAAAGATTCCTGAGGCTTTTTAAAAACTCCCAGCCTGGTTCATTACTCAAAACCGCAATCATGGGTAAGAGGTTAACCCAGAAGGCCATCATTGACACCCTCAAGCGAGAGGGTAAGACACAGAAAGAAATTTCTGAACGAATAGGCTGTTCCCAGAGTGCTGTATCAAGGCACCTCAGTGGGAAGTCTGTGGGAAGGAAAAAGTGTGGCAAAAAAAAAACGCTGCACAAAAGAAGAAGAGGTGACCGGACCCTGAGGAAGATTGTGGAGAAGGACCGATTCCAGACCTTGGGGGACCTGCGGAAGCAGTGGACTGAGTCTGGAGTAGAAACATCCAGAGCCACCGTGCACAGGCGTGTGCTTTTGAACCAGAAACAGCGGCAGAAGCGCCTGACCTGGGCTAGGGAGGGGCTTCACTGGACTGTTACTCAGTGGTCCAAAGTACTTTTTTCGGATGAAAGCAAATTTTGCATGTCATTCGGAAATCAAGGTGCAAGAGTCTGGAGGAAGACTGGGGAGAAGGAAATGCCAAAATGCCTGAAGTCCAGTGTCAAGTACCCACAGTCAGTGATGGTCTGGGGTGCCATGTCAGCTGCTGGTGTTTTATCAAGGGCAGGGTCAATGCAGCTAGCTATCAGGAGATTTTGGAGCACTTCATGCTTCCATCTGCTGAAAAGCTTTATGGAGATGAAGATTTCGTTTTTCAGCACGACCTGGCACCTGCTCACAGTGCCAAAACCACTGGTAAATGGTTTACTGACCATGGTATTACTGTGCTCAATTGGCCTGCCAACTCTCCTGACCTGAACCCCATAGAGAATCTGTGGGATATTGTGAAGAGAAAGTTGAGAGACGCAAGACCCAACACTCTGGATGAGCTTAAGGCCACTATCGAAGCATCCTGGGCCTCCATAACACCTCAGCAGTGCCACAGGCTGATTGCCTCCATGCCACGCCGCATTGAAGCAGTCATTTCTGCAAAAGGATTCCCGACTAAGTATTGAGTGCATAACTGAACATAATTATTTGAAGGTTGACTTTTTTTGTATTAAAAACACTTTTCTTTTATTGGTCGGATGAAATATGCTAATTTTTTGAGATTTTGGGTTTTCATGAGCTGTATGCCAAAATCATCAGTATTAAAACAATAAAAGACCTGAAATATTTCAGTTGGTGTGCAATGAATCTAAAATATATGAAAGTTTAATTTTTATCATTACATTATGGAAAATAATGAACTTTTATCACAATATGCTAATTTTTTGAGAAGGACCTGTATTACTTCCTTAAAAAGTGCTCTTTTTAATCATGCCAAGGTGTATTACACAAGGAAAATCATAAGTGTGTTTCTGGCAGTCAGTGGTCCACTGACTCTCATGGCTGACAGCCTTTATACCTGCAGGACTCCTACAGTTAGCAGTTTTCAGAGAAGCGAAAGGGCATGATCCATCCCAGAGTCAAGTTTGCTGGGAATAAAAGCAGCGCTGCAGGCTAAACTCCTCATCTCCACCACTTCCAGCCTACAACTGTACTCCACCCTTAAACCACGGTAAACCTCACTGTCCGTCACTTCATCACACGGCCATAAGTCAGGCAAAATGAAACATCAACTTCCTGAATTTTTCTGGCCATTAAAAAGTGTCTGATTAATACATAATAAATAGTGAATAATTACATGATGATATGTGTACTTGCATTAAAAGTCACTTTGATAAGAAAAGGTCCCCACATATCAATAAATTGAATGTCTGAATCTCCATTCATACCAGTATCTCCTTCTGATTTCATCATGAAGTCAAAGCTCATTTCTCAAACATAGCTGAGGGCTGATGGCTGTTTAACGCTGACAGCAACTCTGCCTTCCTGTATTTATTACTACACACACCACAAACTCTGCAGCACTGCATTGTGTGTGTGATGTGTTGTTGTAGTTTCAGGCCTAGAGCTACAGTTATATATAGACTCAACAGTTTTTTTCAGACCGCATTCTGTTTCTTTCAACAAGCTGACAGCATTTACTCACTAGATTACACAAGTACAACATGTTTTTCCAATCACTCTAAGATACTGTAGTCACTATGACATGAGGTTTCAGTTTTATTGTTAAAAACATGGAAATGTAATATTACACCTCTTTTCAGCAAGCCTCATAATCTAAGGTATCAGTCACATAGTGCATTTAGTAAGTTTAAGTTTAGAGGTTTATTCAAAACACTTAATAATGTTCCTATTGACTGCAGACGCTTTTCTATCCTAAAGAAACTGACTGTGCTGATGTCTGTTTGATAACAGAGCAGATCGTATCTCTACAGTAACTCATTGCTGTCCAAAGTGACAGGACAGTGAATGAGACGTGACCTGGAGGGCAGGACAGAGGCACAGGAATGTGTTAATGAATACACCGTCAAGGCAAATGTGAAATAAACAACATGCATGCTTATACATATTTGGATTCCAGCTGAAATGAACACTAGTTGTAGTAAAACATTAACAAGTTTTATTACTTTTCACAACAAATTATGATTACAGGGGCAGATTAGCGATTAATAAAGATGCACTTTTCTTTTGCCAGTGCGTGATTTGTAAACTAATACATTTTGACATTTTCATCACATTACCAGCTCTATATGTACAGCTTTTTTTGAATTAGTAAACCTGCTTAGTAGCGCACCTGGTATAGCAACACTTGCGATGCGAAATGTTCAGATTTGATTGTTGTGAAACACAAAACACGATAAAAAAGCTGTAAGACTTGTGAACATAAGCTAAAATGGCATCATTACTTCAGAAAATGTACTGTAAATGTGAAACATTTATTTATTTCCTTTTAGATAGGTCCTTCAAAGTATTTTGGAGAGGTGAGGTGTCCAAGTCGCAACATATAGCTACTGGGGTGCCTCAGGGCTCAGTTCTTGGACCACTTCTGTTCTCTGCCTACATGGCATTACTAGGTTCTGGCATTCAGAAATATGGCTTTTCATATCACTGCTATGCTGATGACACTCAACTCTACCTCTCATTCCATCCTGAAGATCCGATGATCTCTGTTCACATCCCAGCATGCCTAACAGACATTTCTTGCTTAATGAAGGACCATCACCTTCAACTAGCCAAGACAGAACTGCTTGTGGTTTCAGCAAACCCATCACTTCATCACAATTTCATCATCCAACTAGGCGCATCAACCATAACTCCGTTGAAGACAGCCGGGAACCTTGGAGCTGTGATAGAATTTTGCTTTATACAACATTAGGGAAAAAACAGGCCCTTTCTTTTGGAACATGCTTCATAACTCCTTGTTCAAGCTCTTGTTTTGTCCAAGCTCGACTATTGCAATGCTCTTTTGGCAGGTCTTCCAGTCAGTTCTATCAAACCTCTACAATTAATCCACTATGCAGCTGCAAGATTAGTCTTTAACGACCCTGAAAAAAAAGCACAGGTCACATCCCTTTTCATTAGTTTGCACTGTTTACCAATAGCTGCTTGCATAAAATTCAAGGCATTGATGTTTGCCTACAAAACCATCACTGGCTATGCACCCCTTTACCTAAATTCACTACTTAAGAAATAGGAAAAGAAACACTATGGAAGTCAATGGAAACCACCAACTGTTTGATTACCAGCATTCTTTAAAATATCTTCTTTTATGTTCAACATAAGAAAGCAACTCATACAGGTTTGGAACGACATGAGGGTGAGTAAATGATGACAGAATTTTCATTTTTCGGTGAACTATCCCTTTAAGTGCCTTACAAGCTTGTATTCTGAAAGTGAATGGCGCATTGTTGTGCCAACCCAAAAGGCATAAAATCCCTTTCACTGACTTTTACCTTAACTGTTCCCTTCTGGTGGAATGACCTGCCCAACCTGATCTGAGCAGCCCGACCTGAATCTTTGGCCATCTTCAAGAAATGGCAAAAAAAATCTCTTCCATCTACACTTAACCCTCTAACACTAGCACTCTACATTCTATTCCTATTTTATCTACTTTTTTTATATTTATTTTAAAGGGGTCATATGATGCGATTTCAAATTTCCTTTCTCTTTGGAGTGTTACAAGCTCTTGGTGAATAAAGATCTGTAAAGTTCCAAAGACTAAAGTCTCAAATCCAAAGAGATATTCTTTATAAAAGTTAACACTCGTCCACGCCCCCCTGAAATTGCTCGTTCTAACACGCCCCCACATCTCTACATCACTATGTGGGAAGATTTGCATAACGCCGCCCAGATGTTCATGCAAAGAAAGAAGGCATAACTTTTATTCTCGTTGTAGTATTGTTGTTGCCACCGCCGCCATGTCGTATAGACACTGTGTGTTTCACTGTGAAAGCCAAACTACTTTGTTTGGCCTTCCAAAAGAGGATGATATCCACTTTGTCATGCCTGGAGCTGATCCGTGCTGGTCGCTGAGGAAATACATCAACTTTGCACTGTGGATTGCTGAATCGGCTTTCACCATGGACGAAGCGGAGTCCAGCCCGGGGTCGTCACATGTGACTGGTGCAAGCCCAAGGTACGGCTTCGGCCTCCGATCACTCAAGGCGTGTGACACTGTTTCGTTGAGAAAGCAAAACTACTTTGTTTTTGCCTTCCAAAAGGAGACACGACTAGAAATCATGTTTATATCACGTTTATAATGGGTTTTATGTTTATGTCTCGTTGCTCCGGCCAGACAGAGCATCACAATATGCTAATGGGCGTAACATTTCCATCACTCGCTTGAGGAATTCGGCCAATCACAACTGGGTTTTTTGTTTGTGTATCGTTTCTCAGGTCGCTTTTCAGAGAATAGAGCCTTGTCAAAAATAGAGGAGAAAAAATAATGTTTTGTAAAAATTGACGCGTTTCAGAAGGCGGGGCATAGAGGAGAAACTATAATGTACAGTATGTGGAAAATAATGTTTTTATAATAATAATGTTTTTATAATTTATAATAATAAAATTAAATAATGTTTTTTAAACCTTAAACCGCATAAACATTTCATTACACCAAATACACAAAATAATGTTCTTTCTAAGCAGCATCATATGACCCCTATAAAAAATAAACTCTCTAACACTAGAATTCTCTGTTCTTTTTCTATTCTTTTGACTGGTTTTCTCTATATTTATTTAAAATAATGACCCTCTAACACTAGCATTCTATAATATTTTCTATTCTATTTACTTGTTTTTTTTATTTATTATAAAAAAAAACATACAAATAAACATGCACTGTGTTAGACTAATCGAGATTTGTCACAGCACTTACATATTAATATTGAATTTGATTTCTTCTATTGTCCTCATTTGTACATGTAAGTGGCTTTGAATTAAAGCGTCTGCTAAATGACTAAATTTAAATGAGCAGGTCACATTTGCTCACCCTCATTTTATTTTAAACCTGTATGAATTTTTTTTCTTCTGACGAGCACAAAAATACATTATTTTGCAGAATATCCCTTCTGCCCTCTTCCATACAGTTAAAGTGAATGAGCTCTAAGGATGTCAAGCTTCAAAAATGACCGAAGAGCAACCTAAAAGTATCACAGCAGTGGTCTGTACAAGTTCTCACTTTTGTCACTGGTTCTCACTTCTTCCCCACTTAACACTGATGTAAAAACTGACATGAATGAGAACTGAGAGCAACCTCAAATAACAGCGAATAACAATTTAACTGTCAGGGCTGTTTGTCACGTAATTCTTTAGAAGACTTGGAATACAGCCAAACCAGGCTTATTTGGAAAAACGATAACATTCTCTCCAAAATGCAAATGTGAGATGAAAGCACATTTGCTGAATCAACTATGCCATTTTAGCTTACTCCCACAAGTCTTTGGGCTCTTTTATCGAGACTTTTATAGTGCCCGAGCGCTCTGCTTCACAAATGCTGCTGTACTGATGTGCTAACGAGCAAGTTTACTACTTCAGAAAATCCATAAATGTGGAGCATTTATGCAAACGTGATTATGTGATGCAAATGTGAAAATGTATTAGTTTACATGCACTATGGTAAACGTTTTTTGAGGTTATAACATATAACAATAAGATTTTCTAAATGTTTGTTAATTGCATGATGTTTGAGCAGAGAAGGTGGCAGTCAGTACAGTACCTGGACAGTTTAAAGAACGCACAGGGCAGGATTGCAACGAGGAAGTGTTATGAAGGAATCTTACATTATACAGACTTTTCTTATATTAATATCTTACCCAATAGAAAATAGCTGAAAATCATGTATAGTTACTGGTGCACGTTAAGCTTTTCTTGTAATCTTGCCACCTCCTATGTGCACAGGTACTTTTGACACATGAGAAGCATGTTCACCGTGGACACGCAACTGGTTGATGAGGTGATGAACAGTACCTGCTTGTAAAAATGAATGAACATATTCTGTATCTGAGGCCAAATCATCAAATATTGACAATGCACATAGTATATTTTTATAACTCCAAACGATCGGCCACCAACTGAAACCAGCTGATTATCACTTCCTTTGATTCGATACATCACTCAACTTGGCGCTCACATCAACTGATTGCATTTTAATGATGCAAAAGTTTGGAATGCTTATGCTGTAAGGCGAATATAATTGGCTGATTATGAATCCTCCTGGCATCTACTCAACTGTAGTTATCAATCAGTGAGACCATGTCAAAGAGAAATGACTGTTGACGGATGGCTTTCTCCTCTGTGCATACATAATCAATACTTCTGTGAGAACTCGGATTTGGTTGATTTGTGCTGTGGTCAGGAAGTGCAGGTTTCTCGTGCATAAACATACATTGTAAATGTGAATAATATTATTATGTTTATAGTAATTTAGACAGGTAGATATGATCTGTATCCAACAGGCTTCATGATCATAATGAAGACAAAATTGTTCAAAGCAGTTTCTACAGGTGGAACCCATGACCCTGTCATACAGTATATTTAAACTTATGTTATGTCAGCTATTTACCTATTTACCCAGGCAACATTTATCATTTCATTTTTAGATTGAAGTACTAAGGTTTAAGTTGATGTATTAAGTTGATGCATCCCCCCCCCAAATATATATATAAATGACACAAAAAAACAACAAAATTACTAAAACATAAAGTAAAAAATAACAATAAAATTTAATTAGAAATTCCAAAACAAAAACTATAATTCCTTTGACCATTGGATTTCAATGACATTTTAGAACTTTTCATTGATTTTCCATTACTTTTACAAACCAATGCTGTCTAATGTCACAGCTTACTGTAAATGCACAACTAAAAATAAACTTTCCAAATGTTGATTTCTCCAGAATCAGTTTATTCATTTCAACTTCCTGGCCAGCCTGGCATAGCAACATCTGTTAGTGTGCGTTTTGGGCTTGGTCATTTGTTTGCCAGCCAATGGCAGATGAGGGGAGTGTTCAAGAAACATGTTAGGAAACAGTCATTCTCTTGTTGGGTGCACACTTCACTTTTGAAACTGAAAATATTCTCTTTTTTGAACTCTTCATAAATTGCGCCGAGGACACACTGGAAAATGATTTTTGGTGGAGAGCGCTCATGAGAAGGCTCTTGTAGAGTTTTTTAAGTGCACCACTGCTCATAACATTCAACCCTCTGGCCTACTGATGCACAGGGTGACTTTTGTGAAAATCAGCCCAAGGCCAGTATCTGTCATGACTCATGAGGTGTAGAGTATTTCAACTTTTGAATGATTTCTCAGCTTGACTGTGCTGCTTTTAATGACAATGTTTAGATGTTAGTGTTATATAAGATAATTATTTAGGACAAACAGATTCACATGAATCAGAATTTCCTATGCTATACATGAGAGACAGTGGTTTTGAAATATAAAGAAAACTTTCTATGTAATATGATGCAGTTAGGACCAATTAGCTGTTATTATTAATTAGCTGTGTACCAATTACCAACAGTACATACTTATATTAAACAGTACGTTATTGTCCATTGGCTTGTCACAATACGCTGCCGGAAGAAATGAAAGAGCCGTGGATAAACGAAACTGTCATTTATTAAATCCAACACACAAGGTAAACCCACACTTGGTATGGAAGGAAGTCACACATATACAGCTGATAGACCCAACAAACTCAGCCTGAACAGATTTGGGCTTAAATACACTGGATAACGAGGGAATTGGGAGGAACACAGGTGAACAGAATGACTAATTAATAGACAATGAGGACATGAACAGGAACAACCAAATATGGGCACATGAGGGAGAAACTGGGTCAAGGAGAGAACATGGGGAGCAAAAACACACACAGACAGGTCCACAGTCCTGACATGGCTTGTGTGTTAAAATATTTAGTCATCTTGGTATTTACCATTCATGGTGTGAACAGGCCTTTAGGCTTCTTTGTTTTTTTCTTTTGTTACATTGCTTTTTTGTTCTTTGCAGGATAAGAGTGCGTCCACCAAGCACAGAAACTTACCCACACTCCCCGAACTTCTTCAATATGCACAGAACAATTTGTTTTGCATCATGTCACAGGAGGAACACATTGTGCATGTCAGCGAGCGCTTTGTCTGCGATGGGCATTTGAGCGCAGTCAAAGCCAGAGAAGGTCACGCAGTCAGCAGGGGCGGAGCTGATCGTTGCTCCTCCCCTTGGCTGTGGGTGGATGGATGATGGTCCTGATGTGGAATGTTGGACAGATGGGCTCAGCAGAAAAGACAACTGACCTCTCTCCACTCCCCCTCTGCCCCTGAGCTGTGCCTGGGAAGAACGGATCTAAAGTTTTCCTCCATTAAATGTCGATTATGGGAGACAGACTGCACGGATGGCAGCTTGTAACAAATGCTCCCTTGACCTTTGAAGGTCAAGCTCAAGAGAGGAATAACAAAGCCATTGCAAATACTACACAAGATGTAGGTATTGAGAAAAGCAAAAAAAAAAAAAAAAAAAAAAAAAATTACATAAGAGGAATCGGTTATTATTGGTGGAGTGTAAGATACAAACAAGAACAGTTTATATTAAAAAAAGTATTGTAGATACACTACTTGTAAAAAGTGTGCAGTAATTAAGTTCATATTATTTGATCAAAAATACAGTAAAAATAGTAATATTGTGAAATAGTATCACAATTTAAAAGACTTTTATAAATGAATATATTTTAAAATGCCATTTATTCCTGTGAAGTGTTCCGTGTCACATGATGCTTCAGAAATCATTCTAATACGCTGATTTGCTGCTAAAGAAACATTTCTGATTATTAGCATTGTTGAAAGGTTTTTTCAAAGACTTTTTTCAAAGAAATGAATACTTTTATTCAGAAAGGATGCATTAATTTGATCAAAATTGACAGAAAAGAAATTTATGTTACAAAAGATTTCTATTTTTAATAAATGCTGTTCTTTTTTCATTTTCTATTCATCCAAAAATTCTGACAAAAATTATCAGTTTCTACAAAAATACTAAGCAGCAAAAACAGATTTCAGCATTGATAATAATAAGAACTATTATGCATAACTGAGAACCAATAATTATTGATAAAAACTAAATGATGTTTATGAGTAATAAATGAGTAATAATAAAAATAATGGGTAATAAATTAGCATAATAAAATGATTTCTGAAGGATCATGTGACACTTAGGACTGGAGTAATGATGCTGAAAATTCAGCTTTACCATCACAGGATTAAGATGTATTTTAAAACTGATTAAAATAGTATTTTGATCAAACGAGACTTCTTCCAATAATAATAATAATAATAATAATAATAATAAATTCCAGACTTTTGACCTGTAGAGAATTTATTCCAACGTACAAACTGTAAAGTTTACAGAGTGGCAATTACATTTAAACAGATTAAATGTAGAAGTGAATCCATTATTATTCCATGTGTGAATGGAGAACAGGAGCGACTCTAGAATGTGTGATGACTGACAGTGATATCTAATGTGAATATGTTTTGGAAATATGGATGCAAGCAGTTTAGCTGTTTGAATTTATATAAATTTGACTTTGAGACTTTGAGAAGACTTCTGATCTTCTGAAAAGTTAATACTAATGTGAAACATAACTAAGACCTTGAGCTATCAAAGATCAGCCTCTATACAAGCAGTGTTAGTGAACAGAGATGTATTAATATCCAGCAGTTGTAAGTAAACCTGTTGTTTTGTTCATATGTGTGAGAGTTGAGCATGTGTGTGTCTGTGTGTATAACACAGGCTTGTTTTATTGTGTGTGGAATGGCTGTGTTGGTTCTGGACTCAACAGATGGTCCAGACACATAAAGGAATCACCTCATGGTGTGTCTCTACTGATGCTTATGGAATATTAACATTCACTGAGCCAGTTTTCACACTCATCTGTAGGGAAATACAATAGGAAAGAGTGGGATGGCCAATTAATATATGCTTTTTCTTCAAGAATGCCTTTAGTATATTAAGTAGTGTGCTTAATTGTACTGAATATGCATTGAAAGTATATGAGTGGTTAAAAAAAAACATTCTAAACTTTTAAAAAAATTGAACTTTGTAATAATGTCAAATTATTATTATTATTATTGGTTATGCTTTAAAGAAGTACACTTATTTTGATATGTTGACTTCAAAAATGATTGATTATAATTTTATGTATATTAAAATTATTATAGCTTGTTTGGAAGTTTCTACAACTGTTTGTCATGATCAGATGCAGGATTTCTACCCGTGCTTTTCTATGCTAGTTGTGCTAATATTACCCACAACTCCTTGTACAACAGAAAAGAAGTTTGTGACAGTTCACTTTTGACATTTCAGTGGGACAAAAATTAAAGCGAATGTAAGTCTGAAGCAGTTTCTATATGTGTGAACCTTTAAGTAAGTAATTTCTTATGCAGGGTAATAAATTTAGGTAAATGCTAATGTAAATGCTAACAGTACACAGCAAAGGAGTCTGTGGTTTCACTTACTAATTTTATGAGATCATGGTATGTTCCATCACTGCCAGTAACCTCACATCTATCTTCTCTCCAGTTTAGACAAGATCTCAGGAACAGCTAAAACTCTGCTCAGATTTGCCAAGATGCTAAACTCTGCCAGCAAAAATCTGAAATTTCATTTATAGTAGAAACTTCAAGACAAGACTAATTCTTAAATTTATCAACTGACAAAGTATTGTGAGTTCTGAAAGAACAACCTCTAAGCAATAACAGCTTCCTCTGGGCTATTGTCGCATGGATGTTATAAGCAGCCATAAGTTTTAAAGTATTTCCCACTCACCCATCTGTTGGCTACATATGGCCTAGAGATGTTTGTGTGTGTAGGTGCATTATCTAAACTCCAGAAATCAAGTTCAGCATGCAGACAAGCATTCAGCCCATCCGCCCATGCCTGTTGGCCCCCGGCCCCTGGAAGAGACCTTCGAAGGGCCGGCCGTCTCATGCTCCTCTGCCAAGAGATTGAGAGAGCGTGCAGTCTAAATGGTACCCAGCCAGGCACGGCCCCCAAGGGCCCTCCCCGCGGAGCCCTATGGGTTAAATCAATTGTTTGGCCCCATTGATCGCTGACTGGCCATATTGTGGCTCTGTGGGATGTCACACGCACAAAAGCAGCAGGCCGCATTGTCTCACACTCCAAATGAAGAAGTTCACTGGAAAGCAAAAAAAATCTGAGCTTGAGGATGTCAGAGGTCGGCCTGAGGATGTGTGTGTGTTTCTGGCCTAGCTATACTTTTGAGGACATAATTGCTGAAAAATGTCTCCAAAAGTATTTTTTTTAAGGATGTCCTCCAAAATTTTGTCATTAATCACTTTCCCCCATGTCGTTCCAAACTTATAAAAGCTTTGTTCATCTTCGGAACACAATTTAATATATTTTGGATGAAAACCGGGAGGCTTGTGACTGTCCCATTGACTGCCAAATAAATAACAGTATCAAGGTCCAGAAAAGCATCGTGAGAATACTCCATCTGCCATCAGTGATTCAACCGTAATGTTATGAAGCGATGACAATACATTTTATGCGAATAAAAAAGAAATAAAGCACTTTTTTCAACAATTTGTCTCCTCTGTGTCACTCCACATCAGCGTAGCGCCATTTTGGCGAATCACAGAAGAGCATATGCTGCATGCGTACAGCTCAGATTCGCCAAAATGGTGTAATTGTTACAGTGTAATTGTATAAATAAGTAATGAGTAATATAAATTCACTAACTGTACTATAGGGTTAAGTTTAGGGTTAGTATTTGGTCTAGTGTTTATAACTTGTAACTTTGCTTATTTTACTGCTATTACTGTAGTAATTACATGAAATGTGTGTGTAATGATGTCACCTTAAAATAAAGTGTTACATTTTATAAAAGCAAAGAAATGAATCCCATGTGTTAAAGAGATTTTAATTTAGTTAGGATTTGGTTTAGGGTTAGTTACTTGGGTAACACTTCATTTTAAGGTGTCCTTTTTACACGTTACATGTACTTACTATTATAATAACAATTAATTATGCATAATTATGAGTTAGGGTTTGGGTTTAGAGTTAGTTACTTGTAATTATGGAACATGTGCTGTTGTTACTCTAGTAAGTACATGTAACGTGTGTATCTTAAAATAAAGTGTTACCTTTTATAAACGAAAAGTACTCAAGGCCATTGTAACACTGATTTTACCAGCGCTATCTCACGACCAATTCGTACGTATTTTATTTTGTGGGTTGTTTGTTTAATTTTGTACGACCTCACTTGTACAATTTTATATGATTTGTCTAAACCCCAGTGTCGGGTATGTTTAGGGGTTAGGTGTAGGTCATTCATACAAATTCATTCGAATTGTGCAACTCATAAAATACGTACAATTTGGCAAAAATCGTATGAATTTGTACGGGTGTGGTAGTGTATAATTTGCTTATTACTATAGTAAGTACATGTAGCATGTAACATCACTTTAAAAAAAAGTGTTAGCTTTTATAACACCAATGCACTCAAGGCAATGTGTTGCAGTAGTTATACGTAAGAGTTTGGTTCGGGTTTAGGGTTAGTTACCTGTAATATGGATAATTTACTATTATTACTATGAAAAGTACCTGTAACGTGTGTAACAGTGTCAGCTTAAAATAAAGTATTACCTTTTATAAACAAAAAGTACTCAAGGCCATTTGTTACACTGACTTTACCAAAAAGTTAGAATTGGTTTAGGATTAGTTACTTGTTATTATGTATAATTTGTTGATTTATTAAATGCATAATTTACTTTTTACTAAAGTAAATACATGTAAAGTGAATACATGTAACGTGTAACTACTTAGAGACTACTACAAAGACTCAGAATTTTGTTCAGAGTTAGTCACTTTTAATTATACATAATTTATTGTTATTACTAAAGTCAGTACATGTAACATGTGACTATGTCACCTTAAAATAAAGTGTTACCTTTTATAAGACCAGGGCACTCCAAGCCATGTATTACACTAATTTTACCAAAGAGTTAGGCTTTGGTTCTGAGGTTTGGTTAGTCTATAAAAAGTCAATGGGATGTGACCATTCAAGCAAGCTGGTAAACTTGCATGTGTGTTTGCGAGGAAAAGTTTATTTACTCACCCTCAGTAGTACATCAACAGTGATTTGGTTACTTACCCCGACCACATCACTCAGATGAGTTAAGACAATATGTTTAACCTGTAGGAACTTCCTGTTTGCATGATTTCTTCAATGTACTGTGAATCTATAGTAAAAATGACATTTGGCATTGTTTTATATTGTCAACAAAACTATCTCAATATTTAATTGAGTAATTAAGTCACTTCTGTAAGTTTTTAATGAGTAAATATAAATGCAGATTTGTTGACAGTTCCTAATATTGGAGATTAGCACAATTAGCTTGAATCCGCATTGCTAATTCAGTAAACGTTGCTTTACAAAGAACTTTCCCGAATTCTTCACTGCATAAGGATCTGGGAAATGAGCATTTGCAGTGCACACAGGGTCACATTATGTGTTTTGTACTTCTTCCACAAATCCATAATCTTTAAACCAAACTACTCCACAATGCAAACCGCTATCCAAGCCTTGTTTTTGCCAAACAGAAGTGTCCTTTGGAGTCACTTCACCTGTTGAGTTTCTTTAGGAATTCCACTACATAACTTTTAGTTTAGCATTTATTGTGCAGGCTGGACAACTGGAACCTTTCTAAAATAAATTCAGATTAATATTGCATGTCTCATCAAAATGTTATTACAAACACAGGATTCCCAGTTTTACATATTCCATGGAACAAATCAACTAACTAGTAAAGTCACACATTACTATTCAATTTCCAACAAGTTATTTTATTTAAATAAGTAACACAAATTACTTTGTTTTTTTTCCATTTATCCACTGACAGCTCTCCTGTGACCGTGTTGATTGGGTTGCAGAGGCACTTCCTTCAGCCTGAGGCTTATTAATTTCACTTTTGGTTTACAGTTGCCAAAAATAGAACTTTTGGGTTTTTTGCCCAGCCCAAGTGGCAAAAAGTAACGCAAAAGTAAAATTATGCATTACTCTGTAAGAAGTGTTGGGGAAGGTTACTTTTTATTTTAACATAGCAAAAGAATAAAACAGACAGAACAATGACCACAGATACAATTCACAAGTATGTACCAACATAAACAACAGCTTAAAAATAAATAAATAAATAAACAACATTCATGTTGACCTGCCAAGGTTTTGCAAAAAAGTATGTGAAATCCTGGAACCTACCTGCTTAAAGAAAGAAGTCCATATCTGATAAAACACATCCATTTTCCCTTTTGACCAGTAGGTAATATATTCCAATGAAGGAAAATCCTATATTAGTTTATGCCACTCTGACACTGTCGGTGGTTTTAAAATACTCTCACGAGCAGCATTAGTAACGAGACAACTTCCTGTCTGAAATGCTCTTTATATTCTTATCAGCAACACCTAACAACAAATAAAGTGGATTGAGGTCGCATCCTGTATTAAATATATTTCTACAAATCTGTAACCAATAAGCTTTAATATAAACACAATTTCAAGTGCACTGAACAAAGTCACCCTCTTCTATTTTGCATTTTTGCACTATTAAACTTGGAACCCATCACCCAAGTTAAATGATTCAGTGTCTAACCAAGCTGAAACATTTTTCATCCATTCAAAAATATACCGAAACCGGAAGCTAGCTGGTACAGCCTAACATCTGCAGCCGCAAGACCTCCTTTATTTCTAGGAAGTTGCATCTTAGTCACTTTCAGTCTTGGTTTCCTCCTGTTCCAGATAAAAGAGCTGAACCAGCCATTAATACGTTTAATTATAGTGCAACTTTGGATAATTGGGATCATCTGAAATAAGTATAAAAATTGAGGCAAGACTATCATCTTAATCAAAGCTATCCTTCCTAACATAGACAATGGCAGGGGAGTCCATCTATCCAAGAGGTTGGGGGTTGGGGGGGGTATGGGGTGTATGACACCTTTGCCTCCCTAGAGAGAAAAATTTAGGTGGTTTATACGTCAACATAAAACTTTTTGAATATAAGAATAATACTCTTGCTATCAAATCTTTTTTGGCCAGAAGAGTCTTTGATATATATATAAACAATTAAAAATGTGTTCTAAAATTTTGACAGATCACAATCCTGTTCTTTTACTACTTCACAGGCATTCCCAAAGGATGCTAATATGGATTAGATGTGAAGAAAGTGTGATACAATAATAAACTTTTTCTCATACGCAGCAGCGTAACCTACAAACAAAGAGTTAAAACTCATATTTTCTCAAATATCACCCCTCCAAACTACCTTGAGTTCACCTCACACTGGAATTTTCCAAACACACACACACACACACACGCAGCCTGGCAAACCAGTCTGATTAATCGTTTTGCCCTTAAATATCCAAGCAATGAGTCTTTTATGATTTATGTTATTACTCTTTGAAAAGAAACCGATGAAACTGTAGTTGGCGAATATCCAGGATGATAAAAAAAAAAAAAACCTCGCTGAAGGGGTTCAGGTGGGATATATGGAGCTAATGATATATCTTTAGATCAGTTTATGTTTCAGAGTCTTTGACTAGCCTAGCCTAGCCTAGGGTTGAAGTAATTATGTTCATTTTCAAGTACAATATCATGGATATAGAGGAAGAAACTCTTCAGTTTGACAAAAATGCCAGTTGAAAACTCGTTTGATCTAAAATGAGGCTGCAGGAGCCCTTGGGCTACATATTTGGTTTGACATGTATGAATATTTCACATTCCTGTCCATTCCGTGTTTATTAATGCTGTAAACCTATAATAGTTGTTTAGTCACAGTGCAAATTACACTTCACATTCTCTGAAGAACACAACCAGGGCTCTTTTGCTGGAGTTGCTAGATGGTTGCCAGGGTGTTCAGGGTGGTTGCTAGGTAGTTATTAAAGTCAAAAGAGCCCAACTTTAATATTAGATGGTGCAAATTGTGAAGGAAAAATACAGAAATAGAGTTTTCTTTAAAAAGTACATATATATATATATATGTGTGTGTAGAAATAAAGAAATAAAAATTATAAAGAAAACGCTATTTCAGTATTTTTTCAGTGTATTTTAAGCACTAGAAATAGCACATCTTAAAATACAGTACAGTACTATATTATTGTATCATTTCATATGGTTTAAAGCTTTACAGTATCACTATAATGATAACATATATACTGTATTATGATTTTAAAATACACATCTAAGGAAGTAAATAGATAAATTATGTATAGCCTATATATATAGATAGCCTATATATATATAAGATTTTGTAACAACAACCGCAACTTCTGTCATATAAAAAAATAGACAAGTAGTGACATATTTTAAACATTTCCCTATGCAAGGCCCTCTGTATTTTGTCTTTAACAAATGACTGAGTTTATAATTTCTGCGCTTGTTTATGTGTAAGATCTCAGAGGCCGTGAAAGTCAGACCTTGACCTCCGTGTCTTTGCACAGACGAGCTCAGCTAATGCCTCACAACACAATACACGGCACAAAAAAGAGAGTCTATCCCAGAAAGAGTAAGACTTGTCAAACAAAGTGCTGCATTATCATCAGCCTAAACTCTTCAACACATATGCACAATATCGCCGCCCGTCTCTGTAATGCCAAATTCCCTTATCTTGCCCTTTCAGTTGCGCAAAGCAGAAAAGAGGTGCCTGTGCTTTTTGTGTGTCCCATAGCGCCCCAGTGTTGATCGCTTGACACCCCTTCTTTCACCCCACGCCAATCCTCCAGTTTTCCACCCACCATTGTCCTCTCCATCTTTTATTCCCTAACCAGATTCGTCATGTATGTTTTTATAGGTTTGGGGGAGGATGTTTGGCATTTGAACAGTGTTTGTGGTGTCCGACCAGCCGTCCACACGAATCTGCCCATTAAAACAACAAACATCGGGTGCCATATGGAGCCGCCGCGCAATCGAATTACTCTCCTTGTTGTTGTTTCATTTCCTCCAAACAAGTTTTCAGTGAGCTTGAAGGAATAATGGTGACCTGTAACGGGGTCTCGGGGTGACCGGATTATGTCACTGCTCTAATTAACTAATGTAATTATGAGCTGGGCTCTGGGCTCATCTATCACCCCGGCGCTGCTCCGCGGAAGATTCCTCCAAACCTTCAGCTTTTCTTCCTGCTTTCATTTAATCTAATAAACAAAAAGGATGTGTGAGAACTTCTAAGACCTCCAACCATGCAAAATCACACAGGCTTGGTCTTAAAAGGTCGTCATTAAAGCACAATGTTTTGTGTTGGAGGTTTCAAGATGGTCAATTAGATTCTTAGATTTTGTGAAAAAAATTAAATACTGTTGCCTGCTGTTGCAAAACTCACCACTGCTTAGCTTAGTTTGCTTTAAGTGGCTTACAGCATGGGACTTTTAGGGTGTTTGCAAAGGTTGTTTAGAAAAAGAAGTGTGTTTAATAATACTGAATGTGCACTTCTGTGTACTATACATCATAAAAGTATATAAAAAATGTACTTAAAGATAATATTCATGAAATAAAGTGTACTCAAAAATGTAATTTCTGTCGTCATTTACTCGCCCTCCACTTGTTCCAAACCTGAATGAGTTGCTTTGTTGAACACAAATACAACATAAACAACACTGAACACATATTTTGAAGAATATTGGCAATGGCAGCCATTGACTTCAATAGTATGGAAAAGATACAATGGAAGTCAATGGCTACCGTCAGCTGTTTGGTTATTAACATTCTTCCAAATATCTTCTTTTTCGTGAACTATCCCGTTAAATAGAGTTAATTTCATGATTGTTTCTTAAGTACAGTTTCATTAAAGTGTACTTTGTAATAGAGTAAAATTTAAATTTGACTACAAAAACAAGTGTGAATCATTGTTTTACTAATCTTTTTTTTGTGCTTTAAAGAAGTACACTTATTAATGTGCTGACTAACACATTAAAGCACGTATATAAAGTACTTGATATTCATTTTAACTGTAGTGTGTTATTCGATATTACATTTATATTTCAATTTAATATATTTTAAGAGACTAAACTGCAACTTTATTAGAGATGTGTAAATACATGTTTCAATAGAAATTACATATTTAATATGCATGTTTTAGTTCACCATAAATGATTGTCAGTACGTTCAACAGTGCAATTAAACCATATTTCAAAGACCACTTCCTTCCTTAGATGAAAATAACTATGGGCCATTTAAATAAATTAATTAGTTAAACAGTAATTTATTTATTTTTTTCATTTAAAAAAATGGTTTTGGTGTGGTTTTATTTATTTATAGCATTTTAAATAAATGAAGATAATATTTAAATCAATAGGATCAAAAGCCAATCAAAAGAATTCTCTCTGGCAGCCATGTTTTCGTTCTCTGGGTCTCTTGCGGCTCTCCATGGATACTCTTCTATCTGTTGGTTTGACATGCGGGAGGGAAACTCTTGGCAAAAGGACGACATCCACGTGTGTGAAAAAAACACTCTAATCAAGAGAAAGCCTGGGTGGCCAATTACTTTAAGGGAAAGAAATACCTCTGTGTCACTAAGGAGAAACTGGGAGATTATTTTACGGTCTAGTCTTTGTTTCCCATCATTTTGCTCTAGCACTGTCTGTCAGCAAACTGTCAACATATTTATATTACGTTTCACTTGGTCTCTTGGTTTGTCCTGCCAAGTTGAATGAAAATCTAAATCATATTTCTTATCATAATTTTATTATAAATACTTTAACATGCATACCTTTAACGTGATAATTTTGGTAGTCATTCCATTATAGTTGCCAAAATGCATTGTTGCCAGCAGTAGTGTATATAAAATGCATGTCAAAAAGCCAATGCAATCCCTTAGTTCACAGCATGAATTGGTTCAAATGAGGTTAAGACTACTGTGCAGAAGCTGCTTGTCATTGTACCACCTGAGGGTTCAGCATGTCTCTAATTAACAAACCTGTGAGAGCTTGTAGAGTTATCGAGCATCGTAGGGTTGAGAGAATACGACTGGATCTGCCCTGACGCCAAACACACGGGAAAAAGTGCATGTCAGAGAGTAAACAAGAGCTATGATGAGAATTCGAGAGTTCAGAGGAACATTCCTCAGAGGTTCTCTTTAAAGGCTCACTTTCTAGTGGTCTTAGTTTTGTTTTAGGGATCTACTTTGTCTCTGTCATTCCTCCTAAAATTCTTTGGGAGAAACAACAGGACAGTTGTTCCAGCAAAATGGTACCTTGAACACCAATCTGAGGTCAGTTTGAGACACAGTTGTGATCTCTTGATCAGATACTGTATGTGAAATTATTAGATTTTTTCTTAATGGTTATGATGTGATTTCTCTGAGAGAAATTGCATTGCTCAGAAGCTACACTTTTATAGCTCAGGAGAATTAATGGTGGTCTCAGATCAAGTATTAACTTGGTCTCAGATGTTTCTACAAAAAGTCCCTGGGATAAAGTAAAAATTAAACCAAATGGGACGAATTTAATGAGAAATCTCTGTGTTCTTATTGAGCATTTGATTTTTGCTTTTGTATCTTGAGCAAAAATCTGACCACAGTTCGAGACCTGGTTGCGATCCATTTTGGAGATGTGTGAGATTACAGTACTGGGGATTTTATTTTCAATGGCAAATTATGAAAATCAGAAGTAGCAAAGTATCAGTGTACTTTTTTGTGATATATGGAAGTCTTTGCACCCATTGGGTGTATTTTCAATTCGCAGTTTCAATGTGTACAATGTCAAGGGTAACCCAGCTACTGTTGAGATCTGAAAATTCAGTGAAAGTATTTTTCTCAGGAAAGCGAACTGGAGAAGCAGAAGCAAATTCTTTTACTTCTACCTCAAGAAGTGTAGTAATAAATGAGCTTCACAATGCATCATGGGATGCCGTAACACATCAGCATACGGATCTGTTTTGTGCCTTGCCATAACAAGCCCTTTAAAATGGGCACCCATTCGGTTGCGTCTCACGCTGGCGGTTGGGCAGCATGTGCAGTCATTTTTAACGAGCGAGGGGCCTCTTCGCTGTGAGTGCTGGATTGTGCCTGACTAATTTGTGTGTGGAGGGATGTGCTCAACGCTGGGCTGCATGTGCGAGGGATCTTTGTGTCTGAGGCGGAGGATGAGGTCGACCTCGCGGGGCTCTGCTAGGGGCTGGAACAAAAGCCACGGCAGGATAATCCACCCTGGGACAAAGTGTGTAATTAACATGAGAAAGCGGCTTGGTTTGGCACTGCTGCCTTGGGCGGAGAGGGAGAGAAGAGGTGGTCTACCAGCGTTTGCGGCGAGAGACATTGGAGGCACAGATTAATGCACCGATGCACAAACAAAAAGGCCTTGGAGGTGGTTCTGTTGATCTAAGATGTTCTCGGATGGTTGTCAGAGAAATCGTCCTTGTTGGTATCCGAACAGAAAGTGGATGGATGCGGTTTGGTGAGAGACTCAGATCTATGACAAATCCCCAGTCCTGCTGTGATGACTAAACAGGCCCATTGAGCGGCCGCTGTCCTAAGCCCCCAGCATGTAGATTTGGGCCTTTTCACAAACTTTCTTGGTCCTGCAAATTAAGAGGATGAGCCGATCTCCGCTATGTAAACCCCCTCCACCTCCTGGGTCCCTGGTTTAGAGAGTCACAAGTAGCATTTGTTTTGTCTGGGAAGAAATATCCTCTCAGTAAATCTCTTATCCTCTCGGTCTTGTCCGAGAGCATTTGATATGTTGAAGCACCCTATCAGATGGCCTAGCAGATGCTGCCATCAGTGTCTTCAGTAGCTCTTCTCTCCCAGTATCATCCTAATTCACATACATAAGTTTGCATGAATCACGGTCAGTGCATTTCAGAAGGAAAAGTTAATCCAAAATGTACAGAAATTAAATTTTTGGTGGAAATTTTCTTTTAATATATGTTCTGTATGCTAACAAACGCCAGTATTCAAGGGGGTGGTAGACTTCAAATGCCTTTAAAGATTCGTTATTTAGATAACTAACTATGGAAGCTATTTTATACCATGAAAAAAAATATGAAAAAGGTCATTGCGACTCATCTCACAATTCTGACTTTTTTCTCAGAATTCTGCATGTGTTCTGCATCCAGGTCAGGTGTCCCTAGAATTGTGAGATGTAAACTCTGAATTATGAGGAAAAAACTCAAATGTGAACTAAAAAAAATGCAAGAACTGCGATATGTAAACTTGGAATTCTGGGGAAAAGTCAGCATTGCAAGATGTAAACTAAGAATTTCAAGGAAAAAATTCAGAATTGTGAAATATAATCTTGAAATTCCGAGAAAAAGTCAGAATTACGAGATGTAAACTCAGAATTATGAGAAATAAAAGTAAAAAATGCAAAATGTAAATTTGGAATACTGGGGGGAAAAAATCTTAATTGCAAGATGTAAACTAAAAATTTCAAGAAAAAAAAAAATTCTGAATTCTGAAATATAATCTTGAAATTCCAAGGAAAAAAGTCAGAATTATGTGATGTTAACTCAAAATTCTGAGAAAAAAAGTAAAAATTGCAAAATGTAAATTTTGAATTCTGGGGGAAAAAATCTGAATTGTGAGATGTAAACTAAGAATTTCAAGGGGGAAAAAATCAGAATTGTTAAATACAATCTTGAAATTACAAGAAAAAAGTCAGAATTACGCGATGTAAACAGAATTATGAGAAAAAAAAAGTAAAAATTGCAAAATGTAAATTTGGAATTCTGGGGGAAAAAATCTGAATTGCGAGATGTTAACTAAGAATTTTAAGAAATAAATACATTCTGTATTGCAGTCCGATGCATTAAAAGTATAAACTTCAGTGGTGATGGAAAAGTACTTTTGAGTGTTTAGTAAGTAAATATGCAGTGTTTTATACCACCACATATGTCTGAATATGAAAGGCTCCTTTTATCACATACTGCTTGTGTTTGCATTAGCATTTAGCTGAATTCTGTTTAGCATTAGCATCCAGATAAAGAACACAGAAAAACAGTTATATGCCTGACATTCCTTGCCAAGTTTCTTCAACTCTCAATGCTCAAAGAAAACAATCGCAAGCTACTCCTTTTCCATGAGGCAATGTTAGCAATATTAGTCAACAAAGTTTAAAAATCAACCATTTTCCAGGACTATCATTTCAGATACACTAATATGTGGATAGCACGCAAATTGGGACACAGGGTGAGTCTCTGTGTTCGTAATGCGTCAGTAATATGCAAATAATGACCAAATTGTCTTAAATCACTGGCTTCTAGGGTTATCCAAAGGGTCAGAAGTTCAGCATGCTGCCGTCTTGACCAGCATTATTTACAGATGCCTTTATGTCTGGGGTTGCCACTTTGTTTTGGTGCGTGTATATTACCCTGTGATATTTTACGACTCCATTGTGTTCGGCCTTGTGTCTGCAGGCACTGTTTCTTCCTCTTTGGGGTAGAAAGCAGGTCAAAGCTTAAGCAAGACATCTCTGTTAAGTGATGCATTGTTCGGCTTTTGTCTGAAGGAAATAGCTGCTGAGATCACTATAGAAACCTTTGCTTGAAGTACAGTTACAGGAAGGCAACCAAATTCAGAGTGACAAAGCAGCATCGGCCAAAGAAACAAAGCTTTTTTGAACTTTAGATCTCACAAAAGATGTCGGCTGATCAAGAGAAAGCATGTCTGGATGTGACTCATGTATTTGCTCATTGTTTGAACATGGGAACTGAGATACTGAACACAAGCAAAAGAAACTTTAATTGAACTTTTGCCTACAATATGAAGTCAGAAGACAAGAAAGTGTTGGATGGGATAAGGGCATGTCGCATGCAGGATTTGAACCTTCGTCCTCTTGAGAGCAACAACAAAAACATGTAACTTACCCACTGTACCACAGATCTCATAAAGGCAAATGATATAGTATTTTATTAATTCTTTTCATATTTATTTATGTCTGCAATGCTAAATGAGTCTGCTTTCAGTGGTCACAAATCAGAAACAAGGTCTAGGCTAAAAATATCCCCCCGCTTCCCCTTTCTCTCCCCCTTTTTTCATCAGAGTGTATTCATCCCCATACCTGTGGGAAAAAGATGGCAGAATAGGTGATTTATTGAACGAGAACGAGTATATATCTACTTTTTGGGGGGAAGTGAACAAAGTTTGGCCTAAAAAATATGTCATGATTCAGCAATAAATTTGAAATTAAGCAGTCAGCAATGAAGTTATAAAACACTAGTGTGAGCCGACTATAGAGAGTATATAGTTATCTTAAATGGCATCAAATTACAGTGGAATAGTCAAGGTTTTAATGGGACACAAAATATGATATTGTGATAAATATGGCCAAATATTCATGTTTTTGAGGAATAGTGAAATGTAGCTTTAGGTATTTTCCCTCAGGAATGAGTGACAAGTTTGCCTGACTGGTCCTTTTAACTACTCTTTCATTATTTAATAAATAGACACTATAATAATAAACATTATTAATAATAAATTATTATACACATTGTTTTAAAAAATATCTTAACTAAATATTGAATACATAATTATTTATACTGGAAACATTTATTGTTTTATTTTTCAATGTAATTATCCAATTAATATGAGATATTATTATTATTGACTTGATTAATATAATACATTGTATTATTGTAATTATCAATATTATAACCATGATTATAATAGATTAAACAAATCAATTAATTATTGTTATTCAAAATAAATTTTAATAAAATGTTGGTTTTAAAAAGAATACATAATAAAGATAATAATTATTATTAGCCCTTATTGTTGTTAGTTGTTATTGTTGTTCTTGTCATCACCATATTCATTATAATAATGAGTATGACAACAACAACAACAATAACAATTATTATTATTATTTGAATTGACGGCAACAACAATATTAACATTAATAATAGTAGTAATCGTTATTATAAAATAATTTCTTATTGATAACAATAATTTATTGACTTACATTATTGTAATTGCTATATAATTTTTTTTTTTTTAATATTTGATTAGTTATGCACTAGTTCACATTTTAAGTCAATATTTATTCAGCGTTTGCTATATGTATATGTCAGATGCACTTCATTTTTGTAATTAGCAATTACCAGCATGCATATTAGATATCAGCAGTTTTGAGTATAATAACTTATAACTTATGTGAAATGTTATAACTTGTGATTACAAGTTATTATTGTTTAAAAGTTGTTGTTATCTAATTTGTTTATACTGTGTATTATATTTTGTTTTTTTATTTTGTGTGTTTTAATTTTGTGTTTTTGCAATTTTATTTGTTGTTGCTTTATCTGCTGATGTGACTGAACTAATGTACATGAAACGCCATATACCTCATTAAAGAACACACACAGACACACACACATAGACACACACACACACAGAGGAGGGCCGAGACCCCCAGATGGCTCAGGGTTCATGTGGTGACAGAGAGGCTAATTAATAGCCATAGAAGAAGAAGAGACATCCTCTTCTGTGAGCCAGAGCCACTTTCAGCCCTAAAACACTTCATATGAGCTCACGCTGTAACATCACATGCACAGAAGAACCTGTTTACATAGACAAACATCTACCCACAGGAATGACATGTGTATCCATCCACCAGGAAAAGTAGTCCCACCACGTACGTGACTATTTACACAATTTTACAATCAAACAACACACTTATTTTTTCCTATGGAAGGATTAAACCTGTAAAGCGTGACATATAATAGTCAGGAAAAGAAAATCTTCCACGATATAATAAGAATATGAAGTTCATATTCAGGAGAAAAAAGCACTATTTTTTATCCAATCTATTTATTATAGCATCTTTTCATTATTAACAATATTATTAAACAAAATAACAGGGGAAAAAAATAGGAAGGAATGTCCATTTTCTGATTATTATTTATTTTTATTTTTATTTTGTAAAAAGTGTATAGGGTCGCTATGACCTGAGGTATGTAATAGTGTAAGTATATTTTTCCTGCGCAACAATAATTAAATATCTAATGACACATTGCGTGCAATTCACCTTTAGTCCTCAAGGTGGCACTGCTTGATACACAAAGATGATGTGATGCTTCACTCATAATTACCACAGGCATAAAACAAAGAATATTGTGTGCTTTGTTTTATTCTTTTCCGGTTTGTTACTAACAATGTTCTACGTCATCCGCTGGAACGCCACTCTCTCGTGAACGCGCGTACAACAGTTAGCTAAAGCTAAAGATTGCGGTTTATAAAGCTTTAAACGTGGATATTTTTCTCACACAAATGCATTGTTTCACTTCCGAAGGCCTTTATTAACCCCCTGGAGCCGTGTGGAGCACTTTTTATGATGGATGGACGCACTTTATTGGGCTTCAAAATCTCAAACCCTGTTCACTGACATTTTAAAACGTTTTTTAATATAACTCTGATTGTATTCATCTGAAAGAAGAAAGTCATATAGCTACATGATGGCTTGAGGATGAGTAAATCATGGGGAGATTTCCTTTTTTGGGTGAACTAAACCTTTAAGTCGCTTCAGTCCTGTAAATTGTCATCTTGAAATATTACTAACAATATAAAAAGAGACACATGAACCGTGAGCTGAAGGTGGATGCTTTCAGAGTTAGGCTTTATCTAAGTTTTGATCATGTTGATCATTTAGATGCCTCAGAAATATGTACCATTACTAATGTCACTATTAATAAACTTTAAGTTAAATATTTGCTTAAACTACTTTGCTGCAGATGCCAAAGCAGTCCTTTTTTTAAGGTTTTTTTTTTTACACATCTTTGTTGGCTATAATGGGAGTCTTCTAGTCGTGTCACGTCACGTCAGTCACTCGTGGAGCAGACAGTGATGTTTGAGTTCAGGGGTGGATCCCTCCGGCCCCTTTGACAGCCACAGACACAGAGAGGAGCTGGTGACCGTCCCGGGGCGAGGGGTGTTTTCGGAGCACCACTCCCTCCACTGAATAGGCCTCCATTCCTCGCCGTTGTCCCACTGAAGGGGAGGGTGTAGAGCCACGAACAAAAGCCCAACTCAAAACCAAAACCGCTACACTTTCTGCCTTTTCTTCTCTGTGCTCTTTTGTGGCAGTGCGCTTCTGACCCAGCTCCTGGCCGCAGGAATATTTATATGGCGAAAGCAGGGTGCTGATAAAGCGGTGTTTTTGATAAATGCGTCTGCGTGAGCTCGGGCACATACACAAGAGTATTCATCGAATGCACACACAGCACATTACATTTATTACTGATACAGAAACTCATGTATCACCGGGAGACAAGCACAGGGCCTTGGTAAAGTGTAACGCTGCTCATCTGAGACCACACACACGTCGTGATTTTACTGCCAACATTACGTCGGCTCCTGTAATGCACTTTACAATAAGCCTCATTGACCCTTAAGCTGCCCTCTTTTGTGCGAGGGCGCATTACAGCATCATTTTTGTCTTTTCCAGCCCGTTTCCAACTTGCAACCTGGAATGTACTGGACAAAAGTGACATTCCCTAGTCCTTTGTGTGCTTGTGAATTGACATGCACTGGACAGAAACACATACCGACTGTGGGACACTCAGGAGACGCAACCTGCCTTGACTGTACAACACATTTAATTAATTTGCTCATTTCTGGCTCATGTTAGGCTCCTCAAACCGTTAAAGGAAGAGTTCACCCAAAAATGTGAATATTTACATCCTCAGGTCACCCTAGATGTACAATAGATGAGTTTGTTTCTTCATTAGATTTGGAGAAATGTAGCATAGCATCACTTGCTCACCAATGGATCCTCTGCAGTGAATGGGTGCCGTCAGAATGAGAGTCTAAACAGCTGATAAAAACATCACAATAATCCACAAGTATCTCCAGTCCATCAATTAATGTCTTGTGAAGTGAAAAGATGATGAGTGCATAATACACAATAACACTTCCTCCATTGAAAAAGTCCATCTCCTGTTGTCTGTCACATCAAAATCCACTAACATATTTGTTTAGAGCTCCATTGGACTGTTTTGGACTTGTTAACTGTGCAGATTTATTTTTCGCTGGAGACAGTGTTACTATGGATAGAGGACATGGGTTTTAGCTTGAAGTGATGGTTTGAAATTAAAACATTTCTTACAAACACATAGCTTTTGGTTTCTCAAGATGTTAACTGATGGACTGGAGTGCTGTGGATTATTGTGATGTTTTTATCAGCTGTTTGGACTCTCATTCTGACGGCACCCATTCACTGCAGAGGATCCATTGGTGAACAAGTGGTGCAATGCTTACAAACTGTAATGAACTTACAAACATCTTGAATGGGCTGAAGAGGAGCACATTTACAATTTTGGGTGAACTATTTTCTAATCGAATTATTTCTTCTGTAAAATCTACTCAAATGTGGAAAAATATATTAATTCTAACCTAAAGGTATCTAACCCATTTTAACATATACAGTACATGCAAGTGAACCAGTATGTTTCTGGTTATCATTTGTAGTCACAAATCATTCATTTTTATTTCATGTGAAATGTAATATTGTTTCCAACATCTGAACTCTACAAGGTTGAATCAAAAACAATCCCTGTGTCTGTGCTTTTGAAGAAAAATATCAGTTCTGGGAAAAAGTTCACTTGTTTTATCAGGAAGCACACAGACTGCAGGGAGATGTGACCAAACATGCAGACTTTATTTTACATGTGAATTTTAACCACACAACTTCTTATCTACCATTTTGTCATCATTCACATCTTTTATGCTGATTTTATCAATATTTCAGATCATAGAATTTATTTCTGGCATCTTTAAGTATGTGCAAGTATGTTTATTTAAAATCCAGGGAATAAAAACTGTGTATCATAATTTTTTTTTTTTTTTATAATTCCTTTGTGGTTTTAAGATGACCTCTTCGTTGATCAAAACAAAGATATGTGAACTGGTATCTTTAACCTTTTAAATTTAAGTTTAAAAGGTTCAAATCAAAAAACAAAACGAAGTGGGTCACCGAAACATTAACTATGCAAACACTATGCAAAAGTGAGATAACAAGAGTAAAAGTGGGCAAAGACTTCTTGGTCAGCTGCTCTGAATGTTTCTTTCTCTGTGTACTTGTTGCCTGTGTGTGCGCAGCACAAGCTGGCCGCGCTCTGATAATGTCACAATGGGGATTGCTCTGTTTGTAGATGTCTTAGTGTGTGAGTTCCCACCCTGCTCAGAGTGTCTGCTCAGGAGCCGCACGTGGGACACCGCCAGCTGTGCTATTCTCTGAGCGACCTGAGCCTGCCACCGTCCCGGACCCCGAGCCTCAATCGTCCTCCCCGGCAGGGCCTGCACACCATCAGATAACAACGCAGAAGCCCTCCGAGCCACTCTGTGCTAACAATACGCCCGTCATTTACATGTGAAAACACTGGGCCTTATCTTGAGTTCACTGGAGCTTAAGGACAAGAGGACTCAGCTTGCTTGTGAGGGGATGCAGATCTGTAACAGGTAGGTGTCTAATGGAAGATGAAGGCTGTGGTGCAACAGAAAAACCACCGGAATCATATAAAAATGCAGAAGAGAGAGAGAGAAAAACTTTTATATAGCTGTAACTACTATTAATTGGGGTGCAAAATTACGCTTAAAGTGAAAGCATTCAAAAAAACATTTCAATCATCCATGAAATATCAAATACTACATCACCAAACTATTGGCCAAAACCTAACCCTGAAGTATTTGCAAAATTCCCATTCTCAAAGCTCAAATCTCACAGTGCTGCTCACAAAGGGAGTAAGGCAGATCGTTTTTACCTAGTTGTGTGGATTCTTGCCGCCACCTACTGGACAACATTTGAAAACACTATAGTTACACTCTCAGAAAAAGGTACAAAAGCTGTCACTGGGACGGGTCCCTCTCAAATGGTACATATTTGTATCATATTTGTAACATATTTGTATATCAGCATTTGTGTGATTTCTGTTTTTTGAAACTGATTGAAGGTTTACTGATCTTTGTGCCTTGTGTAGTAAGTGATTACATGTAAAATTAAGTACTTTTATTTGTCAGTAAAGTCAATAAAAAGCAAATGGGAAAGTGTAGTTATCTGATCAGCATTTAATTTTATTTCATGTCATAACTGAGAACAATGTTATATACAACAGGACCTTTAATTCTTCAAAGAGTATAAATGTGCTTTGGTTTTCATAAACAGATTGCAAATATTTAAGCATCATCATTTCAGAACAAAGCACTTGACATTTCAAAAGCATTTGAAAACCACATCAAGACCGTACATGTACACACACACAAACCTGTACTGCAAATGCAAAGAGCTGCCGAACCTCCTGAAGGCGCATTGTGTCAGTTGTGGAGAATATTGAAACTATCTTAATCAAAAAACAGACAAATAACTGCAAAAACATTGGTTAATGGTGCTTTACAGTTCAAAAAGTTAACTGGGACGTGTCCCAAAAGTGTTCCCTGAGGTTTGCAGAGGATGCAAATGAAAGTGTTGTCACAGTTTTGAAGTTCAGTTTCAAGTCCTATTATGTATTAAAAAGTTCCTGAATATTCTAAAATCGCATTGATTTACAGACAGTGTCAAATAATCATCTTAATATAAAGCAAAAATAGAGAAAAAGCAAGCACAAAACGATCAAAGAGTGCCTAAAAAAGTCAATTCAGCAAATCAAATCTTAGGCTAATTGATCTATTATTTAAAGTACCTCTTTTGATATTACTAGATAACAAATGAATACAACCTCGAAATTAGGTGTTGTTTAAAAAGCCCTCCAGCATGATGAAAACCCATGTACAACGTACAAAAAACCCAACCAGAGGTAGTTTAAAACAAACATGGTGTAGAGAAATTAAAACACAATAAGAAAATGATTTCATCTCTGAATAAGTAAAAGTTTCAGTAATATATCAACTGATGATAATAACGTCAAGATACCCAAAGATATATACAGTAGGTATTGTTTTTACACTTTTGGTCTCGTTTCAACACTAAATGCATGAATGCAATCTGCTAAACCTACCTTTTTAAATTCATAAAAATAATGCACATGCCACAAGAAAATATGGACAACATGCTGTTTAAATTAAGCCATTGGTTGAAGCATTAAAATAAGAAAAGGAAAGAAAAACCCAAAAGAAAAACCCTGAAAAAAAGAAGAAAGACTTGATATAAACCTGAATTGAAAGCAGCATAAATTAGACTTAAATATTTAGCAAGAATATAGATTTGGTTATAGTTTTACAGTATTTCTTAAGCATTATAACATTCAATATTTCTTTGGAACTGTACATCAAAACACCCTAATTGCTCAAGCAATACTACTTCACTAGCTCAGATCGCAACCCTACAGTGAAGTATTACCTGACCCCCTGAAAAGTGTATATTAACACAAGCAATGTGTTTTCCTCTGTTTTGAATCAGATGTCAGTTTAAACTCATTAATTAAACTAGACAGAGTGACTGTAATATGGAAGACACCGTGTGTAGTTTCTCTTCTCTAATATGTATTTTTAACCTAATACAGGCTAATCAGAGGGTTTGGTTTAATCTGAGGTAGCAAGTTTGTGTATTCAAGTAAACAACTCAGATAGCTTTATTACAGCGGTCTGTTTCTGAAGCATAAACTTTATCATGACTACTAAATTACATTCGAAAGGTATCGCAAGTCACTGCTGTAAAATAACTGGTATCACCAGGAACATTCGGCTGTTTCAGTTCTGAGAGGATTACTAGCTATTTGAGGTAATTTTCATTTTAATCGATTAAACTACATCGCTAAGTGGATAAACTTGATATTTTTTAGCTACACACTAACAATAACAAACAATTCATGCACAATAATAAGAAGGTACGAAGGAAGAGGTATAACAGCAGGTATTGGCTGAAGTTGGCATTTTTATGCTCATCAGGGAATGGCGTCGCCATCCTTCTACAAAGATCTAGATAATTCTTTATAGCATTCTAGAGGATTTGCTGTGGAAACTGAACTCTAGATTAGCTTAAAAAGTAAACTTGGTAGAGAAACGCTTGTGAACCCTAGATTAAACAACCAGGTTTGAAATAATCTCGTTTTGAAAGAATGCCACAAATAGAATGCTTTGGATCTTCTCTACAGAAGTTTTCTTTTGAACTAGAGGAATCTTGGGAGAATTTGTGAATGAAAATGTCTCCTAAATTAGGAAATCAGTAAAAATCGGTACGCAGAAGATCTTGAGAATTGTTTGTAGAATTCTAAATGTGATGAAAACTGAATTCTAGATTAACTCAAAAGGTAAAGTCTTTAGAGAAGATCTAAGTGAATCTTTATATTATTCTAGAGGAACTGTAGCCAAACATCAACCCTACAACAGACTACAGAGGCTTCCTTTTTTGAGATCATCTAGGGTTTTGCTTTGGAGAGGATTCTTCACTGAATTCTAAATGACTTGTGATCCAAACAGAATTCTATATTAGCTCAAAAGATAGTGTCTGAAGATCTAAATGAATCTTAATAGAATTCCAGAGGATTTGTGGCAACAGTTGATTACTCTAGAATAGATTACAGAGGTTCCCTTTTTGAGTATATTTAGGGTTTAGTTCTAGCCACAAATCCTCAGAATTCTAATTCTAGAATTTTTTAGAGATTAGATACCCTAATCAAACACACTTGAAGAATGTAATCAAGGTCTGCAGAGTTACAGGAAGGTGAGTTTGAGCAAAACCCTGCAGGGCCTCCAGGTCTGGATATGAATGACCCTACCATCCTCCAACCTTAACCAAACACACCTGAACCAGCTAGTCAAGGTGTTCCAAGTGTGTTGGCACATATTAGGAACTGAAACCTACCAGGTGCAAGGTTGGCTACCCCGATCTTGATCAGTGCTTCTCAAACCTGTCCACCACCATGCATTTTGGATGCCCTCCTCATTTAGACTGCAAGACTTTGAAATGGTGTAGGATCCCCAGAAAAAAAAAAATTGAGAAGGGATCAAGACTGCTCTAGATCTTCAGAGGCTTCCGTGTAGAGCTAGAAGAATCTTTGTAAAATTTTCAAGGATTTGTGGGTGAAAGTGAACGCTAGATTTGTTCAGAAAAGAAATTGCTGTAGGAAAGATCTAGTGGACTTCTGTAGCATTCTAGGGGAGGTGTGGCCTGAACTGAACCCTAAATTAGCTCAATAAGTAAACTCTGTGGAGAAAATCTAGAGAAGTGGTTCTAAACCACATTCCTGGAGGACCCCCATCACTGCACATATTGCATGTCTCCTTAATCAAACACACCTGATTCAGGTCACCTGCTCATTAGTAGAGACTCACAGACTTGAAATGGGTGTGTCAGACAAAGGAGACATGCAAAATGTGCAGTGCTGAGGGTCCTCCAGGAATGTGTTGAGAACCACTTGTCTACAGGAATCTTTTTAGGATGTGTTTCCAAAATAGTACCCTAGATCGGGGTGTCAAATTCAGCACCTGGGGGGCAACTGTCCTGCAGAGTTTAGCTCCAACCCTAATTAAACACACCTGAACCAGCTAATCAAGGTCTTTGGGATTACTCGAAACTTCCAGGCAGGTGTTTTGGAGCTACACTCTGACCAGAGTTTGACACATGTTGTAGATTACACTACAGAGGTTTCCTTTTTCACCTAGATGACTCTTTGCAGAATCGTAGAAGATTTGTGGGTGAAACTAAACCCTTCATTAGCTCAAAAAGGAAACCTCTGTAAAGGAGATCTAGAGGAATCTTTGTAGTGTTCTGTAGAACTTGTTGGAAAACTGAACCCTAGTTAAAAGAACCCAAACCAAAGCACTATAGAGAACTGGGTATCTGTGGGTTATCCTAGTTCAGGGCTCTTTGACCTGTTCTAAGGTACTGAGGTATGCATCCGCATATGACTAATGAGGTTTCTTTGTTGCGTAAATTTCCCACCACAGACCTGGCACTTATACGGTTTCTCCCCTGAATGGACACGCATGTGCTCAGTGAGGCGGTATTGCCTTGTGAAGCGCATGCCACACTCCTCACACGCAAATGGCTTTAGGCCGAGGTGGCTGCGCATGTGGCGGGTCATAGTGCCACGCTGCGTGAACATCTTGCCACAAATGTTGCAAGGGAAGGGACGTACGGTGTCGACATCTTTGAGGGACTTTAACGGACTTTGATCCAGGCTTTCAGGAGCTTTTGGTGAGACTCTGGTGACTCCAGCGTCTCCGTCACGTTCCTCTTCCTCCTCATCCTCAACCTTCACATCGAGATCTTCATCCAAATGGCTTTCCACATGGGATTTAAGACTCTCCGAGGAGGGAAAACCCTTTTCGCAAGGTATACAAACGTAAGGGTTGTCCCCTTCTTCTTCTTTGAGAAAGGTCTCCTTTTGATAAACAAAATTGGTGCTGCCATTGTTTGGTTTTTGGCCATCAATTTCATCTGTTTTCCCTCCAATTCCTTTCTCTTTCTTTACAGACAACTGTAAAGTGAAGGTCTGATTCTGGCTTGATTGACTTCCAGCCCTGCTAAGAGGAATGTAACCATTGACCTTAGATTTTCTTCGGGATCCCCCCCTTTTTCTTTCCTGAGCTCCGTCCAAAGGAATTATCCACTTCTCTTCCTTTGGAACACACTTCCCATTTATTGCCAGCTGTATATTGTTGGAGATGGGTCTAGATTGAAAAACTTCAACTGTTGTCTCAGAATTTGAATTTTTCTTAGACAAATCCAACCCCAAGTCCTGCTTTTTCCTCGTAACGCATCTATTTCCAGCATTATGCCGTTTTTTGGGAGGCGTCATACACATGTATGTTTCAGTGTCTGATGAGTGGTCTTCATACAGGTGAACTGAAGAGTTGCAGCTTCCACGAGCCACGCTATTGAGGGACCCATTTTGGTTGATCTTACTGGAGCACAGGTTTGCGAGGTCATTGAGCTGGAGAAAGTTAGCTGTGGTGAGCAGAGAGCTTAAATCCAGCCCCTCAAAGGTCTCATCTACCAACTTCCCGGTGTAAATGAAATCCAGAATTTGCTGGAAAACAACTGGATCCACCATGTCAGGGTCGAGGTGGATGAGGTTATCGTGAAAGACAAGGGACTTGAAGTAGTGGCTGGTGGCGGCGAGGACACTTTTGTGGGCCCGGAAGAGCGTGTTCTCAACCATGATGATGACATCGCACAGGAAGCCCTTGGAGCGCTGCTGATTGAGCTGGAGAAGCAGTTGATTGGCGTAGTTTGGGAGCTCCATCGCCTACCCTTGATGTTTTGCATTGGTTTCACTGTAAGAAAGGATGGCTAGATGTTATTCTGATGTGACACAAACCCTCAAGGATAATCGCTAATATCTGCATTGTTTTACCAAACAAACCAAAAACAGGGGATGACCAGTAGGGAAAAAAACAAAAAACTGCTTAGATTCCTTGTTGTTATTATATTATATCATAATTATAAAGTCACAATCAATAAATAATTGTGTCAATGTTATAAAGTCAACTGAGTTCAAAAGTGATTTCTATTGAGTTCTATAATACATCAGTACGCAAACGTTGATTTGAAGCAAAAAAAGTATGAAAACTTAAAAATGAAAATTACTGTGTATTTACAGTTCAACAGAAACGTATTGACATTTAGTCACTGATTTTAAGCATAAAAGTTGACGGCAAAGTATTTAGCCTACTATTTTAGCCTATTAATCACTTACAAATTGTAGTCTTAGGCCCCGTCCACAAGGAGACGCATTTTGCTGTATACGCATAAATTTTGTATCGTATTGGCATTTCGTCAACACTGATCTGGCCTTTTTAATAGAGTGAAACTGATATTTTTTGAAACCGGGTTCCAGAGTGGATAAATTTGGAAACGCCGCCCTTGCGTTTTCATGTGGACAGTGAATCCGTATAGTTCCTGAAACGATGACTTCCCAATTTCACTTCCTTTTTTCCCCAACGTGTTTTAAACTTATAACATATTGATAAAAAAGAGAGAAAGAAAATATATAGCATTTTTTTATATCAACAGCATAAAATACACAAAATACAATCCAAAAAACTATAAACAAAATAAACATTGCATTACAACAGGGTTTCCCAAACCTTGATGTAAGAACTGCAGTGGGCTTGTGAACTGAAAAAAAGCTAATAATCAAATAATGAAAATGTTAAATAAAACTAATTTAAACACTTGAACAATAAAAATATATATATTTGTTTACGTGCATGTTAATGTGACCATAACTGTAAAAATGCAGATATGTTGTTAAGTTATTTGAAGTATTATCTTCAAAAATAACTAAAAAAAAAAAATCTCTGCATTATATGAACAAACATTAATAAACATGAAGACATTGACATGCCCAAAGTCTTTCAGGTCTGAAATATTTTTGTCCTGACTTCCAGAAGCAACAGTTACTATAGGTCACTGAATATGATGAAGACAGTGTTCATAGATATACATCACCTGTGTTTAGTAACTTGCATCATTATTTGTGACCCTGGAGCACAAAACCAGTCTTAAGTCGCTGGGGTATATTTTTAGCAATAGCAAAAAAAAAAAAAAAAAAAAAAACATCACATGGGTCAAAATTATCTATTTTTATTTTAGGCCAAAAATCATAAGGATATTAAGTAAAGATCATGTTCAATTAAGATATTTTTGTAAATTTCCTACCATAAATATATAAAAACCTTATTTTTGATTAGTAATATGCATTGCTAAGAACCTCATTTGGACAACTTTAAAGGAGATTTTCTCAGTATTTTGATTTTTTTGCCCCCTCAGATTCCAGATGTTCAAATAGTTGTATCTCAGTCGAATATTGTCCGATCCTAACAAACCATACATCAATGGAAAGCTTTATTCAGCTTTCGGATGACGTATAAATCTCAATTTCGAGAAATTGACCTTTATGACTGTTTTTGTGGTCATATATGTTTCATACATGGTCTAATAGTTTGAGATGTGCTTCCCCCCCCCCTTCAAATTCAGAAGCATGGTTTGCGCATTTATTTACACAACATTTGTGAATAGTCAAAGCTTAATTGTATGATAAAGTAGGATTTTTAGAAAGGAAAATTAAAAAAAGAAAAAGAAAGAAGAATAATTAGGGAGCATCAATACATAATCAAAAATGTATTGCCAATGTGTGAATAATATGTAATCCATAATAAAAGTAACTGTAATCTGATTGTGCATGTAATACACTCTAATTACAAGTACTTACTTTTTTGAAATCTGATTATGTAATCCGGATTACAAGTAATCAGTTACTACCCAGCACTTTTTACATATAAAACGAGTAGTTTGGGAGTGTACAGTAACCAACTATGATTGGTTACAATGCTTGTAAATGCTACTGAAAATAATAATAATAATAAACAATATAATCACATATTTTGATACTCACTCAAGTTACTACAGCTGTAACTTCACATCAGCCAAGTCATCGAAATGAAATCGATTCCTAAAGCGTACACTACAGGTTATGATGATTTTACAGCGTTGGTAAAAACTGCATAAACCACAGCATTTCAGCAGAAGCTCCGGTTCGATTAAAAGACACTGGCATAGTCATAATTACAGTATAACAACCATCGCCCGGTTTTACATTTTTCATTGTGTTTTACTGAACTTCAAACAACAACAATGTAGAACAAATAAAGACAGATTAACATTTTAAGATCCTGAAGACCGAATGCGCATGTGCTAATTAATTAGGGCTGCTCTTTGATCAAAATTGCGAAACGACACGCGTTTAAAAAAAATAAAAATAAAATGTGTTTGGTTTAATTTCATAATGTTAGCAAATATAAACCAACATTTGCTCGTCGACAACAGCAGGTCCGCGAACAGCCCCCGCCAGGGTTTGAAGTAAACACACACGTATCTATCTTTATAAACGCGGACACTGATCGTTTATAGTCGTGTAACTCTCACATTTATTGTTTTATACTTTCTAGCACGCCTGAATCCGACAACACTGATGTCTGCTAAGAGGTAAACATTGATTAAAGATCGTTTAAAATGAAAACAACAGGAAATGATACCTTGCCAGCGGATCACGGAACGCATTTAAAGCCGTTGCTGTTGTCATAGCCAATAATAATCACCAACAGTTCCTCAGTTCAACCACGCGCCGATGTTTAGATCATATTTATACGCGACAACAAACGCATATACACTGTATTTTCAAATACCTTGTAAACAAGGGCAGGGGTCCTCGCTTCTCCCGTCGTCATCAAAACGCCATCTTAGGAGCTTGTGACGTAGGCAGTGTGACCCCTGACCCAGTCGAGATCAGTCTCACCCCCTACCTGTCCTGCTGGAGGTATTACCATAGTATTACCTCAGGGACTAACCCTAAAGCTTGATAATACTCTGCTGATAGGTGCACAGCTAATAGAAACAACCTACAGTCAAACCCAAATTTCTTCAGACACCTTCAACATTTCTCACATTACCAAGCAATGCTTCATTGTGTTCAGTCTGTGGTGTGAAAAGGTCTGAAAGGATTAAAAAAGTATATAACAAATTATATCTGGCGTCTGAATAATTTTTGGTTTGACTGTACACTCTAGAATGAAAACATGTTGAAATGAAATTGTATAAAAATACATTTATTAAATTCAACCTACAGAGTATTTGCCGTAAAGCATATAACAGCATAATAAAAGGATGTGTCGTATATATAATGCAAATGCATGATCAGATATGTTATGGAGAAGCATTTCATAACTAAAAACATTCAATTCACAACACTTAAAACAACTTGGTAGCACGCAAATGTGGTGTGCCTTCATTTGAATGGGTTTTAATGTATGTGTGTGTCTTCTGTACGATGGTCAGATCTGGAAACGTCTCAAGACGAGGATTTAGAGGACCGTGGCCTCCCGGATCGCTTCAATCCATCTAGGAGAAAAATATGATTGTGACATTTAAACGGCAAAAACATGAAGGGTTTTAGATGTCTTTTATATAACACTGACCTGTCACAGATCTGGCTGTCACTCGCTCTGAAGACGTAGTACACAGTGTCTTTGTGATAAAGTTTAAAATGCAGGGAAGATTCGGGTTGCTCTGTTCGGACAGAAAATCCCAAAAGAGGCTGGCTTTCCAAAGCTGCAACGTCCTGGATACGATAAATAAAAGCAGTGTAAAAATGCTATATAAATAACTTATACTAGTGTATAAAATATGCCTGGTTACATAATGCATAATGCATAATTTGTACTGCTAAAAAAAAAAAAATTAAGAAAAACCTTAAATTAAAAATAAATTAAAATTTACCTTTATCTTTTGAAGAGAACAAAAAATGATACTATAAAAACCTCAAAAAACGAAACTGAAGACCTGCTCTCTCGTGTGTTGTGTTTGATGACAGAAACCCGAACACATTAACACATGATTGCTCTCATTTACACATCAATGGCTATTTCTGCTTGGTTACTAGACCCTCCAGTCACCATCACTGATACTATCACTCCAAAACAGCAGAAGCTCCAGCTATGAGAGTAGCACTGACCTCCTGGTCATCTCAAACTGACTTCAAAGTCTGCATAACACTAAAGATGGACACCGTTTATATATTCTCACCTCACTGGCAGCGTAAGTGTACAGAACTTTGTTCATGATGACAAACCAGAGCCGTTTCCACTGTTTTCTGCTGGCCTTCGTCCTCTCCAGGTAGCCGCTCATCGAGGACCCGTCCGTGTTCGCCGAGACCTAAAATAAATGTACATGTACACAGACAAAATCTAAATTGAAAAGTATATTTTGCTCATCAAGGCAGCATTTATTTGACCCAAAAATCCAGCAAAGGCAGTGGTATCGTGAAATTTAATTGCAATTTAAAATAGCTGAATTCTGCTTGAATATACTTTTAAATGTCATTTATTGCTGTGATCTGAGCATCATTACTGCAGTCTTTAGTGTCACATGACCTGCTCAAGAACCATTTCTGATTATTATCTCATAAAACAGTGCTGCTTTATATTTTTAAGGAAACGTTCTCAGGATTTGGAGTATTTATATGAAATGCAAATTGTTTGTAACAATTTAACCAAGTGTCGGGGAAAGTTCCTTTTTTTTTTTTTTTGAAGTAATGCATTACAATATTGTGTTACTCCCTTAAAAAAAAGCAAGTAATTGCATTACTTTTTCTCATCTGGGCTGAGCTTCTTTGTTTTTAAAATAAAGAGTTGTATTTTTGGCAAATGTAAAGGCCCTTTCACACCAAAAGTGAAATGAATATTAGGTAGCCCCGTTGTACTCTATATTTATTATGTGTATATAAATACACACACATACATGTATATATTTAAGAAAAATATGTTTATATATTAAATATATTTATTTAATATTTTCAAAATGTATACATGCATGCATGTGTATTTATATACACAGTAAACACACATATATTCAATTTAATCCCACTTTAAATGAAAGTGTCAATGTCTTCCACAAAAACAATGATTGTTTTTGAGTGAGAACTAATCTCTGGATTTGCCTACGTTTCTTCATATATGATTTTTTTCCTCATCCAACATTTTCTTCTGCCTGCCGTCTCGCCTCAGGGAAACCAGCCCTCATTAAACAGGCTTTTCAGATGCTTCAGGAGCCACAAAAATGTAATTATACATTGGTCAGAGTGCATTTTTCACCTGCCATTAATACTTGTAAAAAGACGTAATGTTTGCATTGATAAAACAAACCGTATAATTATAGATTTACATATCATACGTCACATATTACAAACTGTACAAGAGGCAGCACAAGACAATCTTCAATGGCTGGAGCAAGACAAACCTCGACAGACTGTAAACCTGAACCTGGCTTTATGATATTGGGCTAGATTCGGACAGCTTTGTGTGGCATATGAAAGACGGTTCATTGCATCATCACCTCTTTCAGGGCTGCTGGTATTTTCTTCTGCTTTCTGAAGGGAAAGGCAGCGGGGGACTTGCCAGTAGGTGACAGAAGTGAATTACTGGGTACTTGGTCACCTAATATTAGTAATAACACACACATAAACACACGCTTTTATTGCAAATCAATATAGGTAGAGGCTTCAAGCAGACAGTTTCTGTGCGAGTGTGTTTGTGTCAAGAACCTGAACTATTTTGCTGCAAAGCGGAGAAGCAGAGATCACAAACTCGCGCGAGGTGATTCTTCAGGTATTTCAGCGGCTGTTTGTTAGCTGAACAGGCCTGACACACAACCTACATGCCAAGAGAAGAGAATGCATGCTTAAGCACACGCAAACATCATGCAGTGAACAATTACTAGCTGACAGACAGACTGAAAGAAATCTGGTGCATGTGGAAATTAAAATATATATATACATTTTGAAAAATTACAAAAACATCTGCCAAGTTCATGTTGGTTTCGAATGGTTTTGAAAACGTTTACACAGCTTTTAACAATAGTTTCAATTTAGTGATTCTTAAAATGACAACTTAGAGATTCTATCAAGTACAATAGTATTAATTCCTTACGATCTTTAAAAATGTTCTTAAATTTATGTAAGGTAAAAATAATTTTTAATTAATACGAATATAATAATTTTAATATGAATCAATAGTTCAAACTGTATAATGTACTGTATATGATTAAGACAGTTGTTTCACATTGAAATTTGTACTTTTTAGAAGCTTATGGTTTAAAGATTTGATGGATGGATAGATGGAACAATAGATAGATAGATGGATAGAACGAAAGAACGATAGAATGATAGATAGAACGATAGATAGATAGAATGATAGATAGATAGATAGATAGATAGATAGATAGATAGATAGATAGATAGATAGATAGATAGATAGATAGATAAATAGATAGAACGATAGATAGAACGATAGATAGATAGAACGATAGAACGATAGATAGAACGATAGATAGATAGATAGATGATAGATAGATAGATAGATAGATAGATAGATAGATAGATAGATAGATAGATAGATAGATAGATAGATAGAACGATAGATAGATAGATAGATAGATAGATAGATAGATAGATAGATAGATAGATAGATAGATAGATAGATAGAACGATAGATAGATAGAGATAGATAGATAGATAGATAGATAGATAGATAGATAGATAGATAGATAGATAGATAGATAGACACAGACAGACAGAACGATAGATAGATAGAACGATAGAACGAAAGATAGAATGATAGATAGATAGATAGATAGATAGATAGATAGAACGATAGATAGATAGATAGAACGATAGATAGATAGATAGATAGATAGATAGATAGATAGATAGATAGACACAGACAGACAGAACGATAGATAGATAGAACGATAGAACGATAGATAGAACGATAGATAGATAGATAGATAGATAGATAGATAGATAGATAGATAGATAGATAGATAGATAGATAGACACAGACAGACAGAACGATAGATCGATAGATAGATAGATAGATAGACACAGACAGACAGAACGATAGATAGATAGATAGATAGATAGATAGATAGATAGACAGATAGATAGATAGATAGACAGATAGACAGATAGATAGATAGATAGATAGATAGATAGATAGATAGATAGATAGATAGATAGAAATAGATTAGAACGATAGATAGATAGATAGATAGATAGATAGATAGATAGATAGATAGATAGATAGATAGATAGACACAGACAGACAGAACGATAGATAGATAGATAGATAGATAGATAGATAGATAGATAGATAGATAGATAGATAGATAGATAGATAGATAGATAGATAGATAGATAGATAGATAGATAGATAGATAGATAGATAGATAGATAGAACGATAGATAGAACGATAGATAGAACGATAGATAGATAGATAGATAGATAGATAGATAGATAGATAGATAGATAGATAGAATGATAGAACGATAGAACGATAGATAGATAGATAGATAGATAGATAGATAGATAGATAGATAGATAGATAGATAGATAGATAGAATAGATAGATAGATAGATAGATAGATAGATAGATAGATAGATAGATAGATAGATAGATAGATAGATAGATAGATAGATAGAACGATAGATGGATAGATAGATAGATAGATAGATAGATAGATAGATAGATAGATAGATAGATAGAACGATAGATAGAACGATAGATAGAACGATAGATAGATAGAACGATAGATAGATAGATAGATAGAACGATAGATAGATAGATAGAACGATAGATAGATAGATAGAACGATAGATAGATAGATAGATAGATAGATAGATAGATAGATAGATAGATAGATAGATAGATAGATAGATAGATAGAACGATAGATAGATAGAACGATAGATAGATAGGGGAATAAGGGGAATCATCTCACCTTCCCACAGGCTCTGCAATGGTGGCGTCTCCAGGTGAGGGTGAACTCACAGGTGCAGATCATGCACATAGTGGCCCTCAGGTCTGGGATCCATATCGGGGCTTTGGATCCCAGCTGGGCCCCACTGTCTGGAACATCTTGGGGTGCCTGGAAATTATTGCAAATTGAGAACAAAACTGCACACATGAAGCATTATGATGATAAAGTTTATGATTTAAACTCCGTTACAGTCATTTCAATTGGTTGGTTTACCATCTCAGGGTTTCTGACTGAGGTGAATGTGGTCTCCTTCTTGGTGTAATCGTCAATTGCGGTGGAAATGGCCTGAAGCCACTCATCTCGACATGCGGCAGAGCTTTGAGGATAAAGCCACAAGAGTGTATCGATCAGAAACATACACATTCATTTGTATGAGTTACAAGTACATGGATTACATGGACTACAAATTGTATGGATTTCATGTTAAAGGGCATGAAATAAAAGTCAATGATGAATGATAAGAATTTGGACACTGAATATATTTTTTTTTTTTTTTTCTCAGTTCACTAAAAATTGTCATTTATTCACCCTGCTTTAATCTAAATAACGTTCTTCTGTGGAAGAGAAGATATTTTGATTTTGATATGTCTGGGTTGTTTTTGTCCATTCAATTATATTTTGGACACGACTGACTTTCAAGTTTCACTGTACTGGCAAAAAATGTTTAATTGTTCTTCAAAATATGTTTAATGTTTCCCAGAAGACAGTCTGTCATGTAGGTTTGGAGCGATATGAGGCTCAGAAAATATGGGGTGAACTGTCCCTTTAAGGATTAATGAATAAATAGGATAAAAATTAGCACCACAACCCACATATTTAATATTTTAGCATTTTATGGAAAGATTCTCACCTGGCAGATAAAATAAAAGATCGTTCAACACTCTCGATGTTCAGCTCATTCTGATACCCCTCCTGACTGGGTTTACTGACCTGAGCGTAATACAGACAATGATAGAAAATAATAAGACATTCTGAAATGTATGTAAATGGGTAAAAATATCCATGTAAAAAAAATAAATAATTTAATAAACAGGATTGCATTTTACTGTGACAATTTCAAAATAAACAAAAAATCTCACCTTCATCTGAGCCAGTGACAGTATGTTGTTCAGTTTGAAATTACCCGTTGCTACCGGCGAGGTGTACAGAAGACTATCATTCAACTGTTCAAGAAGAAATAAGAAATACATTATTCTAGATCAAGAAAGATGTAAAAACCTCAAAAAGATATTTTATGTTTTATGTCAGAAAAGGCCAATATTATGGGGGAAAATCTACAAAAACAAAACTAACAAAAGTCAACAAAAGAATCAACAAACAAACATAAAATCAAACAATAAACATCAGCAAACAAAAACAACAAACACACAAACAAACAAACAAAATCAAACAAATCAACAAAAATAACAGTCACCATAAAATCAATGAACAATAAACATAAAATCAAACAGCAAAATCAATGTAAAATGAACTAACAACAAACAAACAAACAAAATCAATCAACAATCAACATAAACAAATCAACATAATCAAAATTAACAAGTCAATATAAAATTAACAAATAAAACCAGCGACCAATCAAACAAAAGAAAAAATGTTACAAAACCAACAAGTCAACATAAAATCAACAAACAAAACAGCCAACAAAATCAGAACCAACAGAAGTCAACATGGAATCAATATAAAACAAAATTAACATGTCAACATAAAATCAACAAACCAAAAAAAAAAAATACATAAAATCAAACAACAAAAGTCAACATAAATCAACTAATAACTACAACATCAAAACAAACAATTAACAAAATTAACAATCAAAATTAACATAAAATCAACGAAATCAAACAAAACCAAGTTTTCAACCAAGATTCAACATAAGATACAACAAACATTTTCCCATTGTTTTCACTATTTTTCAGTTAAAATAACCAAGGGGAAAATATATATATATTAATCAATAATATCATACCCTAACATCCAACTAAATCCTGACAGGTAAAATTAAGCCCCGCCCACTGAACAGAGTGAATTAAGCCACAAATACAGAAGCTGCATTGTGAATATTGTTTTCATGCCATGTTTAATAAAACCGAATGAGCAGTGTGAAGACCGTCACTTACTAAGAAGAACATTCGAGGCTGCATCACTTTCCTGGAGAGCTTCATCAAGATCCCTTCCTTTAATAAAACCTAAAAAAAAAACCACACATTAATATATTACAAGCATTTACGATTAAAACAGTTCAACAGGAATTATCAGTTGTAAATGTACCCTTCCTGGTTGGACGATCACATGATTCCCAGTCAGGCGACACTGAACCTCATACAGCTTCTGGCTGTTATCCTGCGTAAAAACCACATTTCACATTCCTCAAAATTTTACAAAAAGCATAAGATATTGTGTGTATCTTTTAGAAACGAAAAAAAAAACTGAATCTGAATTACCTCGTGCCTTACGATTTCATTCGCATGATTAGCCACCTCCTTTACTATCGTTAAGGCAGCTGTAAACATGTATAAAGATATTGTTTATATATCATATAATAGAAGATTGAGATTTATTGTGTGCCTAATAAGACCATTTATTTTCACCTTCTGCATCTTTGTAGTCTGGCGATTCTTCATCTAGATTGTTCAGATAACCTAAGGAAAAATATTACAGGTGTACAGTATATTTAAAAATATATTAAATGTATACTTATACAAAAATAACACTTTGAATAATAAACAATTCGATTTTTTTTTATCACATTTCCACTCTTTTTTTCTCTCATCAAACATAGCTATGTGTTGCAGGTGCTGTTAGTTTTCCATGATAACGGTGCCTTTAGCTTCTAACAATTTCATAAAGTTGATTAAAGTAATTATGAAGAGCTAGAATAATCCTTAGTGTGAATATTTATGTAATCAGTGCATGTGTATTATTATATACATTGTTCACATTTTTTGCAGCATTAAGCCTGAACTGCTTACACAACACAAACATGCAGCAACATGTGGCTCAGACTTCTGCTTCCTCTGTAAAGCTGATTAGGTGTAAAACTAATGCATGCAACTGACATATCACACAAAGTTGCTCTTCTGAAAACGTGTCGCTCTTGTGTTCAGATGTCTGAATGTTAACGGTCACTGAAAGTGAGTGTCTTTATTTGTGTTGTTTGCTGTCAAGCTCCACTGTTCTCTTGCGCTTAGTAATTTGTATGGCTGGGCATCAGTGCAGATTTCCTGATTCAATTCTGATTCACAAGCTCACACTTGCATATGGAATAAATTCTCTCACTGCCCTACCCTAGCAACATACCTACCCTAGCAACTCTACATACCCTAGCAACTCTACATACCCTAGCAACCCTACCTACTCTAGCAACTACCCACTATACCCTGGCAACTGTAATGTTTTAAAACACTACTCAGAACACCTTGGCAAGCACGTAGCAACACCCTGGCAACCACCCACAATACCCTGGTAACTGCAATGTGTTAAAAAAAAAAACACAGAACACCTTAGCAACCGCATAGTAACACACTGGCAGCCACACACAATACTCTGGAAACGGCAATGTGTTAAAAACACACAGAACACCCTAGCAACCGCATAGCAACACCCTGGCGACCAGCCACAATACCCTGGAAACTGTAATGCAATAGAAAACACATAAAAACACCCTGAAAACTGCAGCACAATGGCTAAAAACTACTCAGAACACCCTAGAAACAGCATAGCAATACTCTGGCGATCATCCACAATACCCTTGACCCTGTAATGTGTTAAAAACTACTCACAACACCTTAGCAACCACACAGCAATGACCTGGCAAATGTAATTTGTTAAAAACTACTCCTAACACCTTAGCAACTGCATAGCAACACCTTGACAGCCCACAATACCCTGGCAACTGTAATGTGTTGGTAAACTACTCAGAACACCTTAGAAACCACATAGCAACACCCTGGCAACCACCCACAATACCCTGGAAGCTGTAATGTGTTTAAAACCTACTCCTAACACCTTAGCAACTGCATAGCAAAACCCTGGCAACCACCCACAATGCCCTGGAAACTGTAATGTGTTAAAAACTACTCAGAAGACCTTAGCAACCACAAAGCAACACCCTGACAGCCCACAATACCCTGGCAACTGTAATGTGTTGGTAAACTACTCAGAACACCTTAGAAACCACATAGCAACACCCTGGCAACCACCCACAATACCCTGGAAGCTGTAATGTGTTAGAAAACTACTCAGAACACCTTAGAAACCACATAGCAACACCCTGGCAACCACCCACAATACCCTGGAAGCTGTAATGTGTTTAAAACCTACTCCTAACACCCTTAGCAACTGCATAGCAAAACCCTGTCAACCACCCACAATGCCCTGGAAACTGTAATGTGTTAAAAACTACTCAGAAGACCTTAGCAACCACAAAGCAACACCCTGACAGCCCACAATACCCTGGCAACTGTAATGTGTTGGTAAACTACTCAGAACACCTTAGAAACCACATAGCAACACCCTGGCAACCACCCACAATACCCTGGAAGCTGTAATGTGTTGGTAAACTACTCAGAACACCTTAGAAACCACATAGCAACACCCTGGCAACCACCCACAATACCCTGGAAGCTGTAATGTGTTTAAAACCTACTCAGAACACTTTAGCAACCGCATAGCAAAACCCTGGCAACCACCCACAATACCCTGGCAACTGTAATGTGTTAGAAAACTACTCAGAACACCTTAGAAATCACATAGCAACACCCTGGCCACCACCCACAATACCCTGGAAGCTGTAATGTGTTTAAAACCTACTCAGAACACTTTAGCAACCGCATAGCAAAAACCCTGGCAACCACCCACAATACCCTGGCAACTGTAATGTGTTAGAAAACTACTCAGAACACCTTAGAAATCACATAGCAAACCCCTGGCAACCACCCACAATACCCTGGAAGCTGTAATGTGTTTAAAACCTACTCAGAACACTTTAGCAACCGCATAGCAAAACCCTGGCAACCACCCACAATACCCTGGCAACGTAATGTGTTAGAAAACTACTCAGAACACCTTAGAAATCACATAGCAAACCCCTGGCAACCACCCACAATACCCTGGCAACTGTAATGTCTTTAAAACCTACTCAGAACACTTTAGCAACCGCATAGCAAACCCCTGGCAACCACCCACAATACCCTGGCAACTGTAATGTGTTAGAAAACTACTCAGAACACCTAAGAAACCACATAGCAACACCCTGGCAACCACCCACAATACCCTGGCAACTGTAATGTGTTAGAAAACTACTCAGAACACTTTAGCAATCGCATAGCAAAACCCTGGCAACCCACAATACCCTGGCAACGTAATGTTTTAGAAAACTACTCAGAACACCTTAGAAACCACATAGCAACCATCCACAATACCCTGGCAACTGTATTAAACACTACTCAAAACAACTTGGCAACCACACAGCCATGCCCTGGCAACTGTAATGTGTTACAAACTACTTTTAACACCTTAGCAACCGCATAGCAACACTCTGGCAACCACCCACAATACCCATGCAACTGCAATGTTTTAAAACACTGCTCAGAACAGCTTAGCAAGTACATAGCAACACCCTGGTAACCACCCACAATACCCAGGCAACTGCAATGTTTTTAAAAAAACTACTCAGAACAACTTAGCACTGCAATGTATTTAATAAAAAAAAAAAAACATTGACATGAACTCATAAGTGGATCCTCACTGGTCAGGAGCAGCTGATACTGTGGAATCCTCTGGATGGGTTTCAGCATGTAATGTTTCACTGCCAGGTTTGCACAGCATGGAAGGCTCTGTATCAGTGAGAGAGAAAGAGAAAGGCAGATTATGGCCAGAGGGACATTTTCAGAAGTTTTTAAGAATGTAAAAAAAGAAGAAAAAAAATCAACCCAATATACCATTCACATCACTACAAAGACTGCCATTCACACAAACTAGAGCATCTTGGTTACTACTGTCTGAAATGAACTGAACAAACAGGTCGGAGTGGTTCTGTCACCTCAAACTCTCGGACGGCTTTGGCAAACGCTGGGTTTTTCCGGCAGTGCTCTTCTAGAAGGGCCACATTCTTGTCAAACTCACGAATATAAGTGGAGTACATTTTCAAATAAGGACCTTTCTTCACAAATATGTCCGCTACACCACAATGCTCGTTCCTGTTTGAACAAGGAAACATTTATAAATAGCTCACATAAAAATACTCTCTGGCATCATTTATGTTGTTCTAAACCTGCATGATGTTCTTTCATCCGTAGAACACACAAATGATATTTTGCAGAATGTGCTGGTTGCTCTCTACTAGAAACAGATCAATTCAATTTGTGAACGAATCATTCAGATTCAGATTCATTTGATTTAGACTCAAAAGAACATTGCTAATTGTCAAGAAGGGCTACTGCAGATGTCAAAATTTACAGTGAATAAGTTAAATTTCAGGATGTTTTTCACAGAATGTTATGACATTGCTTTTAGGAATTAGGAAAATAGTGCAAGAATCTTTAGACTATTTCTATGATATTTTATTGTGCACTTGGTTCCTTTTTGAAGCTTGAAAGCTGCAGTCCTTTTCAATGTAACTTCACGGAAAGGAGCAACTAGCACATTCTTTAAAGTTTCTTATTTTGTGTCAGAAAAAAGTCAGACAAGTTTGGAATGACAAGTGGGTGAGTAGATGTTAAAAGAATTATTATTAAATTCTTGAAGTGTTTATTTCAGTGACTAGTCAAACTTTTTGGATAAAATGATGGATAAAATTACCCCCAAATATTATATGGGTCAATGATATGATGTTTATATTTGGAGCATCTATTAAACTAATCAATACATAGATTGACTTTTTTTAATTTAATTTGTTTAATTTTTTTTAATAGTTCAGGTTGTTAAATGTAATGTAGTGTGACTGTAAACATGATATTTACTGTAGAAATTGTTTTTAAATAAATAAATACATTTTACCGTAAAAAATGTTTTTTTTTTTTTAAATAATGATAATTTTTTTTGTTGTTGTTTACACCACACCACACTTATTAAATGTAATATTTATTACTTACTTATTAAATATTTTCTTGAATATTTTATTTAATTTATCTTGAATATGAGCCAACATTAGTACAAAGAGTACATTTCTACAACTTGACACATTTATTTTAAACTGGATTTTAAATGTCACTCTTATATGTGACCCTGAACCATAAAACCAGTCATGAGGGGCAATATTTTGAAATTGAGATTTATATATCATCTGAATAAATAAGCTGTCCATTGATAGCTACTGTAGCTACTGACTTCCCAGCATTTCAATATAAATAAGAAGGTATGCCGGACTGTTGCTTTCGGATAGTTTGTTGATGTTTTTATTACCAGTGAGCAACCCGTTCCTCCAGCTCTCTCAACAGATCACAGTTGAGCTCGTACAGCTGCGGCAAATAACACAAGATCTGGTTCAAGGCTCGCTCGTCGATTACGGGTTTCCCCGCCTGACAGGAGGCCTTCAGCACCGCGTCACGAAAATCCTGCAGGGCAAAAGGAAGGGATATTAAATTATAGAAAATGAAACCATTATTCAAAGACCTTTTACTATCAGTAACACCAAAAGATCTGATATTGGCCAAAGTCTTTGTAACTTACAAGGAAATATCCGTGAAGTTTACATATATTTCCTTTAACCCTAAAATACGGGTAAAACGTGAATAATTAATTATTTTATGTTAAAACAGCACATCTTGCCCTATTTTTACAGACTTTTCCTAGAGTGTAAATATGTATATGTATATATTTATAAAGTTATTTTTAAGTTAAATTTTTATGTCGGTGCCGATAGCCTCGTGGGACGCGCTGACATACAGCGCCGTTGCGCTTCGGACGTCCCGAGTTCGAGACCCAGCTTGCAGACCTTTCCCGATCCCAAAAAACTTCCTCCTACTGATTCCAAACAGTAAAGTGTGCTCATATAAATGTATGATATGACTCTTGTTGTAGCAGTTCGATGAAACTAGTTAGTCTCTACTCTAACAGCTGAATGAAAAAACCAGCTTGCTACTTTGATGCTTCCAAACTGCTATTTGTTTTAAAAAATGGTGATAAAAATACTGAGAAACTAATAGATTCATTGCAATAATGCTACTGCAAGTCAGTCTGCTTTCACTAATAATGCATAAGAAGCAGATGAAGTATTAAAAAGCAGATTTAGAAAAGAGCCCATGTGACTGATTTACTCACATTTCATGAAACAGGTGCATAAGCAAGGCTTTACATGGGATATTACGCAACCACTGCTACTTAACGTGATTGTGCCTAAATCAACTCAAGTCATAGTGAACACTTACTACATGGAGGAGCTTCAGCACTTTCACAAATCTGGAAATAAAGAGAGAAAAAGTACAATTAAGAGAATTTTAAGAAAGAATATAAATATCAAAAGAAAGGATTTATGCAAATAAAACTTAAGTTATTGAATTTATGCGAACAAGACTTACATTTTCTCTGAAGACGAGATCTCATTTACAATGTGCGCAGCCTTGTTCTTCTTCGCTTCAGTCTAGAAAAAAAAATTATGAAATTACCATCAAAAATAACTATTTAGCTCTGATTAAATAAGTAAACAATGTGTTTATATACTTTGTATATCCTGTTCTGTAATATTTCCATAAATATAAAACTTTTTTTTTGATCATTGAAGTGTTATCTTATAAAGTGTTAGAAGATTTTATAGCATTTCTTAATAATGTGAATGCAGTACCTGTTTTTCTCTATTGACACTGTTATCCTCATCTTCTGAGCTGCCTTCATCATCTTCTGAATGTGTATCATCCACTTCCAGCACTTCTTCCAACACATTTCTGGAAGGAAATCAAAAGACCTCTCAGATTGTAAAGGAATGTGAGAGGAACTGAAGAGCTGTCATGAATACATCACCAAATTTCCCTTCTTCCCTCCAGAACAGCTCCAGAACCAGGGGCCTCATTTATCAACAGTAGTGTAGAAAAGATTCTATATTTTGTCCTTATATTTCAGCACATTCCTACATCTTAGTACAAGTTGGTATTATGCACACATCGCACTGTTGATAAATGAGGGGCCAGAATGACTCAGAATCTGTCGTTTGAATTAAATGTAGGTCAAATGTGAAATCATTCAGCAACACCTGTTCAGAATGCTGTGGCCATGCTTCAGATTCCACGTGGAATGGGTGCGTCACAAACCAAACGAAACTTTTTTTAAGTATATATGTATCGGCCTTTTGTTTTGTTGGTGCTGTCAGCCAGCAGGTGTCTAATTATTGCAGTATAAACAAGAAAGACAGCCCTAAACCGAACTTGACCATCTGTCAAATTATCCATGGCTAATGTCCAGCCTTAATTAAATAATTTTGTTACTGATATTGTGGAAATGCATTTGAAAATGTTATTAGAATTAGGTTATTTTAAAATCAGGTGATATTAGTTTATTTTGTTTTTTAAAAAATGTATACAAAATAATTAAAGAATGGTCTCCTTTTCAATTAAAAAGTTATTTAATCTAACTGGATAAAAAACCAAAGAAAATTGGAATTGGCATTTGAATGACAGGAATATGAATTTACCAAATATGTTGCTAAAATATTTAGTAAATATGATTATATATGTAAACTAACTACAAATCTCCATCCCTATGTATAGCATTTGTTTTAACCTTTTTTGAAAAAAAAAAAAAAATTATTTTGACAAACTTTGCTTTTATAGACAGTTTTAACAGCTGATTTGTTTAAATTTCAGTTCATATTTTATTCTACCTTACATTCAAATTCAAATTTCAATTCTGCATTCTACTTAAAGGGTAAGCTCGCAAGGATTAAAGTCTCAAACCCAAAGAGATATTCTTTCTTAAAGTTAAGACTCGTCGACGCCCTCCTAAAACGTCTCGTTTAAACATGCCCCCACATGTCTACATCACCGTGTGAGAAGATTTGCATAACACCGACGAAATGTTCACGCAAAGAAAGAAGGCGTAGCTTTTATTCTCGATTTAGTATTGTTGCTGCCGCTTTCATCTCGTGAGAGGCGTAACATTTCCGTCACACGCTTGAGGTATTCAGCCAATCACAACGCACTGGATAACTGGCCAATCAGAGCACACTGTGCTTTTCAGAGTGATGAGCTTTGTCGTAATTGATGCTTTTCAGAAAGGCGAGGCATAGAAGAGCAACAATGTGTTTTTTGAACCGTAAACCACGTAAACACATTGCATTACAAACCAAATACACAAAGTAATGTTCTTTTTAGCAACACTAAACCCCTTTAAATTAAAATTCAGGAATCAAAAAATCATGAATTATTCATGCAAAAATGAAAAATTATTTCATACTGTACATTATAATGTTGTCAAGCATCACAATAGTAATTACAAAAAAAAAACCTTTCAGTGTTTTCACAAAATAAAAATTGGCTATAAGTTCAAACATAAATATAACTGCTTGACCTGCATTGGGCTTTTATTTTATTTATTTATTTATTTATTTTTTGGCGGTTTTTGACTTTATTCGTATAGGACAGTGTAGAAGGGGGCGGCATCAGGAAAGGTCCTCAAGTCGGGACACCTGAACATATTGGACAATATTTCATTCATATCCATGCATACTAACCTTTCAAGAAACCGCTGCTTTTTGGCATCTACACAGTGTTCTGGGAACACATCAGGGACTTCATAAATACCATCGTCCACATATTTTGAAGACTGGTATTGGTATTTATTGGCATCCTGAGCCTTCGCAGGGCTAAAAGGAGGCAGGTTTTCATATTCTGCGATATCTTCATATGCATGTTCGGATTCACCAGCATTCTCCAGATCTTCATCGACACTCTGCTCAACTCCTAATATGTTCCCAATCACTGCTCGCCTCAAATTCAGTGCATCTGGGAGTCCATTGTTTTTTGTATACGTTTTATGGGAGCAGGTTTTTGGGTGGATTTTTTGCGTTTGCTTTTATTGGTGTCCACTGACTGTTCATTCATAACCGGAGCAAGACTGACATCCTGTCCACTCTTGACAGATAACTTGGACACTTTTTTGCCAGGTTCAAGGTCCATGATCCTAAGAAAAGAGGTCTTCTTGAGGCCATCGGGTTTATGGGTGTCTGCTGACGATAAGGACTTGGATTTTGGCTTGAGAGTCTTGTTGTTTGGCACATGACTTGCTTGCTTCTTCTCAACTGCAAGAGGGAGATGTCCTTCAATGTGACCATCGTTTCTCAGTGGAGATTTGGACGCTGGTGTCTTTTTAGGAAGCCTAGCTACTGAAAGCTCTGTAGCCCCAATGTTGTTGTGCCTGTGGCCATCAGGTCGAAGTTTTTGGGTCTTCTTCATTGTGTCTTTATTGCTTGATACCAAAATCTCAACTGCATCCAGATTTTGTGTTTTCTTTCCAGTTCCCTGTACACCAATATCCTGGGATTTATTTTGTTGCATCCGAGGGGTCTTCTGTCGTGGGGCAGGAGTTGGAGCACCCTTCTGGCTGATGCACTGGGTGCTTTTCGCACCCCTTGAGGCCTGAGGATATTTGTTCTCTCTAGAATGTCTTACAGCATTGATATTCACCTTCAGACTTTCTTCTCGTAAGAGATCTGGATCGTATACATCAACAGGTAAGACAGTAAGCTCTTTTTTGGTAAGGCCTGTTGACTCCTGAAGGACAATGCTGGATTGTTCCTTCAAAGTTTTGCGCTGCGTGGCTACTGGTGCTTTTTTAGGTGGCTTTGTAGTGGACGGATAATATTGCGCACTACTTACGACTTGTTGACATTCTAGAGGTTCTGGATCGCTATCAGCAGATGAATTAACACTAGAGAAATTGTTGTTTTGGTGCTTCCTGGTCAACTGCATCTCAGAACCACTCTGATGTGCTTTCAATGGCTCTGTGTTCTGGGACGTTTTCCGAGGTTTTTCAGTTGGATGGAAATGATTACTATTGGATGAACTGTGTTCGGAGATGCACTTCGACAAATTAGGTGTCACTAAATGCTTCTGTTCTTCTGGTATTCTCCATGGAGGTTTTAATGGGCTCTTTCTGGGTCCTTCGTTTTTGCTCTCTTTATACTTATCAGGACTTTGTTGACGAACATTTTGGTTCTTTTCCTGTGGTGAGCAATCGGCACAGTTTCGGTCATTGCATACGCAGATGGGAATGATGTAATCCCACTCCGGCTTGTTGTTCCCAGTGTGCGCTTCATTTCTGACATTTAAAGCACCAACGTTCTTTGTGATGTCAGACGTTTGTTGTGACACAGGTTGATGGCCAACCTTGGATGTGAGGCATTTCGGATTGAAAGCTGGAGGGGGGAGTTTGGAGAGGCATGGTTTTGGTGCCACATCAGGCTTAACTTTGCATTTAACAGCTGGTGAGGAAGGCTGGTAAACACACAGCTTTGAAGCAGGTGGATGTTCTGTTTGCATCGGTGCTGGGAGAACCTTCAGTTGTGGTGCCAAAGGTGGTTTCTGATCACCAGCTGAGAGGAAAACGAAAAGCACATAGAGAAATATGAACAAGGAAAGAACTCTTTGGCTGAAACACAGTTAGCTTATTCAAAACATATTTTGCTGTTTGTGTTATAGTACATTTTACATATTCTACACTACAGTATTTAAAATGAATGATTCAAAGGGAAGCTTTTGCAGAGATGCCACAGAAGAACCAATTTTGGTTCCACAAAGAATATTTCACTGAAATCAACCTTTTGTTTTATTTCTTATTGAGAAGGGAAAAAAAAAGAAAAATCTGAAGAAGCCTTTTCCACTATAAAGAGCCCTTTGTGGAATGAAAAGGATAATAATAATAATAATTTTCTCTATATTAAAATCTAGTAAAAGATTTAACATAAGTTTCACCACAAAGAAAGAATATACTTTTTTGAAATATGACTTTTATCCAGGAGTGTAATGATGATGCTTTTAGGGGTCAATTTGACCTCAGCAAGAACAAACAACTGCATATATGCAGCAAAAAACAATCAGAAAATCTATGTAAAAATCATTAGCATATTTTTTTTTTTTTTTCACACCTGAAACATTCACAAACATGTTACATTTTAGCAGTGCTGGGGGAAAGTTACTTTTAAAATTAGTGCATTACAATATTGTGATACTCCATGAAAAAGTAACTAATTGCGTTACTTGGTTACTTTTTATGAAAAGTAATGCAAGTTAGGTCTAGGCTTGCTTATTTTATTATTTTTATTATTTTATTTTTACAAAAATCCAAAAGTTCTATTTTGGAAGGGCTATCTGTAAGGGCCCTTTCACAGCAATAGTGAAAAGAATAAGCATCAAGCTGAAAGAAGTGCCTTGCGTTACTTATTTGAAAAAGTAACTCAGATATTTCATTGCAAATTTAAAAGTAATGCGTTTAAAAATAAAAAAGTAATCTGAATACATATTTTCTGTTACTTGTAATGTGGTACCCCCCCCCCCCCAAAAAAAAACATTTTTTTTTTTAAATATTATATCTAAATATTCTTTAAGTCGTTAACTCATAAAATTAGAAAAATGCCATTAAGTGTTACATTAGCTAAACATTAAATAGGCTTGGAGTCTATCTAAACCCAAAACAGAAAGTTGTTCCAACAGGCAGCTTTAAGATGCTGTCATTTCAGTTTCTACATTGATCACTACTACACTGCAAGAATGTACTGTACTTGGAAAATCCCCAGCTTCAATGGAAGTAATTATTTATTTCTCGGGTAGATATGCTTGAAGGCGTTTTGCCTCCGCGTGACAACTAGCCTAGTTATTTTCTCTTATCTTTGACTTTCCTTTTAAAAGTGGATTCAAACAAGCATAAAATAACTCAGGTGATATCCTTTTCACGTTTGTCTTTTAAATGACACGTCTTTTAAATATCGCATCAGCTTATTGTATAATTAAAATGGTTGTAGTTGTGACTTTGTGTGCATTATGTGAAGAAGAAAAAAATTAATAATAATAAAAAAAACCTCACCTGCTCTCTTCATCGTCCAACAATATTCACTTAACGTTATTCATGATATTTATGTGACCACCAGTAAAACTCCGCTGTGCGTTTGTGTTTCCAGGCGCATGTTTTCTAGAAGTTTAACACACAATCCAAGGCGATGTTTCAGTCCAGTTTAATGAGGAAAGACTGTGATTAAATTCTTTAAAAGGCTCAGGGAGGGCGGGCTACACGTGCCTTTGTGTGTAATTCAGGTTTTAGTAATCCCTTCCATTGTGCGCCTGAGTTATTACTGCTTTAAAGCTAAAAGTCCCATATTGGCGTTAATACAAAGAGAAAATAAAACTCCATCTATTTCTGTGCTAAATGTATGTCGGTAAAAGGAAATAAATCTGTTACTGATGAGCATCGATTAAATCTACTCACAAGACGTTTTCAATCACATTTGTGGAGGCTAAATGTCAACATTAGGCTATCTTTCAGTCCCCTCAAAATCTAGCCTCAATATAGTTGTGCATATAATATGTTGGCTAAGTGTGAGAAATATTTAGCGATAAATTGGATTCCAATGAATCCCAAACTCCGTGTTTCCATTTTGTATGGATCTCCACATGCGCCCCAATGAGCAATACTCGATTTGTGAACGAATCGATTTTTTGAATCAGATTCACAAACCGCAAGCGGTCTGAAAGATTCAGTGAATCAGCAACTCGTGATTCATTGAACTGCCTCGGACATGTTTAATTCGTAATGAGCCGATCAATAACCGACAAGGAAAGTGAATGTTTGTAATGTGTATCTAGATATGGTTTTATGTGGGTCGTTTAGAGCATGCGGATGCATGGTGTTCTGAAACCACAAATTAAAGGCCTAAATGCAGAACGCTATGGCGTTCAGTGGGGCATTTAGAGGTGGACCTCTATATTTTAGCAACTGGTTAAATCATGGCTGTATCGTTTTGAATGCCGCTAATATAACCGCCCTTTTTTGTACTACACAAATAGATGCAGCATCGATCCCCACATAATGAATCTGTTTGGTGAACCGTTTAAAAAGTTCGGAGTCACTGAATGAATCTGAATTGTTTGAATCAGACCTTGCGTCCCATGTGCATACTATCCACCCTAAATAGTAAAGCCTTAAATAGTAAAGACTAATATCACATAGAATTTAGGATGGATAGTGTGCACATTGGGACTTTGAAACAAACTGTAACTTAAACTTAACAGTTTTTTTTCCAGTGATTTTTCAGGTTGCATTATTATGCCAATATATGGTGACTGTCTTTATGTGTGTTTCTTATACTCAGAAAAACTACGTTACATACCCAAATTATACAGTGGCGCACTCTAGTGATTGAGAAATGCAATGTGAGTTTCAGCGAGGGTCAAAAGGCTGGCATTTATTTACATGCACTAAAGTTTGTGTGCTATACATTTTTCAATTCACAATATAGAAAAAAAATGCATATTATAAAATATAATAAACAAAATGCGTTCTCTTTGTACCATCCAAAAATATAAATGTTGAATCCCAGTGTTTTGATATGTAGTTTAAGCCAGCAAAGACAAACAGCGCTGTACTACTCCATAAAAACGAGGCAGAAACAAACTCACATATTGTTGCATGAACAAAACTGTGTAAAATGTGTTTCATGTTAATGTAAATATTAGAAATACTGTGATTTGCTCACCCCTCCTCAGAAAACTTGACGCTTAAGTGACATTTTACAATTGCTCACTTTTTGTCAGTATAAGCCAGCAGGTCTGTGTGATTTTCATTACTGCTCCTCTGAACCTAGATACTGGTCCAGCATACCTCAGTCTGAGAGTGACACGAGTGTTACATATGCATGAGCAGAATTTATTGTTTTTTTACAGAATGCCTACAGTACACATTATGGGAGTACATGATCAAATACTTTTTTTTAGGCACAGATTGCATGTGTTGTGTGATAATTATGATTTCATTGCCCACTGAGTGTGATGGGCAAAAAGAGTTCACTAACGACACTCCATAGTTGGAACGCTGATGTAAACATTTCCTGGAAGAGGAAAAGGACTGGATTTTTATCAGGCAGACAGAAGGAATCCACAACATTATTCTCCACACATTTCTGACACTTCATCACATCGGCGGTTCTCGCACACCGATAAAGAGGCACTATTGCATTAATTCTTTTAAATTCCTCCTCGAGAACGCTGCGCTTGTCATTCTGCCAGACATCTTGGAAGACAAAAGCATTCATTTTGGCTTTTCTTTTATTTATCCAATTTCTAAGGCCTTCCATAATATTGTCGTCACTCTGAAGGCATGTTTTCACACAAGGTGAGTTGTACGAAAAGAACACTACACAGTCCGCGCTGGATTTCTCTTCTAGAAGGTTGTCCATGAGAGAGGTACCTACAGGATAGAGCAGAACATGCTCAGAGTGTTCTTCTTCTTTTTTTTTTTTAATTGGTCGTGACGCAATAACATTTTTTGATGATGTGCAGAGTTCACATTTCTGTTTCCCAATGAGAAGATTTCTCACATTTGCAGCATCTGTCAAGCTGAACTCTGTCTGGATATCAGATTGTTCATTTGTACACTGATCCTGGTGGACAGCGATTGCAAGTGCATACTGCAAATCTTTTTTCCCTTGCTTTGGCTGGACACTGGAAGACATAAAATAGCATAGGTTATCATAATTCTCAGGAAACATTGCATTTTCTTTGTTCCATGTGCATTTTGACAAGTTTACATGCACTCTACTTATTCAAAACTGAATATATTTATACATTCAACAACTTTAAGCACAAATGTACCTACTGTTTATAAAAATACTGGGTCATTTTATCAAGGCAGACAGTGTTCACACCCTCAATGCTTTGAACATGCAGATGAAGCAGACAGAGGATGATGACGAGATGCCTCAGCAGTACCCCAGACGCCTAAAGTGAAAACATCACCCATTTCAGCACAAAACTTAAGTTGAGTTCATCCAGGAGATGATCTGAAGAACCAGAGTGTTTAAGAGTAGAAAAGTAAGTTTACTCATTGAATTTGAATGAAGCTTACCATTGTGGCTGCTTGAATTATGAGGAGGAAATAGCTTTTGATTTCAGAGATGAAGTGCAGTTGTTTATCTTCTGACAGTGCTGATGATCGGGGGAAATGAAGCATATATAAAGACCCTAATGTAAGTTTATCATTTACTAAGTCGATTAGTGTTTAACTTTTGTGCTTCTCACTTTTAAGTTAACTGATAATCTTTGACGTCCTCTGTATTGATTTAGTGACCACCATAGTAACTTTTTTCCGAATATGGTAGTAAATGGTGGGCGAGATGTGCTCGGTTACCCGCATTCTTCCAAATAATACTTTGTATTAAGCAGAACTTTAATCTCTCATTTAACATTAATTGCTCACGAAAAAAGAACTTAATTTTAGCATTCACTCTCACTTTCAAGTGTCATGGCAAAACATGCTGGGAAGTATAAATACTTAAAGGGTAACTCCACCCCAAAATGAAAATGTTGTCATTAATCACTTAGCCCCATGTCGTTCCAAACCTGTAAAAGCTCTGTTTGTCTTCGGAACACAATTTAAGATATTTTGGAAGAAAACCGGGAGGCTTGAGATTGTCCCATAGATTGCCAAGTAAATAACAGTGTCAAGGTTCATAAAAGGTATGAAAGTCGTCATCAGAATAGTCCATCAGTGGTTCAACCGTAACGTTATGAAGCGACGAGAATACTTTTTGTAAGCAAAGAAAACAAAAATAACGACTTTATTTAACAATTCCTTTGTCAACGGTCTCCTCTGTGTCTCTCATTATCACTGTATGCTCTTCTGTATCAGCCGCCCCACAAGGATGCGCTGTTTCTAAGTGTATTTAGCTTTGATTTGAAAGAAAACCTTGTAGTGCAGCTGATACAGGTTGATAGCTGAACCACTGATGGACTATTCTGACAACGTCTTTCATACTTTTCTGGACCTTGACACTGTTATTTACTTGGCAGTCTATGAGACAGCATTGGCACTCTCATCAGTGCAAATTAATCTTTTGTTTTGAGTAGAATTTTCACACTGGTGTGTGAAATGTCATCTGAACAAGCAAGTAACTTGTCTGTCACTTTTGTTCCGACCAACCGAGGGGGAAAAAAGAGCATTACAATAAATCACGCTAACAATGGCGATTAAATCTAACAATCGCTTAGCTCATATCGCATCAAACCGTGCAAAAGATTATTACTGTTATACTTAGTTCTCAAATTGTGATTGTTATCAACATCAGCACTGCGTGACAACAAGTTGTCTGCCGGTTGCTGAAGAGTATTATAACATATCCGCGGTTCTGGTAATAAAAAATAATATTCTAATTAATTGTGGGTGGATCGCGGGTGGAAAAATGGAGCCGAATTGCCTAAAACCTGGCACAGGATATGGAGATCTCATAGAATGCATAGTATTAGATTATAAGTTAGCATTTGGTGTGTTATTGATAGGTAGAAATGGGTATTAGCGTGCATATGATAAACACGAGTTTGACGTGCATATGATATACATTTTGTGGCTTACATATGACACAAACTGACGATCTGCAGCAGAAGGAGGAGGCTGAGGAGGAGGATGGACAACCAGAGAAGGTGATGGAGGATGGAGCGACGGAGGTGTGCAGATGGAATTCACCATGGAACCAACAGGAAGCAGCAATGACATGGGTAGTAAGCACGAAAAGGTGAACCGATAACCGAATGTATCTGCTGTGTGCACATAGCCCTAGTCTAGTCATTGTTTAGTTTGTATTTTGTTAATGTTGGCAAACTGCATTTGGGTTCACATCTTGCCATCAGTGGACTTCGTTACACTAACAATAAAGATGAACATACCTGTTTACAAACCTCTTTATTTACTTTAAGGTCCATATGTCCTTCTATAAAATTGTCCATGCCTCACAAAAGTTGTTTTTTAACCTCTGGGTTATATAAGCAGGACTAAAGGTTATTCACATTGATTTGGGCTGTTATTATGCCCCTTTCAGTGAGGACAGACAAACTGCTTCTCATTGGACACACTCACCCAGACAGTTTTGTAGAAGTCAAAAAGGAAGCCATTCTAGGAGTGGATGAGTTTGGGGAGATGAGGCAGGCCGTAGCTGCAACATTACAGTTAAACCCAGCCTCAGATAAAGCAAAATTGATTGAGGAAATAAAACAGGAGGTTTTCTTGCAGTTAAAAGGAGAAATAAAGGAAATGGTGGTTGGAATGATTAATTAAGTTCGTGAAGAAGTACAGAATTTATTGCCTAACAGTAGGGGTGTAATGATTCATTCGGTTTACGATGCATCGATTACAAACCCTGACGATGCATATGCATCGATCTTGAAATGTGATTTTTGTATTGTGAATCGCCGAATCGTGACTTCTATAGCGATTCAGTGCTTTCAAAATATATACACATTAAATTACTACAAGCACAAATGAATGGAGACCTTGAACAGTGTTCGTGCCTCGCATCTCTCCTTCAGGCGCTCCACTATTTACCGCCCGAGACTGTCACAGGATTGCGCTCGCGCTCCGTTCGTCTCACTGCTTTAGAAGAGATCTCAACAACATCACACACTGTGCTCAGATATTTCTCCTTAGCTAGAGACTCTGGATCTCTGACATTTGTCTCTTTTAAAGCTTTAGAAGAGATCTCAACAGCATCACACACTGTGCTCAGATATTTCTCCTTAGCTAGAGACTCTGGTATGGGATTACCTTTGTGCCAGTTAAAATGAATGTAATTTTTCAAGAAACCTAATATAAATTGAAACTGAATAAAATGACTTTGAAACTGAAAAAAAAAAATGCAGGCAAAATCTCTGACTTCGTTTTTAATACACTGCATGTTTTGCAATGATTTTATCCTCTTTCCTTCACTGATCTGTACTTACAAATGCGCTTCCAGAGTTTTCATTTATGCTTCTGGGGCCGGTTGCACCAACTGTACGTAAGTTAAAACTTAGCCTAGTTTTGATGTAAATGGGCGTTACAAAAAAGTTACAACTTAGTACTAAATATTTTTTCGTTGCACCATTACAATTAGTTGAAGTGTAACTCTACATATAAACTAAATATTTACGGAAGTGTCTGGTCAGGAGTAATGGCTGATTTATACTTCTGCATCGGTCATATGCCGTAGCCTCTACGCTGTAGGATGTGCGTCGGTTTTCATTTATACTTCTGCGTCGTTGTCCGCGTCGACGTGCAGTAGACTTGCAAACCGCTAGTCTACATTGTCCACGGGCATGTTGCTGGTGTAACCCACAGTACCACGACAAAAGCTGAAGAAGAAGCAGCTTGTCGGAGACGCATCAGCTGTGACTGCGGCAAATAAATATCAAAGAACAGATAATTTATTTAAAACTACAAAAAAGAGACGACAACGAAACAGCAGAAGATGGCATTCTTTCAATCTCCACAAGGACTTGTACCATCCCTTACGAAAAATAAGTTTATTCAAGTGTGTTATTAGTATACGTCTTTTAAACTAAAAATAGGAAAGTATGCTTTTAGTTTACTTTTTATGTCTCAGAAATATACTTAAAATGACATTTAAGTATACTTGATTTATACTTACAAAAAGGCTAAATATATTTGAACTATACTTGTGCTCCTAGAATCCTGTGTTTTCATTGTTATACTGTAGAGGGCGCTAGTACACATCTTCTGTACAGAATTTCCCAAAAAACACGAGTGAAGAAGAAACAGATACTAACACATGTAACACGATCATCTGACATGAAACAGCATCAAAACTGTAAAGTTATGGAATAAAATGTCGACCGATGAAGAGGTAATAATTACAGTCGAGCTTTGGGGTGTTGATCGACTCCATCTACATTTTGATTATCATTCTGAATCCAATTCATAGTCTTTTTTTAGCTTTTTGTTCAAAAAGTTATTTCTTTATTTTTTTATGAAACTTACCCACATTACATTAAAGTGTTTAAAAAAAGAATGCATGAAGCTAGAATAAAATGTTTTTGTTTACAAGCAGATACCCTGTTCTTTCTTTGGATGTTTTGTATGTTCAGATATTCATATAACAAAATATATACAAATTAAAACCTAAATAGGGACATAGTAGTATACTTGAAGTATGATGTAAAGTTCACTTAAAGAAAACTTATGAGTATACTTGCAGTATAAAACTACTAAACTAGTAGTTTACTGAGACTTTACTTCAAAGTGTACAAAGTATTTAATTAGTAAACTATCAGTATACCTGTAAGTTCACTCTTAGTATAATCGCAGTACAAACTACAAACATAGAGGTAAACTAGTTGTGTACTCAAAGTTTGCTACTGTTATACTTAAAGTATACTTAAATGTATACTTTTATATACTAGAAAGTGGACCAATTTAGTCCCAATGAGTATTGAAACCGTACACTTACAAGTATACTAATAGAACACTGATATTTGTATACTTGCTACATAAAGTATACTTAAAAATACACTTGAGTTTAACTTAAGTATACTTAATAAAATAAACTTGAAGTATACTACTTTTTGGTAAGGGTTGGCAGAACAACTGAACAACAAAGTGATGTAATGCTACATTTTATAATAAATGATAAGACACTTGTTCTTTGCTTTGATTTATTTTGTAACATTAAAATATATTAAAGTGCAAAACACACAAACAAAACTCAAATACATACGGAGGGAGGGGTATTAGCAGACCAATCGTAGATTTGCGTAGATTTGACGCGCTGTGACATTTTTGGAGAGGTGCACGTCAGGCTACGTAGTTTTGACGCAGAAGTTTAAATCAGCTTAAGGGGCAGTCACACTGCACTTTTCGTTCCACTGACTTCCATTCATACGCATGCGAATGCGTCAGACCGGAAACGCAAGCTCATATAAAAAATTTCACATTTCGCTGCATTCCAAAGTTAACGTTTGGTGAACTCTGACCTGCGAATTCGCTTCACATGAAGATGTGTGACCAGTAGAAGATCGTTTTGTCACTGCGTGACCTCTCTGTACAGAAATTCAAAATGGAGGAAGCGCTCATTTTAACCGTAGCGCAGTGTCCTATTATATATAATACATCTTTAAAAGATTATACTGCTGCTATATACTTTTTTCTTTTATAGAGAGAGAGAGAGAGAGAGAGAGAGAGAGAGAGAGTGTGTACAATATAATAAGATGCTTTCGACGGCATAGCAAAAGACACAGTACAATTAAGCACTTCGGAGTCCATGTTGTGATAAGGGGAAACCTTGGTGCCTGATGTTAAATCCTGCTCCCACCCACATTCGCAGTGGCGTCTGAAAAATTTTGCACGTTCAAAGTCTAGTGTGACCGTCCCTTTAACGGTTAGAATAAAATAGCAGACTGCGAGGTTGGCACAGTGGTTAACTGGAAAAATTTAAAATGGCACGTCAGGCCGAAAAGGTTGCCCACCCCTGACCTACGTCCTGCCTTACGAACAACTGGTGCGACCAAATAATGTATAGATTTAGTTACAAACTAGCTAGTGGTTACTAAGCCTCTAGTGTGGACTTAACGTTCTAATTTAAGTAAGAACTTACGAATGGCTGGTGCAACCCTACCCTAAAGTTTTCATTTATGCTTCTAAAGTTTTCGTTCGACATTCTGGCACAATTCTCTCGTGGGGATGGGGTTAGCAGCGGTGTGTTTTTGATTGACAGCTTCTTGACCTGGAAGTGAAGGCGTCAGCAACAGTGTTACCTTACCAGTGTGGATGTGAGCATCTGTTAGCGGCTTCCAATTTCATTTTAGTGATATAAAGTTTTGTTTTTGAATTCAGTCTGTATTTATCTGTTGCTACTACTCTGTCAATAAGCTTTTAGGAGTGCGAGGAATCAAATGCGAGAGAAAAAGAAGGTCATATTGAGGTTTAATTATTAACAAAGACACCTTGTTAACTGTCTGGAACAGTGTAAATCTGCTGTGAAAATGTAAGACCTACTTAATTAGCATATAGATTTATTAAACACCTAATATGTTAAAGTATTTACCTTAATGTAGCCACCAACAACCAAACCCTGAGCTCTGCTCGTCAGCACAAAATATCAATATTTTGTCTGCATAAATTTATATTCAAAACTAACATTACTGTCAACTATTAACACTAAAATGTCACTTCTGATAGTAGCACCACTGGGTCTATTTTATATTGGATGTAAGAGGTGTCACCATCAAGCAGCAGAAACCAAAAAAACCCCTAAAGCTGAACAAGTGGAGGATCCTGATCAAAGTGGATCATCCTTTCAAGAGAGAGAAGCTCTAAGAACAGCTCTCAGTCAAGCAGCTTTGAACCTACTAATGGAAGTAAGGTAGAAAATGTCCTCAGTCAGACACCCCAAAAATGATCTATATTGGCTTAAAGTGTTAATAGATGTGTCTTGTCCTAAATAGATAAATTAACAGATTGTTTTATTCTTTATTATGCATAAAATCATAGTAAACACAAAACAACACAACGTACAAATTTTAAATAATGTCAAATATTCCATTAAGCATATGAATATGACTCAATAATGCTTTAAGCTGTTTGGTCCCAACTGCTGGTCTTTGATTTTGTTTGCCATGCACTGCTTTGTTTCTGTAGGTGACCGCCGGCCCACATCTGCAGGGTCCTGTTGAAGAAACATGATTTAATAATTTAATGAGTGATTCTTAGAGAAAATCTATAGACGTATTGCTTCTTCCATGAGGGGGTCTGTGAATTGAAAAGGATATAATACTCGTCCCAGATTAACTTATATTGGAATATAATACAGTTTTAAACAGAGGATGCAGAAAACTTTAGCTATAGTGTTTCAGTTTTTAAATAAGTCTAAGTAAAACTGAGAGACAGAAGGGACTGACCATCTTCAAGGTGAGCTGAGACCTGAGCTGAAGTTCTCTGGTTCAGGTGTGAAGTGTTTATCTGAGGGTTTGATGGTTCTGCCTCCACAGTTTGAGCTTCAACTGAACCTTGTTGTTGATTTCCACACCCTGTTTTTTTCTGTGGAGGCTCCTGTCAGGTAAAGGTGCTTCCTTTGGGGATTTGAAAGCCATGGGATTACCCTGTACAGAAAAGGCTTGAGGCTCCTGCTGCAGCAGCTCCTGCCTCTGTTGCTCAGGGATCTTAGGTTTTGGCACAGCTTCTCTCTGTAGAGATTTGGTGCGCATGGGAGTGTCTTGAGGAGACACTGTGGGCACTGCCTCCACGGCTCCTTGGTCTTCAGTGTTGCATCTGGGAAGCCTGAGTGCGGAGACCTTCATCACTGAAGACCATGCACTGAGGTGAGGTCTCCATACTCCAGCTCTTCAGATATAGGAGAAGAAACAGTGAGGGCAGCGGTGAACGCATCTGAGAGCTCAGGAGACGAGGACTGCACTGCACTCTGGTGGGGATGGTTGACATACTCATATTGATGTTCGATGTGATGGTACAAGATGATTGCATAACTTAGATGCTTAATGAAAAAGTACAGTATATACCACCTTCTACCTGCATATAAGAGATAACTATTAAACTATTAAAACTTTCAGTATCATCTTTCAGAATTAATCAAGGAGTGGTGGATGAGTTTCTCACAAAGATGAGATAACATCTGTGGGGCTCTGCATTTATGAGTAAATGTTTAAAATGGTCATAGTCTGGATTTGGCACTGCAGGATTTTGTCTGTTGATATAATATACTGTTGTTGTTGATGCAGAGATTATAATGCGTCATTAAATATCAAGAATATAGTAGGAAATCATCTGTGTATGGGAACATAATTATCAACAATTATATTTAAAAGAAATTCTCTCAATGCACAGAGTAGATTGATTAAAAATTCAGATGTTCAAAGTTTAAAGAGGACACTCACAATCACTCGCCACAAAGTGCCTGAATCTTCTGCACTCATTTATAGACTCACCAAACATTCTAATGCAGCTATCATAATGACGTTAACAATGGAACACCAACTGATCTCACTGACGGAAATTTGTCTTAAGACAACACATCTGCTTTAAATATGAACAGTATTAACGCAAAATTATAAAATTAATAAAACACTATTTAAATGTAAGCGTGCGCATGAATGTAATCAGTGTTGTCTATGCTTAGGGGAAAGCTTGCATATGCATTGTGCTTTAATTATTTTGATTAGTGTTTTTTATGATTTGTGTGTGAACCTCGATACACAGGTCACGATTCGATACGTACCTCGATACAGAGCTGTCTCGATACGATTTGATACAATGTGACACGATTCGATACGATTCAATAAAAATACATAGGCCAGAGCCAATTAGTTAATGCTGAACACATTTACTCAACAAACAGAACTCTGCATTTTTCTTCAATTTATTGAAGATAAAAGTGCATTATAACAAAGTGCATTTTGCTTAAATATTTGCAACTTTAAGTGCTCTGATTAATTGTACACAAATTGTATTAATCTGGAAATTACCACAAGTCAACATTTAACTTTCCAAGGGTACAGTCTGAGCTCACACAAGCACAAAATCTTCTTATTATTATTCTTCTTATTAAATCTTCTTATAATTCTTTTTTGTGACACCATGTACTGCCATAACATATTTCACTATGAAATCACTTAAATGCTACATCTTGCTTTAACATTTGGCACAACAACAAATCTAATCTACCTCATAACAGGATGGATTTTTAAAATCTTAAGGCTAAACCAGGTTTGTCCTCAAAAAGGCAGGTTGAACAAAAATCACTGCAGCAACAAAACAATAACCTGAGGATACTCTTGGTAATGCTAGCTTTATCCTATGACTTAAGAACTCGCGGGCCGCTGCGCCCCCTAATGGCTGGGCGGAGTATCGATACTAAGGGCTAGAATGTCGATACTGTATCTTTTTTTATTATATCGGTATGTATCTAAGAATCGATATTTTGAGCACACCCCTAATTTTTTTTTATGTGTATGCTTTATTTTTTTTTGTTTTGTCTGTGTTTATGGGAAAGCTTGCATATGCTTTTTGTTTTCTTTGCACACAAAAAGTATTCTAGTAGCTTCACAGAACTGAAGTTGAGCCACTGATGTCAATTGGACTGTTTTATGGATGTATTTACTGTGTTTCTGGACCTGGGAATGTTTCAGTTGTGTTGCTGTCTATGGAGGGTCAGAGAGCTCTTGGATTTCATCAGAAATATCTTAATTTGTGTTTGAAGATGGACGACTGTCTTACAGGTTTGGAACGACATGAGGGTGAGTAATTAATGACAGAATTTTCATTCTGGGGTGAGCTAACCCTTTAAGGCAGAATTTTCTAAGTCAAGCAAACCTCGATGTCATTGTACAGTATATCTGTTTTATACTTTTTAAAAAGAAAAAAAAAATTTTTTTTAGTTATTGCAGTATTTAAGTTAAAAATTGAGCAAAAGTACTTAACATCCATTGAAATGTGGCAGATAAGAAAAATCATCTTTAATGTATCCACTAGATGCCTGTATAGCTCTATTTATAAATATAAACAGGGCTGTGTTCCCTAGTTACTGACAACAGAGAGAGAGATCTTACAGTTTCAAGATTAAAGAGTCCTTCACAAATATGAGCAGAGAAACCAAAAAGATTGCCAATAAAATATCTGTAATTATATTCAATACTGTAAAATTGCAAAATAAATCAAAATAGATACAAAAAAAAAAAAACATCTAACTACTGTTAAGTTAAAGTTGGGGGCTGTGTTTTTACCTCTTTTATTCTTTAATTACATTTTATTAATTATTATTATTATTTTTTTTACCTTTTTTTAAATTACATTCTGTAAATTTTTCTTTTATTTCATTATTTTAAAGAACTATCGTATTCTTACTAAGCCCATCATTTAATGCAATTTAATGCATCCTTGCCGAATAATTTCTTTCTTTTTTTCTTTTTTTAATCTTGCTGGCCACAAACTTTTAAATGGTAGTGTACATTTGTTCTTTTTTATAATATTCCAGATATTCAGTTTTTCATTTGCTGTTTTTCTTTATTAACAATTTTCCATCCTCCATTTTCCAAATATTAACAACATAAATTTGGATGTGCACAAAAATCATCTTACAAAATTCTGTCCAAATGGTCAAAAGACTGGGAGCCTGTGGAGATTCTGAAGAGTGAAATGCTGCAGTGTTTGTCAGAACATAACAGTCCTGCACCTGCATCTGCGTCTGCGTCTGCAAACACTGAACCTGTTCTCGATCACCAGAGATGAAGCTGCGCTGCTGGAGATCCAGTCTGCATCAGTGATCACATGACATCTGTGCACCAACACCTGTCAATCAAAGCTGGAATACTTCTGAAATAAAGCAGAGACAAGCAGCAGGTCTCATAATGCAGACGGCGCCCCCTAGTGATTCAGTGTCAGTAACAACTTTAGACTGCTTCTGGAAGTGTGCAGACCTGCAGTGAGATCTATGATCTAATCTGACCCACAATGCATCACTTCAGGCGGGTGTTTCGGTCTGGGAGTCTCTGCAGTGCAGTTTTTCAGAGCGTGTTACTGGTTTATGTTGATGATTCCCAGCAGCTTCTGACCTGAATCAGGAGAATACACTGTAATGATTTGGGATGAATGATGGGACACACCACTGAGCTCTGAGAGCGGGGGCCGCAGGACTGCAGGAGGGTCTGTGAGGTTTGTGGAGGACTGGAGGAGTCTGAGATCTTACAGTCATGATGCTCTCATGAGTCTTTACTGCCGTCTGCAGGATGAGCTCTGAGTCTCCGGCTGTGGATCTGTGTGATCCTCCGGCCTGCAGGGGGAGCTGCTGCTGCTCTGGGTGGAGGAGACGGAGACATGGATCATTCTGATGAAGAGCTGAGTCTCAGCATCTCTGCAGATTCTGTCAGAAACAAGCATCAAAACATGAAGAGACTCCTGAGCATCGTTTACATACAAGAGAAGGAACCTGACGCACCTGCTGAGGGACACTGAACCGACCAATCAGGAGAGCTCATGTCTCTAGTGATGTCATTAGTGCTGAAACTATGACCGCCTTCATCATCATCTGATGGTCATCATCATCATCGCTGTGTTGGACCCTCATCACACAGAGAACTTGACCAACACCTGTGCAAACATCAGCTTCACATTTTACTTCCCAACAGAAACCAATAAATATGTGATATTATACTTAATATTGTAGTTATTGTAGCATAAACAGATAATAAGATGTTGAACAGTTTATGAGAGTCAACAGGGCTGCACAAAATTGGGAAAACAATCTCTTTTCTGATGAAAATTAAAACTGCTATATAAAAAATAATACTAATAATAACAACAATTAGTAACAAATTTCTGTAATATTTATTAAAAAAGTAAAAAAGAATGTATATATACATATATATTAAACCACATATTAAACATTATTACATTTTTATTTTATTAATAATCTTAATATTTACTCCATGTTTACTGTGCTTGTAGTGCTGCACAATTTGGCCGAAATTTTGATTATATATCAATATAACAATAATAATAATAATAATAAATTAATTTCATTAATAAAGACAATAACAATAATTATTGTTGCTATTTTTTATTATTAGTATTATTACTACTGAATATTTATTATTTTTAATATGATTGGTTTTTATTAATAATTATTATTATTGTATAAAACATTAAGCCATTATTATTATTAAAATGTTAAACAAAATGAAAAACTATTACTATTATAATATTCTAAATGTATTATAATTAATAATTTTAATTATTGTTATTATTATTAAAAACATTAAACAAAATAAATATTACTACTGTATTATTTCTTTGTAAAAATGAGTATTTATTAAAATATAATAATTTATTTTTACAGTATAACTGTCAAATTATGATACTAATATTTACAGCGTTCTTAACTGCTTGATTTGAAGCCACGCTGTGATTATTTCTGTAGTTTCTCACTCACATGAAGAGTGTGCAGCAGGAGTTTACCGTTGGTCAGATCACTGCCTCGTGGTTCAGGACGGCGATGTCGGAGCCGGAGGACCCTGGTCTTGATCCGCTGCAGGAAGAGAGAGGTCTGGCGCTGTCTGGAGAGACTCGTGGGTCTGACAGAGCTCTCTTCTGATGGAGAGACTGCTTCTTAAACACATGGAGCGCTGCTCAAAGCATCTTCAAAAGCTGCTTGTTTGTATTTATCTGTGTCTGTATCTGCCAGCAAAGGGCTGTAAAGTACAAGATATTTTGAACTTGAATCTGTGGTGTTAAACCTCATGAAATACTTTATGACACATGGTTGGACAACCATTCAAACCAGTCTCACACAGGCTGCATTTATTTGATCAAGAATACAGTAAAACAGTAATACTGTGAAATATTATTGCAATTTAAAATAACTGCTTTACATTTTAATATATTATAAAATGTAATTTATTCCTGTGATCAAAGCTGAATTTTCAGCATCATTACTCCAGTCTTCAGTGTCACACGATCCTTCAGAAATCAGCATAATATGACGACTTACTGCTAAAGAAACAATCATTTTTATTATCAGTGTTCAAATTTTGTTCAGTTGTACTATTTATTTTTTTGTGGAATCATAATACTTTTTTTTCAGGATCTTTTGACTAATAGAAATTAAAAAGCAACAGTATTTATCTGAAACAGAAATCTTTCATAACAATGAAAAGGTCTTTACTGACACTTGCTTGCTGAATAAAAGGATTAATTTCTTTCCCAAAGGACCCTGAACTTTTAAAGAGTTCATCTATATCAGTTAAACATCACTTGTTGCTGTGAAAGGAAATGCTAAGCCCGGATTTGATCCACAGTAAAGGAAGTGAAAGACAGAGAGAAAGCAAATGAGGGCTTCCTTCATGAATATTCAGTTTGTTCACTCACTGAACACTGGCTCCAGATTTGTGATTCCTGACACAGTTTGACTGAAAACAAACTGAAAGCAATGAGGGGATAACAATACAATTTTGAAAATTTGAAAAGTTCTGCCTAAACATAAAGCCTAGGGAACAAAACATAGTAACTCAGCTAACGGGGAAAGTTCTTCACATTTTTTAACAAAAAGGTTTTCAAAGGTTCTTTCAATGTTATGAACAAATGTTATTCCTGTAACATTAGTAGAACATTTGTTCAACATTATCTGGTTTTTAATAATGTTCTCAAAACATTATTTATACATTGTTCATAGACTGTTTTTCTGAAACAGTTTAGTTGGACATGTGTCTAACGTATTTAAACGTTACTACTTAAATAGATTAAAAAAAAAAGGTTTGAAGACAAATTTTAAGTTAGCCCTTAATCACTGTTTGGGGTCATTTTGACCCCACTGGACTTTTCCTTCATTTTTTAAAAGTGTTAACTTCATCTCAGGGGCATGAAACTCTGTGACTTTTCCTAAATAATCTAACTAAACATGCACAAAAAAACTGGGGTTGATTTGGTTGTTCTAAAGGTGTGTAAAAAAAAATTACCGTTTAAGGTGTTTGGGGTCACATTGAAAATGAATGGGAAAATGAAAAAAAAAGACTTTTTAAATTTTTGTTTGTCAAAAAAAAATAAAAGTAAATCTATTATATATCTGAAATTTTCTACATATAAACCAAGGTCTGGTCCTAGAGCATAAATAAAAAGTAGAACGAACTTTCTATCTCATACACACACGCACACACACACACACACAAACACACAAATGTGTGTGACTGCAACAGAGAGCATTTTTACAGAAATTGGCAAATAAAATAAACAAAACTGGCATAAATCTAAAAAAAAATTACATTTAAATCAAGGTCTGGTCCTAGAGCATAAACACAAAGTGAAACGAGCTTTCTATCTCATATACACACACACACACACACACAAACACACAAAAACACACACACACACGTGACTGCAATAGAGAGCATTTTTATAGAAATTGGCAAATAAAATCAGCTAAACTGGCATAAATCTAAAAAAAAATTACATTTAAATCAAGGTCTGGTCCTAGAGCATAAACACAAAGTGGAACAAACTTTCTATCTCATACACACACACACACACACACAAACAAACACACAAATGTATGTGACTGCAACAGAGAGCATTTCTATAGAAATTGGCCAATAAAATCAGCTAAACTGGCATAAATCTAAAAAAAAAAAAATATTTAAATCAAGGTCTGGTCCTAGAGCATAAACACGATAAGTAACGAAACTTTCTATCTCATCACACAAAAAACACACACACACACACACACACAAACACACACAAACACACAAATGGATGTGACTGCAACAGAGAGCATTTTTATAGAAATTGGCAAATTAAAATCAAACTAAACTGGCATAAATCTGAAAAATGTCACATATGCAACATGGAACAAGCATGTTCCATACTTGTTGATAAATAATTTTTCTGAAATAAATAGTATGTGATTACAGTCATGTCATAGTGGTGACTTGTAATGTTTCTGCAAATGTATGTATTTATAATTTGCAAAAGCAGATCATTCAAAATATATCAGACAGCAACAACAAACTCTAACTTTGACAAAAATATAGATTTTTTATGTATTTCAAAATGTTTAAATATGTATTCACAAAATATATATATCATAAAGTTGTGAGGAGACGTTGAAGCATCAAGAAAAATGAAGTGAAAATGAATGAGTCTCTATGGACCTCTATTGGATACATGTGGTCATTGCACTTTAATTCCTTAACTAGAAGAAAAAAAGTTTTTCGACTAACCTCCAGATGGCAGTATTCTATCCCTAACACATAGAGCAATGTCCAAAAACTATTTAGATTTAATTAAGATCATCATTTAAGTGATTTTTTCTTTAAAAAATCATATTTCATGGGCCAATTTTTGGCCTTGTTATGTAATTGTGCAGTAAAAAGGTAAAAAACTTAAACATTTCCACAAAAACACAGCATAAATGTATAGTTGAGAAGTAAATAAAAAAAATGATATATGGTTTTCCATATAAAAAATGTATATTTCCTTAAGCAATCACTCTTTAAATGTTTGGGGTCAATCTGACCCCAAACATCTTAAGTGTTATCCTTTTTTAACAGTGATTAAGGGTTAGCTTGCAAAAGCCTAGCCAGAAAGTTTGAAAAAGTTTTAAAAGCTTTAAACTTGAAGGTTTTCATTTTGAAGTAGTTTGAAATTTAAAATAGTTTTAAAAATTAAAGTTTGAATGTTTTGAAGACAGTCAATCAGAAAAACAGAAAGGGGAAAACTTGCAGCTGGTTTTAACTGGTTTTAGCTAGTGCTGTCAAACGATTAATCGTGATTAATCGCATCCAAAATAAAAGTTTTTTAATAAATATTTAAGTGTGTTTAAATGTATATACTTATATAATTTATATTATATATAAATATATTTAATATAGAATTATAGCTTATTTTTCTTAAATATATACAGTACATGCATGTGTGTGTATTTATATATACATAATAAATATACAGTGTACACACACATATATTATGTAAACAAAAACTTTTATTTTGGATGCGATTAAACACGATTTATTGTTAGCAAAAACAGCTAAAACCATTTAAAATCAGCTTAAACCAGCTCATTTAATGAAAACCAGCTAATCTATCTTAAAATATAGTTAAAACCAGTTAATTAAAAAAAAACTGCTAAAACCAATTACAACCAGATAAAAACAGTTCATTTAGCGAAAACCAGCTAAAAAATAACTAAAACCAGTTCCTTTAATAAAAACCAGCTAAAAAGCAGCAGTTTTTTGTGAAAACCAGCTAAAAACCAGCTAGAAAGCAGTAAATTTAGCAAAAACCTGCTAAAAAACTAAAAACCAGTTCATTAAATGAAAACCAGCTAAAGCCAGTTCATTTTTGCGAAAACCAGCTAAAACTAGTTAATTTAGTGAAAAACATCTAAAAACCAGCTAAAACTAGTTAAATTAGTGAAAAACAGCTATAACCAGTTAATTTAGAGAAAACTAGCTAAAACCAATGTTGCAAGCATGAAATAGATAGATAGATAGATAGATAGATAGATAGATAGATAGATAGATAGATAGATAGATAGATAGATAGATAGATAGATAGATAGATAGATAGATAGAAACAGAGTGGAAGCTTAAATGAGTTTGAATTTTAAATATTTTAAATGACTTTTTCAAGCAATGTTAGCAATGAATAGCAATGTTCTCATAACGCTTGCAAAATTCTAAAATGGGACTTTTTTTTATCTTTTCTTTAACGTTGGAAATAGCCAAAAATGTTTTGAATATTCAGAATTTTTTTTAGAAGTATTGTTTCCATATCCTAATAGATGTTAGCTAAATGTTCTTATATGTTTGTTAGCTGGAAATGCACTAGCACTGACCTTCATATCAATCATTTCTCTTGTCCACTTCAGTTCTCTAACATCAAATGTATTATTGTGTCATTTGTGTAATGGATGAGGTGGGGCAGCATTACATTTAAGTGCTCAAAAACAAGTCCTTGTGATATAATGGGCTATATGGAGACATCGTTAACTCTCTAGACCATTAGTCTGTTCGAGCACAGAGAAGCTGAGCCTCATCGCTCTCAATGTCTGTTCGTAAACCCTTCATGCATCTCAGAGGCTCCTAGAGCGGGACGGGTGCACATAGGGTTTCCTTCCAGTGAAAGTGTCCTGAGCTTCACACAACATCCCAAATACCACACCTGAGCCAGATCTTCAACCTCGTTCTCCTCCAGATCCAGCAGCAAACTGACTGGACTCATACAGCTCCTGAGCAAAAACCGTCAACGTTTATGACTACAGTTGCAAAGGGGCGGAAAATTTCCCGTACATTTCCAGAAAATTTCCATGGGAACTTCATCTCGGGAATTTTGGAAATATTCCAAGTTGGAAACTTCACAGGAATTTACATGAATTATTTAGAAAATTTATATAAACTGTATATACAAACATAAACATTTTGTTTGGTCATAAGCTGACATGCAAGCAAACTAATGCACAAATGACATTTTTGACTTTGATTTAATTGTAATTAGAACTTTAATTATTTTATTGAGCAACACAAAAGCATAAATGTTGAATGAAAAAAAACACGCATTTCCTCTTGTTTGCTTTAAAACGAAAGCATTCCCCACCCTTCCCCTTCCAAAAAAGTCCCATTCAAAATTGAAATTAAAGGGGTCCTATGATGCTGCTAAAAAGAACATTATTTTGTGTATATGGTATAATGAAATGAGTTTATGCGGTTTAAGGTTCAATGAACACATTATTTTCCACATACTGTACATTATTGTTTCTCCTCTATTTTTTACAAAGCTCATAGCTCTGAATAGCGAGGTGTGCTGTGATTGGCCAGCTATCCAGCGCATTGTGATTGGCCAGATGCCTCAAGCTTGTGACAGAAATGTTATGCCTCTTAACATATTGTGATGCCTTGTCCGGCTGGAGCGACGAGACATACACATAAAACCCATTATAAACGTGATATAAACATGATTTCTAGTCGTGTCTTCTTTTGGAAGGCCAAACAAAGTAGTTTTGCTTTCTAAATGAAACAGCGTCACACACCGCGGCCTTGAGTGAGCAGAGGCCGGAGGTATAGAGTGAACCGCGGATGGCTTGAGTGAGCAGAGGCCGGAGGTCTAGAGTGAACCGCAGATGGCTTGAGTGAGCAGAGGCCGGAGGTCTAGAGTGAACCGCGGATGGCTTGAGTGAGCAGAGGCCGGAGGTCTAGAGTGAACCGCGGATGGCTTGAGTGAGCAGAGGCCGGAGGTCTAGCGTGAACCGCGGATGGCTTGAGTGAGCAGAGGCGGGCAGCTTGAGGCAGATTCTACGAAGGAGCGTACCTTGGGCTTGCAGCAACCACATGTGGACTCCGCTTCATCCATGGTGAAAGCCGATTTGGCGATCCACAGTGCAAAGTTGATGTATTTCCTCAGCAACCAGCACGGATCAGCTCCAGGCATGATGAAGCGGATATCGTCCTCTTTTGGAAGGCCAAACAAAGTAGTTTTGCTTTCACAGTGAAACACACAGTGTCTATACGTCATGGCGGCGGCGGCAACAACAATACTACAACGAGAATAAAAGGTACGCCTTCTTTCTTTGCATGAACATCTGGGCAGTGTTATGCAAATCTTCCCAAATACTGACGTAGATATGTGGGGGCGTGTTAGAACGAGCCCTTTTAAGGGGGCGTGGACGAGTGTTAACTTTGATAAAGAATATCTCTTTGGATTTGAGACTTTAGTCTTTGCAACTTCACAGATCTTATTTATTCACCAAGAGCTTGTAACACTCCAAAGAGAAAGGAAATTTGAAATCGCATCATATGACCGCTTTAAAGCATTTTCTCCCAAGCTGCTTAAGTCTCTGGTTTCTGCATTTTCCCTCTTAATATATTCAGGTCTCATTGGCTTCTTCCTGGACCTCATTAACATCCTCCATGTCTGACTCCTCTTCATCTTCGGTGTCACTGTCCAGCCTTGTCCAGGATGGCTCTGTGTCAGGCTCAAAGAGCCGTAGGTTTGCTCGGATGGCCACCAGTTTCTCCTCCCTTGCATTCGTGAGCCTGTTGCGAACCTTTGTGTGCGTGTTCCCCAACAGTGACCAGCTGCACTCAGAGGCGGCTGATGTTGGTGGGATTTGAAGGATGATAGATGCTACAGGTGCAAGGGCCTCAGATCCACAAAGTCCTTTCCACCAGGTAGATGCAGATATGTGCTGGCACGACTGCCATATCCCATCCCATTCCCAAAGACCTTGCTTGGTACGGTACTTTGCTAGACTGCCGAGAACTTTGCCTTCATCAAGCCCAAGACGGTGAGACAAGGCAGTAATAACAGTGTAAGCACTGCGGATCTCTTCAGCAGAGAGTATGCTTTTCTCATACTTTGGGTCCAGCATGTATGCTGCTGCATGTATTGGTTTGGTGCAGAACTCTTGGTGCTTCTCCAGGGACTTGACCACTGCAGTTTCCTCCGCTTGAAGCAGCAGGGAGGCGGGCAGGACAGTTTGCATTTCTTCTTTGAGCTCAGCAAACAGATATTTAACATCTGACAAGATGGCAGTATCCCCTTCTATCTTGGCAATAGCTGCTGCTATTGGTTTGAGGATTCTCAGGCTGCCAGTCACTTTTTCCCAGAACATATCATCTAACAGGATTCTCTTGATGGCACTTTCAATGGCTGCAGTTTGGGATATGGCCATCTCTTGCAAAGACTCCTTCCCCTCTAGCAGACTGTGGTACATGAGGACAACCCCACTCCATCGAGTGATGCTGGGGAGCTTCAGTGTGGCGTTCTTGTTTTTTTCTTTTTGCTTAGAGAGGTAGATTGCTGAAGCTACCTGTTTGCCCTTCACATATTTCACGACTTGCTTCGCTGTCTTATACAGTGTGTTCATTGTATTCAGTGCCATGATGTCCTTAAGGAGACGATTAAGAGCATGGGCAGCACAGCCAATTGTTGTTATGTGAGGGTAGGTCTCCTTCACGTGTGCCCAAGCAACCTTCATGTTTGCAGCATTGTCAGTTACAAGTGCACAAACCTTCTCAGGTCCAAGATCACTGATGACTGCTTTCAGCTCATCAGCAATGTAGGATCCTGTGTGTCTGTTGTGCTTTGTGTCTGTGCTCTTATAGAATACTGGTTGAGGGGTGGTGACAATGTAGTTGATGATTCCTTGTCCCCGGACATTCGACCACCCATCAGAGATGACTGAAATGCACTCTGCTTTGTCAAGGGTTTGCTTGACCTTTGCTTGCACTCTGTTGAACTCTCCATCCAGCAAATGAGTAGATAAAGCATGACTGGTGGAAGGTATGTATGAAGGACGAAGGACATTTAGGAATCTCTTCCAGTAGACATTGGATGTGAGCATCAGAGGTGAGCCAGTTGCATACATTGCTCGAGCGAAACATTCATCAGCATTTCTCTGGCTCCGTTCATCCATCGAGTCAAACAATCCTCCGATTCCAGAGTGACCGGGAGCTGACGAGAGGGTGTCTGAATCTGAATCATTTTCACATCGGAGGGAAGCAGATGAACTCTTGTCTGGGGTTGCTTGTTTTGAGTTCTGGGAAAACTTTGGGCACTTGGCTATATGCTGCTGCATCTTTGTGGCATTCTTAACATAGGTCTTTGCACAGTATTTGCAACTGTACACAGCCTTTCCTTCCAGATTGGCTGAGCGGAAATGTATCCACACATGAGATGGTGTGCGTGGCATTGTTCTGTAGAATAAAATTATATATAAACTATCTTAATATAAACATTTTACAGTGGATGCTAATTAATAGAAATAGGCTAGAATAATAAATACTTCTCAATCAGCTATATAACTTAGTAAATATAGTACCAGTCAAAAGTTTGGACACATTGTTTTTAAAAAAAGCAAGCCATCATTTAAGCAAGCCTGCATTTATTTGATAAAAAATGCAGAGAAAACTGTAATATTATTCCAATTTAAAATAACAGCTTTCTTTTTTTAATATACTTTAAAATATCATTTATTTCTGTAATGCAAAGCTGAATTTTTATCAGCCATTACTCCAGTTTTCAAGGTCACGTGATCCTTCAGAAATCATTTTAATATGGTGATTTATTATCAGTGTTGGAAACATTTGGGCTGCCTAATATTTTTTGGAACGTGTGATCCTTTTTTCAGGATTCATTGATGAAAAAAAAACTTTAAAAGAACAAAATGTATTTTTTAACAATATTTTCTTTACTATCACTTTTTTAGCATATCCTTGCTGAATAAAAATATTAATTTCTTAAAAAAACAACAACAACAACAAAAACCTGACAACTTTTTCCAATATTGATAATAAATTAGCATATTACAATGATTTCTGAAGGATCATGCGACACTGAAGACTGGAGTATTGGCTAATTCAGCTTTTTTAATATTATATATATTAATATTATATTATAATATTGTAGTAATATTTCACAACATTAGTTTTGGTCTGTTTTTGAGCAAATAAATGCAGGCTTGATGAGCATAAGAGACTTCTTTCAAAAATTATAAATAGTAGTGTGTCCAAACCTTTTACCAGTAACGTACTCTACTTCTGTATGATAACAGAAAACTGACTAGCAGAAGATAGAAAGAGCATCACAGAGCTAGCTAGCGCATGATATCTAACCTCATAAACTAGCTTACATTTAGCATACTTGATTTACTGCCTAGCTAGCTAATGTATAAACAGAATTTTGTATTTGCTAGTTAAACTTTAATATTGTAGATCAAATTTATTCACCAAAGTAATATCAAAACTTACTTGAATGGATGTAGTCTTCAAGTTCAAAAGCAGAACTGTGGCTTCAATAGCCTTGTGATAGTCAGAGCCTGGAAAATGGAGGGATTTCCCCTCTTAAGTGACTAAGAGGGCGGGGGATGGTCTTTTTAGACAGAGGTTTTTTTTTTTTTTTTTTAATTATCTCACCTAAAGGTTTTCTCAGTTAGTGTATTTGTTTTTACAATGGTAAAATTTTGGTTCACAATAGCTTACACACTGCACAAGAAAGTTTTAAACATAAATTTGTGTAATATTTATGCCATTTACATGACTACTCACCAAGATGGACTTTATTTTTAATAATTATTATTATTTTGTGTGCAGGATTCAAGAAAGAATCTGTTTCTCCTATTAAAATACTTTCATATATTAGAAAAACAAAAAGAGTTTTCTATCAGTTCTATCACTTTGCCTCTGAATGTTGTTCGCTACCTTTAAGGAGGAAAGAGCAGAAATCCCCTCCAGGTCGGTCAGACCACATCGAGCCAGACATAAGACCTGCAGGTGGGAAAGACCGGTTCTCAGATCCCTGAGAATAATAAGCCTTTATCTGATTCACTTCCTCTGTAGGGTTGCAAAGGGCGGAAAATTTCCGAAAACTTTCCAAGGGAACTTCATCTGGGGAATTTTGGAAACATTCCAAATTGGAAACTTACCAGGAATTTATGGGAATTAATTGGAAATTTGGGGAAATTTATAGAAACTGTCTCTCACACAAACATAATACAAACATTTTGTATGATCGTAAGCTGACATGCATGCAAACTAATACAAATTAAAAAATATTACATTTTAAATATTTTTGGAATCTGTGATACTTTTTTCAGGATTTATTGATGAATATAAACTTAAAAAGAACAGCATTTATTCAAAATAGAAAGTTTTTTTAACAATATATGTTTTTACTATTACTTTTTATTAATTTAACATCTTTATTGAATAAAGTTATTAATTTATTTAAAAAAAAAAAAATTACTGACCCCAAATTTTTTAATGGAAGTGTATTGTTAAAATATGATTTATATTTGAAATAAATACTGTGCTTCCTGAAAAAAGTATCACAGGTAATAAAAAAATATTAAGCAGCACAACGGTTTCCAAAATTAATAATAAATTAGCTTATCAGTTTGATTTCTAAATGATGCTGAAAATTCAGCTTTGATCACAGGAATACATTTTAGTATTATATTTATCAGTATTTGTCATTATTTCAAATTGTTATAATACTTCACAATATTACTGTTTTGTTCTGTACTTCGATCAAATAAATGAAGGCTCGATGAGTATAAGAGATGCAATGTTTAAAAAAAATGTCCAAACTTTTGACCAGTACTGTACCCCTGTATGATAACAGAAAACTGTCAAGCAGAAAGAGCATCACAGCTTGAGCTAGCTAGCACACGATACCAAGCCTCATAAATTGTCAATGAAATGGTGCTAACTAGCTTAGATTTTACATATCTGGTTCACCAGCCAGCTAAATACTTTTTGGTATTTGCAAGTCAGTGTATTTGTTTTTAAAATGTTATAATTTAGTTGCACAGTATAGCTTACACACAGCACAAGGAAGTTTTAAACATACATTTTTGTAATATTCATATAATTTACAGTACATAAATACTCACGAAGATGGACAAGTTGATATTTTGTGTGCAGGATTCAAGAAATGATTTGTGCATGTTAAGGAGGAAAGCACAGTGCATGTAGGGGGTGTTGTGTGTGCACGTGATTGAGCAATGTGTAGGGTAGAAATTCAACTGAAACTGCATTAAATCTGGTTGTTTTAACCACAATTATGCTATATCTAAGTTCCCAGTTCCTGCATTTTTGCAAATTCCCAGTTTATTCCCAATAATTCCCATATATTCCCGTTAATTCCCATGGAAAGTTTCCAGTCGTGACAATTCCCGGAATTTTCCAACCCTATTCCTCCTTAATGCATGTTTATCTTCTGTGAAATGTATGGGTTCTGTATTCTTTCATAAAATCTATTTGTTTGGTTTTTGAGGATGAGGCCTGTAGCTGTTCATGTTGGCACAACGTGAAAGTCAAACCATTTCATGACAAGTGATCATTTGGCTCCCGCAAATCCTTATTACCAAAAATAAAAAATAAAGTTATTTTAAGAAATCTGACCGAAGTTGTCCAGAGTGTCCTGTCCCGTATCAACACACATCTCCAGTGACCTCACTTCCTGTAAATCATCTGATCCAGAAATAATTTTCTGAAAAAAAAAAAAAAATTAGCCTAAACCTCAGTATTTCTCACTCCTGTTGCTCTTTATTTCAGAAATACCATGACGTTTTCACATTGCACACTGATGTTTTTTTTTTTTTTTTTTTAATCGCCTTTTTTCCAGAAGGCATATAAACAGTTTTAAATGAATACACAATTCTACGATTGTGGCCCAGTTTAGTCATAAACTTAAACATTAAGTAGTTGAATTACACTGTAAATGAATAAACAAGAAGTGCCACTTGTTTATAAATCTTTGGCGTAACAATAATTTGGTATTAGGTTTAAACGGCTGTGTGCAGAGCGGTGTGGTGATCCGTGTTCTGGTGGGTGTGGATTGTACTAATCCGATTGGTTGTTGTGTTTTTGGAGGCGGGGCCAAGCCTTGTGATTGGCTGTGTTCTCGGCCGAGCAGCCTCCCAGGCGCTGAACGAGCCACTTTTCCAAAGATACCGTGCAACGTCACCAGGATCTACTTAATATTCATGAGCTGAGGCTATGCCGTAGTGTGATTGGTGACTGGGCCGAGGGGCGGGGCTGTGTGTGGTGTGGGGCTGGGCGTAGGCTGCACACACACACACACACACACTACAGCGGAGCACATTGTTCACACTGGACTGTCTGTAACGTTACATCTAATGCAATCCAGGAGAATCTCGAAATAAACGGAATCTCCTGGAGAGTGACTGTATCCGGGGAATCAGAGGTGAAGTGACCATTTTATTTATTATTTTCAGCACAAATCGTTAGATTGCAGGGTGACCAAGTGGACCGACTCATAGTGGCAAGTAAAACACATATTTGTATTAATTTACACACACGGTTAGTTGATATTTGTGCCGTTTATTTGTATATTTGCACGGAGACTGTTTACATCTGTGTGGACGGTCAGTCATCGATGGATTCCAGTACTCTTCTGTACTTTTAAAAATCAGCGTTTTATTTTTTATTATTTGATGAAAATAGAAATAAAAATCATGTAGTATTTATTTAATTAGATTATTGTTTATCCCCCGTCACAATCAAACCTGTTCGAGCATCTAATCACTGAATCGGATCAGTTAACTCTGAATCAGACTCTAGATCAGACTGACCGTTGCTTGTTTTCCCGCCAGCTCGTCGTTAACGGAAAATAATGATCGTCTCTCAGTGAATGTAAACATGTTGTCTGTTGTCTGATTTGTTGAGTTTCGGTGTCCTCCATGTGACAGTTACATGGCTCTCTGTGTAAGCTCGGGTGACGCCCCGTGGTACCGGACGAACAGTCGCAAATTCCTACTATGACCAAGACGAGCTCATGAATATTAAGTAGCCCATACCGAGCTCGCTCCAATGGCGAAGGACCGTTTGTCGAATACCAATTAGTTTCCGCTGACGTCTCTCTGTAGCGCGCCAATTATAGCAAAGGCTGCGCTTATGAATATTAAGATGCCTCGGTATAGTAGGATTCGTAATTTCTGGAGGATGACGAGCAGTGCGGAAGTTTATTAATCAGCATATCAAGCAAGTTAAGGTCGCTTGAGTACAAAAGTGTGATATTTTATTGCACCTGTACTAGATTTTTATACTGTACAGCGAGTTTTGTGGATTTTAATACAGAATGAAAATATGTTCTTCTTAAGTCATAGACTATTTACTGTTATTTAAGATGATGTGAGGAGGTAGGTAATATTATTCAGTTAAGTTTTTATCAATTAATAGTCGATTAATCTGTATTTACAGGCTCTTTTCACTGTGAAGAGTACACTTAATTATGTAACTGTAACTTTTATGCTTATATGTCTGTGACTGAATCTTAAATATGAACCAGAACATGCTGAAAAACAGGTTTAATCAGGTCTAAGATGCTTTCTGGTCTTAGCTGGTCTTAGTCAGGTCTGTTGGCTGGTTTTAGAGGGGTTTTAGGCTGGTTAGGTTGAGAAATCAGCTAGGCTAGCCAAAGACCTGCCAGGTTAAACCAGTTAAGACCATCCTAAACCAGACCAGTGTCGGATATTGCTAAATAAAAATAAACCTTTTTTTTTTTTTAATCTTAATTGAAAAACTGAAATAAAATATAAATGTTGGATGGGAAATCTTAAAATGAAAATTAAGCAACTAACTAAAATAATAATTAAAAAAGTTTAGGTTAAAGTACTAAATTAAAATAAAGCTAAATAGAAAAAAATAATTAAAATGACTTAATAAAAAAATGAATGCAAAAATATTATTAAATATTATAATAGTATTTGAAATACTAAAATAAACAAATTAAAATACTAATAAAAAGTTTAGGTTAAAGTACTAAATTAAAATAAAGCTAAATAGAAAAAAATAATTAAAATGACTTAATAAAAAAATGAATGCAAAAATATTATTAAATATTATAATAGTATTTGAAATACTAAAATAAACAAATTAAAATACTAATAAAAAGTTTGGGTTAAAGTACTAAATTAAAATAAAGCTAAATAGAAAAAAAATTAAAATGACTTAATAAAAGCAAAAAATTAAAAAAATATATAAAATATTATTAAATATTATAATAGTATTTGAAATACTAAAATAAACCAATTAAAATACTAATAAAAAGTTTAGGTTAAAGTACTAAATTAAAATAAAGTGAAAGAAATTAATAAAAAAATAAAATAAAATGACTATAAAAAATAAAATAAAAATGACAGTCACATAGTAAATTACTAATACTAAGTTAAAAATAAATGCTGAAATATTTTTAAATACTATAATAGTATATGAACAACACTAGAATAACACTGGCTAAGACCAGAAAACCAGTTTATGCTGGTTTATGCTGTTTTTTTTTGTTTTTTTTTCAGAAGGTTTTTTTCAGAAGAATGTTTTTGCAAATGCGAACTCCAGCAAATGAACACTTAATTATATTTATTTGAGAAATATTGTTGCATCATGAATCATTCACTGAGTTTGAGATATATGGATGTTTCATATGGACGTTCATATGTTTGTTGGTGTTTTATGTAATTTTTCTCCATTACGTGCAGTAATGCGTTCAGACCAGCATTGTCTTGAAGTGTCTGCAGTGGAGGGCAGCACATTTAGGCTAGACAGATGTAATGATCGGGCCAGTGCTGGTTATTTTGGGGGATGATGTCAGTCGCTCGCTCAGCCTGGATCTGTTATGGTTCCTCCGTGTTCGATTCCTTCGTCTCCCATGTGAGATTCCTTTTACTGTCTGAAGCGGACTGGAAATCACTTAGGCCTGCTTCTGTTGTGGGGTTGCGGCTCAGAGAAAATTGATACTTCATACTGTGTAGAGACCGTTTACTTGTGCCCTAACACAATGTCTAGCGATATGTGATTTTAAATGACCCTAACTGTCAGATCACAATGATCAGGCAAATCATTTCCAAACCTAGGTATCAGATGTGTGTTGTGTGGCTAAACCGCAGAGCTGATAGTGTCAGTAAGTTTATCCTGAGCATCCAGAGGCACTCATATTGGCCGCTCAAGGTGACAGGGTGTATGTATGCGGCTCTAAAGTCTCGGCAGATCCCAGAGCCGATGTCTAGTTCTTGCTTTAAGCCCTGCCTGTAGTTTTTCAGTGATAAATCACATCGCTTGCTGACGAGAGGAATGCTATTGCTTTCCTAAGCAATCACACTTACCATATTCACCTGCCAGATGAAAAAACGGGTGAAAAATTCTCCAGACTTCTATTAAAGGAGGAACCAAGCCGTAACCAGAGACCTAGGGATGATTCAAAATATGTAACGATTACCGGTTTGACGATAAATCATGATAAAATTCCCCACGGTTAGTATTACCGTTTCGTATTTTAATTACGAGTGGATTTACAGAGACTTATATTCACATTCAGCCTGTGTGCAGTTTCTGTCTGCCCAAAAACAGGCCGAATTTGCATGCCCTGTAAATAAAAAACAAGCTTATGTGGATGCTACACATTTAAACAATTCAGATAAGTTATCTAAAATTATTTATGATGCAGATAAAATACATATAATCATTTATTAATCAATTATCATTTTGACTTAACCCTTTTCTTCATTTAAAGGCTGAAATGCGGGGTTTAGCTTTTTATGAATCTTTTTCAAAGCTTTATTTGAACATTTATATTATTTTGATATTAGATATTTGAACATGATATTAAACTGTTGTCAGTCAAGCTGCCATTTAAAATCCAAACAACATTGGCAATGTTATTGTTTTAGTGATTATGCAAACAAAAAGTCCAAAATCCAAAATCATTATGTTGGCAACTGACTGATATTTAAGCTTTTTTTTTTAAGATTTCAATCCCCTCCTAGAGTTTTCAATAAACCACCAAACTCATGTCAGACCTTCAGACTGGCCTGACTCGGGTTGCTATATCTTTACGAAATGACTGGACTTAAGTTTTTCATTAAATGGCCGATCAAAACTATGAAAAATCTTTTTTAACAACAGGATAAAATATGTTAGCAACATGCTAGCAGTGCATTAAATCTTGTTTGCAATGTGTTCAATTATGTTGGCAATCTGTTAAAACACTAGCAATGGATTAAAATATATTAGCAAAGTGTTAAACCATGGTAGCAGAATGCCAATTTCGGTTAGTTAATAACATTTCATTGACTTTGCATTAAAACTTTCAACTTCAAGCTTTTCAGTTATTTCCAACTTCCAAACAAGGCTTTGTCAAGCCAACATCAAAGTTTGTTTACTCAACTAGATGCGTTTGCTGTTTCGGCTGAATATTTTCGGTTGCTGAAATTTCATTGCATCACTACTTTAGTCTTAGGTTGGAAAGTAACACCCTAGAAACCTCATACCAAAAACATCTTAGCAACTGCATAGCAGCACCCAGAAAACACACTTAAGTGTTGTCTGAGGTTTAGATGGTTTATTCCCAAACAGCTCAGGACTATGGGGGCTCATTAGGACCCTTTTGAAGCCCCACGGCACTTTGGCAGTAATTATGAGTCTTAGAGAGCGTGGGATGGAGATTCCCTGATGGGACCTGCAGTCTGTCTCTACTGATCCAGTGTTCATCCCAAACAACATGTCACACTGACAGAAGGTCCTAATCAAACTTTCATTGCCCTGAGTGTGTGTGTGTGTGTGTGTGTGTGTGTGTGTGTGTGTGTGTGTGTGTGTGTGTGTGTGTGTGTGTGTGTGTGTGTGTGTGTGTGTGTGTGTGTGTGTGTGTGTGTGTGTAACTCATTCATCCTCCCCTTGCTGTGCCCTAGTTTAGTTGGAGGGCTTATTCAAATGATGTCCTATATTTGGGCAAACTTTGTTCATCCGTGTTAAATTGAAACTGAAAGTGGCACTGTCTGTCACTCACCCCAGGTTTTAAAAACTACAACCATCAGAGACGCATAACCCTGAGAATGACTAATGCACTTTCAGTTTCTTGTGTCTTGCTGATATCAACAGGCTTTTTAACCACAAATTATGACCTATTTACTTTCTTAACAAATAATCTGCATCTCACTGTGCGCAATTTATCAGTGCATGGAATTTTAATCAAAATGTAATTTTTGGTAATCTTTCTTCGTAATGTAATGTAAATGTAATAATGAAACAACATTTCTTGTGGTGTAACCAAAAGCACAAGGGTGTGGCAAAAAAGTATTAACCAGTGTTAACACAATGCAGTCAAATCCTGACTTTTGTATCATTGAGATGTTTTTGTTTATATTTTCATGTGTTTTTGTTTTGAGATTTTCTGCTTCCGTTTTAATTGTAAACTTTTGGCAAGTTCTGTGTTTCTGGCATTTTCATAGTTTTTGTTGTCTTTTAATATGTTTATATAGTTTATTTATTTTAAAAAATGGAAAAATGTTGCCATGGAAATTAGCTGAAATATTTATTTATTTATTTATTTTGTATTTTATTTTATTTCAAGTTGTTGTTGCTTTAAATTTATTTATGGTTTTAGTTTTAGCTTAACTATAATAACCCTGGTCCCACCCAACATTATTTACAGTTGAATATTCTGTTTCATAAATATGTCTCATTTATGAAAGGTGAATTTGTCGCAAATGCTTTTTCGCATAGATAAAACCAGTTTTCGTCATGTAAAAAAATGTTTGGTTTTTGTTTTGTACAATTTTCTTCTTCTTTTTTTTGTCTTGATTCTGTCATCATTTAAGAACATCTACTTACATTGTACGGACAAAAAACTGTACGGTTTTCTTGCTTAATGTATTGTATGCTTAATTTTTTATACCATTTTTAAGAAAAGCTTACATTTAACATGTAAATATATTATTCTAACTCTAAAAATGTCATATGGTATAACCATCAAATATATAAATATTCATAGAATTACTTGAAAAACAAATTAAAAGATTAATCATAATGAAGTCTGTTACAATAAAGAAGGATTCATATGTATTTAATTTATAGAGTGAAGTGTTATTTTACATTTGTTTACTTTCTATTTCTGTACTGAAAACTGTTTAAACCTACCTAAAAAGCACTCTTGTTATTTAATATATCTGTGTTCTGTGTAATTTAGTAGGCCTGCTGAATGTTAAATGGATCCAATCCATGTTTCATTAGAAATTATTTGATGATGGCAGTACAATTATAAAAACTGCTAGTATAATTTAATGCATGGGTTTTTGAACTTTGCTGATTTAAAACATGATCAAAATACTATCTTTTTTGATGGCAAAATTTCAAATTAGAGAGGAAGTGACAAATCTCGGTATTGGTATCGGAATTGGCCAGTAAGCTTTTGTTCTATTTGTTCAAATCTGTAATCGGTATAAGAAATAATATAGTTGTATCGCTGAATTATTTATATATATATATGTTTCATTTCTAAATTAAAATTATTCGATATTTTTGGGGGGGCATAAAGTCAAAAATGTCAGTGTGGTACAACTATTCTAATATGATAATGAAGAAAAAAAGCCTCATTGAAAGATTTTTTTTTTTTTTTTTTTAATTATGGTAGTTTGGCATATTTTTTATTCATATTTCTTTGAAGAAAAAATAGGTACATTGCATTAAAAAACAAAATATTGTCTGTTGTGTTTCAGAATGCAGTGATGCACAAAACTGAGACAAACCATACAGTTAGAAGCATCTGGGTTCATGTACTTGAATTTTTCAAGCCTATAGTGAACTTTGTTATTGTCTGTCAAAGTTATCAAAGTTACTGTATGATTTTCTCAAGGTGGATGATAACATGGGCAAAAAAGCCTTTCAGTGTAAAAATGTAAATATGTAGTTATTATTCATAAATCTTTATTTCTTCTACTAGATTTACCCCAATATGATTTGATTGGCTTTAAATGGTTTGAGGCAGTCTTACACATACGAGTGTCTATCATGTATGAACTCCCTGCCCTTTGCCTTTAACAGCTCAGTCGTGTGTGTGTGAGAGAGTGTGTGTGGCGTTACTCATTAATCGTCCAGCACTCACAGGTACACTGCGCTGGACTCTCATAAGTTTCAGTCTCCATAGTACCAAGAAACTTTGTGTTTTCATTAATCATTAACCCTGCAGAGTGCAGACACGCGTCTGCTGATCTTAAGCTATGCTTAAAGCCCAGCTGACGACAAATAGATATCTAATAATAAAACCCCACACCCTGGGACTAATATAGTTTGTCTGGTGATGTGCTGTCATGGATGCTCACCACTGTTGTGTCTTTAAGTGAACTCTGTAGTGAGTTATGTGGTATGTAGCAGGGTCAATGACAAATAAGTGTGTCTGCAATAAAGATTTTATTTATTTATCTATTTATGTAAGAATATACTGCATTCATGTAAAATATTAATTATTATTATTATTATTTTTAATGTCATAACTTTTTAGAGAAGTTTTTATTTTTAGTTTTTATAACAAAAAATGTGTTATGGGGTGACCATCAAAAATGCAAAAAAAAAATTTCCAGAATGACTTTAATAAACTTTTTTTAAAAACTTTTTTTTTTTTTTTTTTTTCTAAATTAAAATTAATTTTAATATTATTGGGGGCATAACGTAAAAAATCAGTGTGGTGCGACTGTCCTAATATAATAATAAAGAAAAAAAGCCTCATTAAAATAATTAATTTCTTGAAAATTATGCTAGTTTGTCAGTTTTTGAGATAAATATTTCTTAGGGAAAAAAGGTGCTTCACTGTTTGTTATTAATATTCTTTCACTAAATTAAAGTCATGTGGGACGACCAACATGTGGGTTACATTTTTTTAATGGGTGTCATGGTTGATAAAGTAAGTTCAAATGGTCAGAAATTTTTAAAACAAATAAAGATTAGTTCGCATTGTGAAATCTCATAATGTTTGACTCCAAAATACTGACTGATTAACTAAATTTGTTAAAAAAAAAAAAAAAAAAAAAAACATAAAAAATATAAAACACACCTTGAAAAACAGATTTGAAAATAACATGACTGTTGTTTTAGTTAGGCTAAAATGCCACAATCCTAAACATGAGGATATTTATGAATTAATTTCAATATAGTTGCAAATATACCTTGTAATATAAATGTAAAATATTTGTAAAAATAAGATTTTTTTTTTTTTTTTTTTTTTTAAATGTATACAATGAAGGTCAATGACCTCCAAAAGTTTGGACCCCATTGACTTCCACAGAAAAATAAAAGCATACAGGTTTAGAATGACATTAGGGTGAGTAATTAAGTGAACTATCCTTTTAAGAGTTTGCATTGTGTGTTAAGAGTTCTTCCAACAAATGTAATTGGAATGTTTTATTGATTTAGTTTGCCGGTTTTAGTTAAATTGTAGCCTTGTACTAATTGGTTCCTTTGTTTTAGTTAAATCGTGGCCACATTGTACTACTGTAATTTGGTGCCCTTGTTTAGTTAAATTGTGGCCACGTTTTAACTAAAATAAGGGTATAAATTAAAAAGTTGCAGGAATGAATGCTTAATTTGTAGCGACGTCAAATTAGGCAATACTAGACACTGACTTGCATTTCTCAGGAGCTGTCTTTTTCTGTAGAAATGCAGTTGGAATGAAACCACAGGACTTCACAGTCAGGAAAACAACATCAACCACCCGAAACCAACAACATCCAGCCTATGATAATACAGCCAGTGAGGGACGGGAGCTGGAGTTAATGTTGTTTTAGACCGTGTTGAAACTTGAACTGAAACCCACAAAATGATCAGTTATCACATCAGATAAAAGCTTGGAGCGCTGCAAGCTTGGGTCCTATTTCAAGATCCAGAATGCTTTTCATATTTCATAGTTTATCTTCCTTGCAGTTCTGTGTGAGTTTGTTCACTGAATACTAAACAGTGGAACATGAAAGATTATTCCAGATTTCTTTAGGATAACTTCTCCATGATTCTTGGTCTTGGTGGACTAAGGGGGTGTTTACACAACACCGTTTTTAACGAAACACTGAAACGGTTTTATATCTTTTGGTCATTGTTTTACACAACAACAGTATTTCCCTTATAAAAATTAACCAGAGATTTATTTATTATAGTAAAAGTATAGTAAGAGCTGTAGTTCTACCTCTACAAGATTGCAATACTGTTTGCGAATGTTTGTTGGAGCTATTGTTTCGTTAAAAACAAAAATTGTTAAACTATGTAGCTAATGAGGGAACTTTTGATCATAGTTGGCTAACAATGCTTTTAGGAAACACATCCCAGATTGCCTGTTCAGTATGGAAGCCCATTTTCTCCACTGAATAAAAAAGTGAGTTTACATCTCACAATTCAGACTTTTTTTCTCAGCATTGCATGATATAAACTCATGCAATGTAAAAACTACAATATTGCAAAGTAAAAACTCGTAATTCTGACTTTTTTTTTTTTTTTGCAACTGCAAGATATTAAGTCAGAATTATGAGTTTTTATTTTGCAATATGATTTTATCTTGCAATTGCGAGTTTTTATCCCACTATTTTGACTTTATAACTCGCAACTGAGTTTATATAAAGTAAAGTCAGAATAGTGGAATATAAACTCGCAATTCTGACTTTTTCTTGCAAGTGCGAGTTTATATCACACAATACTGACTTTATAACTTTGCAACTGCGAGTTTATTTGTCAATTCTGAGAAAAAAGTCGGAAGTGTGAGATATAAACTTTTTTTTTTATTCAATAGCGGAAACGGGCTTCCACAGTTCAGCTCAGCATACTAGTACACGAAACAAAAAAATCGGTGCTAGTGACAAAGTAAGCAAAATGTGCAGCGCTGCTTTGTTTATGGTTTGTATATTCGCAGTCGTAACACTTACAGTATCCCTTTTTATAGTGACGCATACAAACTACTGCCACCTACTGGTATTAAGAGTAATTTCCTCTCAACCATGTGCAGAACATGCCTACGTCGTTGACTGTAGTCTTTGTGTTGTGTTTTCAAACATAACCAGTTTGCCGAGATGTAGTTGACATGAAGCGACACCACGGTCAGCTTTCTTCATCGCTAGTTTGGTTTGCTGTATCTAGTCCTTAATATGGATAAATAACTACAGAAAAAGCACCAAAGTGCACCAGTTTGTAATAATTTGCAGGCTTTAGTTGAAATGTAAATTTGAGAGAGTGAGACTTTGGACTTCTCATACGCTAATTCCAACAAAGCAAGGCTGTCAAACATTATGTCCAATGAATCCTTTCCTAAACATACATTAATCTTTGTCGTGTCTATAATAGAAATCAGTGACTCTGGATGCAGTGGGAGGTTTGTCTGTACTGATGGTGCTGCTGGTTTCTCCTCAGGTGTGGCGAGAGGTTGAAGAGGAGTGAAGGAATGACTGAATATAAGCTGGTGGTGGTGGGCGCTGGAGGCGTGGGCAAGAGCGCTCTCACCATCCAACTCATCCAGAACCACTTTGTGGACGAATACGACCCCACTATAGAGGTAACACTTTGTGTGTGTGTGTGTGTGTGTGTGCCTTTGGCTGAAAGTTCCTTTGGTGTGTGTGTGTGTGTGTGTGTGTGTGTGTGTGTGTGTGTGTGTGTGTGTGTGTGTGTGTGTGTGTGTGTGTGTGTGTGCATTGAGTGATCTTATCCAGTAATATATACGGTATCAGCATTGTGGTTGATATCAATACATAATCAATAACTGTACCTTTTGTGTTTTTACCCTGTAGCTGTTAGACTGTTATAACTGATTTTTTGCCAATTTATGTTTCTGTTTGACAGTAATTTTATAATTCATGAAATATGATCATACGATTGTTTATGTACGTGCAATATTAGCATCAATATTTCACTTTTAAGTATCATGGTTATCGTCATTGTGACATCCCTAATCCACAGTATATCATGCTTTCTCGTAGGGCTGTAAAAATTTGGTAACTCTTTACAAATAGGGTTTCATACATTACCATTACTTAATTGCATTAGTTAACACAAACTAACAACGAAAGCATTTATTAATCTTAATTTTAACTTTTTCAACAGTTATCAAATATCTGTTTATATTATCTAATGGACCTGATCTTATATGAACTAACAATGAACAGCTGTATTTGTATTAACTAACATTAACAAAGAATTTAGAAATATTGTAAAAAAAAAAAAAAAAAAGAGATTGCTCACTGATCTTCATGTTAGAAAAATAACTGAATATTTTCTCACCCTCAGGCCATTAAGATGTAGATGAGTTTGTTTCTTCGTCAGATTTGGAGAAAAGTAGCATCACATCACTTGTTCACCAGTGGATGCTCTGCAGTGAATGGGTGCCGTCAGAATGAGAGTCCAAACAGCTGATAAAAACATCACAATAATCCACACCACTCCAGTCCATCAAGACGTTTTTAACTTCAACCCATTCTTTTCCGCTAAAATACGAGTCCATAATTCAATATTTTGCTTCCTCTAGTAAAAAAAAGTAATCTCATCTGAATCAGGAGAGAAATCTGCACAGATCAAGCACCGTTTACAAGCAAATACAGTCCAAAACAGCTCTAAACAAATATATGGGTGTATATTGATGTGAAAGACAACAGGTGATACAGCATTATTATGGATTACGGACTCATATTTTAGCCAAAAGCAACAGTGAATGATAGATTTATGGAGGCTCTTTGCTTCTCAAGACATTAATTGATGGACTGGAGTGGTGTGGATTACTTGTGGATTATTGTGATGTTTTTTGGACTCTCATTCTTACGGCACCCATTCACTGCAGAGCATCCATTGGTGAGCAAGTGATGCAATGCTACATTTCTCCAAATCTGATGAAGAAACAAACTCATCTACATCTTGGATAGCCTAAGGATTAGTAAATATTCTGCAGCTTTTCATTTTTAGGTGAACTATCCCTTTATGTGAGTTAACTCTGTCATATGTCATATAGTCTATCATTAATTACTCATCCTTGCTGTCTATGGGAGGTTCAGAGAACTCTCGGAATGCAACAGAAATCTCTTAATTTGTGTTCCGAAGATGAACAATGGTCTTACAGGTTTGGAACGACATGAGGCTGAGTAAATGACAGAATTTTCATTTTAGGGTGAACTAACGTTAGCCCTTTAACTAATGGAGCCTTTTGTTTGATTTGATTCTGGATTCTGTCTTGTACTGTACGTTATGCTTTACCAAACTGACCACTGGTCCTTCTCTTCACTATATCTCACAACATCACTGGGCAATGAATAAACCCCAGCCCCACCATTCACTGATTCAGTCTGTGTGTTTCTCTGCACACTCGGTGTCAAATAAACCGCAGGAGTTTCCCCTCGGCCTGCGTTTGCTCTCAGCATGAGGGATGTGTGTGTGTGTGTGTGTGTGTACGTGCTTCTACACGTCCCTCGCTCTCTCTGTCATCTTTTCCCGCCACGCCCGTCTCCAGACAAACAATGTCCTTTTTATGGCTCGATCGCTGTGCGCTAACACACACGTGTCTGACAGGACACAGCTCAACCATCTCCCCTGTCTGTTTACTGTTTCAGTCCCTGTCGCTTTGTCCCCAAAGTCCTTTATTTGGCACATTACAAAAAAAGAAAATACATTTTAAAGACATCAAATCATGTCCACGTGTGTGAAATATCTAAAGCTTATCGGCTACGGAGTAAGAAATAAACAAGAAATGGTGAATGAAAAAGAAAGCAGGCTTGAGTTTGGTGTTGATTTGTCTGCAGGACTCCTACAGGAAGCAGGTGGTGATTGACGGGGAGACGTGTCTCCTGGACATCTTGGACACTGCAGGTCAGGAGGAGTACAGCGCCATGAGGGACCAGTACATGAGGACAGGAGAGGGCTTCCTCTGTGTGTTTGCCATCAATAACACCAAGTCCTTTGAGGACATTCATCAGTACAGGTGTGTGTTTGAAAATCAGCTGTCAGGCGCAGAAACCTTTTGTCTCTGTTTGGAATTTGTCCTCAAAATATCTCTTCAATATCCTTTGCATTTCTTCAATTTTATCTTGAAGCAAGAGAAAGGATATCAGAATTTTTTTTTTTTTTTTTTTTTTTGCTGTGGTAACTTTAAGACTTCTGTAGGTAAATAACTTCTGTTATGATTGGCTAACCCTTTTTCAATCGCAAGGGCATTGTGTTTTGGTTGTGATCATGTTTGAAAATGCTGTTTAAAAGCGCAATCACAATAGCAAAATTTCAGCTAATTTTTTGTAAGCAAAACAGGTCCATTACCTTTGGCCAGCAATGTTTGAAGCACAGGTCACAGAAGTCATATTTAAACCATGCAGCACATGAACCAAGCATTTCACATGAAATTCCTAATTTCTTAGTTTATTTAGCCTCCTGACTACCAAGAAAAAAAGTGTTGTGAATTCAGGTTTTTTTTCCATGTCATTACATTGTTTACAGCATAAGAAAAAAAAAAAAAAAAAAAAAATATATATATATATATATATGATAAAAAAAAAAAAAAAAAAAAAAAAAAAAAAAATATATATATATATATATTATATATATATATTATACTATATATATATATATATATATATATATATATATATATATATATTATTATTATTTTTATTATTATTATATTTTTTTCATTTGTTATGCTAAGTCATCAAGAGGACACTAGGACTTTAAAAAGTCCTGTTTTTAAAAAATAAAAAGACATGAATTAACATGAAAAGGCAAAAAAATTTGTTTTAATCACAAATCAACTTTTTATTTTAAATATATAAGATATAAGATATATGAAAGGTATAACAGAATGATTTGATATACCATTTTTGTTTTGCCAAAATGTGTAAAATGACCATAAATGGGATTTCCCATTATAAACAATGTATCTCTAAACTGTATCTAATTTGGATATTAATGTGTTTTTGGGGCAACATATAATGAAAAAACTAAGCGTAATAATGGGAGTAATAATTGGCAAGATTTTCATAATAATATGTAATATTTCATAGCAATATTGAAATATAATTTCTTTCCCTATTCATTTGTTGTGTCTCCCAAAATGGCAAATAAACATGCTTTTAGTTCTGGTGTCCTCTACACAGTGGACGTGTGTGAGATTGATGTCCAGTTTCATATCAGAAAGTAATATTTTGATTTGAAACCCCTTAACATTTTCCTCAGATGTTGATTTATGACAAACCATTTGAGAATCAGTCAGATTTAAATGATCAGTACAAAATATCATCCCATATTTCCATTTTCCAACATTCAGTATTTGTGCTTGAGAGGACAGCAGAAAGTGAGATGGAGCATGATGCTGCAGTGCCAGTGAAATCGATCCCAACTCAATTAGACTAAAGGAGAGAGAGAGAGAGAGAGAGAGAGAGAGAGCTTTCAAGGACATGAAAGGAGAAAGCAAAAGGAGGATAACTGGATTACATCAATCTGGTTGTTGTTTGTGGGTAATGGGGTCTAGATAATGTATTTTTAATACATGCAGTACAGAACATGGGGAATAGTAATGCACTGTTTAATATCAGATGCAGATGGCAGTTGATAATCAGTTTGCATTATATACACTATCAGTCAAAAATATGTAATAGATACGATTTTTAATTTTTTTGAATAAAGTTGTCCAAATGAATTCTTAACAATGCATGTTATTAATCAGAAATTAAGTTTTGATATATTTACGGTTGGAAATTTACAAAATATCTTCGTGGAACATGATCTTTATTTAATATCCTAATGATTTTTGGCATAAAAGAAAAATCTATAATTTTGGCCCATACAATGTATTTTTGGCTGTTGCTACAAATATACCCCAGCGACTTCAGACTGGTTTTGTGCTCCAGGGTCACAAATGTCTGGTTGTGTTTGACCGTGACACTGTGTTGGCTCTCAGGGAACAGATCAAGCGGGTGAAGGACTCGGATGACGTGCCCATGGTGCTGGTGGGTAACAAGTGTGACCTCCCGACCCGGATGGTGGACACACGGCAAGCGCAGGAGCTCGCGCGCAGCTACGGGATCCCCTTCATCGAGACCTCAGCCAAAACACGACAGGTGACTCACAGTTTCTGACATGCATTTAAAGAATAATACATCTTATTGATCTGTTTTTTATTTTATTTATTTACTTGCAGCAAAACTAGTGAGACTGTGTCTACTGTCGAAATTTCCTAAAGTATAGTCATCTGAGGAAATTCTGTCCAAAATAACTGACGCACCTACAATACAGTATTTCTGACTAGGTTTATTACAAATCTTTTTTTGTTCTTTGTTTTCGCTTTTCTTTGTTTGTTTGTTTTCACGTCTTAACTTTTGTGTTGTGTTTGTTGTTTATTTATTTGCTTTTTCGCTTTGTTTTGTGTTTGTGTTTTGCTACTGTTTTTTTTTCATGTATTGGTTTTGTTTTGCGTTGTGTTTTTAGTTTCACTGTTTTCTTTTTTTTTTTTTTTTTTTTATTTCATTATTTTTTTTTTTTTTTTCATTGCATTGTTTTTTTGTTCTTTTTGTGTTTATTTTTGCTTTGTTTTGTGTTTTTTTAGCATTGCTTTGTTTTGTTTTTTAAGCTTTGTGATGAGTTTGTTTGTTTGCTATTTTTTTTAATTTATTTTTTTGCTTTTTCCTACTGTTTATTTTTTTCTTTTTTCTTTTCTTCCTTTTTTTGCTTTGCTTTTTGTTTTTGGTTTTGTTTTTTTGTTTGTTTGTTTACTTTTTTTGGTTTTGTTTTGCTTTGTTTCGTGTTTTTTGCTTTGTTTTGTGTGTGTTTTATTTTTACATTGCTTTTTTTGTTTTAAGCTTTGTGATATGTTTGTTTGTTTGCTTTTTTGGTTTTGTTTTGCTTTGTTTTGTGTGTTTTTTCCCCCTGTTTTATTTTGCCTTTTGTTGTGTACAAGGTCTTTAAAGAAATATTTCACCCAAAAAATACTTTTATGATTTACTCATACAGTAGAAGTAATTCAGACGGGAAGGTTTTTCTGTTAATTTTCTTTTTTGGCTAAAATGTTCGTTAATGTAATACAGTTAATTAGTTAATACAGGCTTATTCACATGCCCATTGTTTTTGCATCAAAATTAGTTGCCGCTATTATTATTATTATTATAATTATTATTATTAAATACTCTTTTTTTTATTATTTTACTGCACATTAGAGAAGGGAGACGCAAAGCTTTTCGAAATTTTGAATAAATGCAGTTCTTTTTAACCTTTTATTCATCAAATATATTAGACAGCAGAACTGTTTCCAACACTCATAATAAATCAGAATATTAGAATGATTTCTAAATGATCATTGTGATAGACTGGATGTTACATGTGACACTGAAGGCTGGAGTAATGATGCTGAAACATTCAGCTTTGCATCACAGGAATAAAATTCTATTTTTTAAAGTATAGTCAAATAGCGAAAACGATTATTTTAAGTTGTAATAATATTTCACAATATTACTGTTTTTCTGTATTTTTGATCAAATAAATGCAGGCTTGATGAGCAGAAGAGACTTCTTTCAAAAACATTAAAAATAGTAATGTTTCCAAACTTTTGACCTGTACTGTAAATACCATAGACACTGGTTATTGGGTTCACATTTAGAGTATCTTTTTTATATAAATTAATACTTTTATTCAACATGGATGTGTTAAAATAATAAAAAAGTAATAGTAAAGACTTATATTGTTAGAAATATATATATATATATATATATATATATATAGATATATATATATATATATATAAGATATATATATATATATATATATAGAATAAACACTGTTCACAAGTTTTTATTCATCAATAAATCCTTAAAAAAGCATCACAGATTCCCCCCCCAAAAAAACAATTTTTAAAATTTGTATTATTTTGCAAGCATGTGAACCTATGATCAAACAAAATGTTTATATTAATGTTTGTATATGATACAGTTTTATGAATTTCCTCAAATTTCCTGTAAATTCCCATAAATTCCTGGTAAGTTTCAAACTTGGAATATTTCCAAAATTCCCCAGACAAAGTTCCCATGGAAATTTACCGGAAATGTTACGCCCTTTGCAACACACACACACTCAAACAGACACACACACACACAGACACACACTCTCATACACACTCACTCACTCACACATACACACTCACACACACATTTACATTTATGCATTTAGCAGACCTTACAGTGCATTCAGGCTAACATTTTTTACCTAACGTGTTCCCTGGGAATCGAACCCACAACCTTTTCCACTGCTAACGCAATGCTCTACCACTGAGCCACAGGAACACACACACAGACACAAACACACACAAACAGAGACACACACACACGCACACACACATAATTGTATGTTGTATAACACTGCAGGGAATGATTCACAGCCGCTTTGTGTTTTGCAGTTCTGTGCACAGAAGTGTTACTCAGACCTCGACCTCGTCTGGTTTGTTTCTGATCTGTGAGATGTGTGTGAGTTTCCAGAATCTCTGGATAGCACCAGCATTGGTTGGTGTTTCTGCTGGTGTGTGTGCAGGGTGTGGAGGATGCGTTTTACACGCTGGTGCGGGAGATCCGTCAGCACAAGATGAGGAAGCTGAACCCGCCGGATGAGAGCGGACAGGACTGCATGAGCTGCCGCTGCGTCGTGTGTTGATCGTGGTGCAGGTGCAAAAAGACACAGAGACACAGCGCGTGGTGGAGGTAATAAAATGGTGGATAGTAGTAAATATAAAACAAAACCATCACTAACAATCACAGAACTGCTGAGAAATGCCTCTTGAAGGCCCAGCACTTGTGAGAGAGAAATATTACACTTATGTATTTATTAGTGGTGTTTGTTTGCTAAAGCAAGCATCACTATTACTACAGTATTATTGTCACTTTCTTATTAATGTGCATGATTTTGATCACCGCCATTCAAAAGTACAATTATTTTAAATGTTTTTAAAAGTTATTTTAAAAGTATCATTTTCATATTTTAAAAGTATACATTTTATTTATAATTCAGCATCCATTGTTTTCATAAAACTTAAAAAAAAAAACACTGTTTCACTAAAATTTTGTGAAATATGAATTATGTTCGTTATAATTATTATTCTTGGCATGCCATATTTAATAATTACTGTTTATTTATATTAATAAAAACAATATTTATATAGAGACTTTTATGACACTTAACAAAAAAAAATGAGTTTTTATTACTGTAATATATGCATATTATTATTAAATTTGAAAGTTTATACATTATAATTGTGTTTGTTGTACTGACTTTAATTTATTAATAGAAAATAGATAGATTTCAAAAAACTTTTTTTATTTGATAATTTTCTGAATTATAAATTGTTAATTATATTATTTTTTTTACATATATATGTGTGTGTGTGTGTGTGTGTGTGTGTGTGTGTGTGTGTGTGTGTGTGTGTGTAGTATTTATATATAGAATGTTCATGACCAACACAAATTGAGTTTTTATTACTGTAATATATGAATTTTTGTAATATATGAATTATATTATTGAATTTTGAAAGTTTATACATTATAATTGTATTTGTTGTACTGTACTGGCTTCAATTTATTAATAAAAATAGATATAGATTTTTGTATACTTCAATAAAGAATTCTGTAAAAATGTAAGCAGTCAGACACATTATGGTATTTTTTGTCATTGCTTTAATGAGAATTGGCAGCAAAATTACACAAATTTTATTGGTACAAAAAAAGCGAAACATCATGTTTCTGTTGACTTTGCAGTGAAATGTGACGCAGATCTTCAGCTCTGTAAAAGCACTTCCTGTTTTGTGGTCCTCAGCTGACGGCGCGTGTCGGGAGAAGTTTACCCATGGTTCCGTGCAGCAGACTGGACCAGAGAGGGAGGACGCGGCGTCTCATCTGAAAGCGCGCCAGGCCTCCAGCACTACGAACATTAGCGACAGGACCATGACCTCTCTGGACGTCCACGTCTGCCTGATGAACACCACTAATGACTGACCCCTTTCTCCTCTTGATTTGTGACCCCAGTCTGCTAACGCTGGGCGCCTCCGTGGATTTCTGCTGAATTATTGTTCTTGAAGTCTCAACACTGGTCTGAAGTGGACTCTGTACGTCACATGACCTCAGCGTCTCACACACACCTTCCTCAGCTCCGACTGGACACTAGTGACCTCATCCCACGACCCCCGTCCCGCACCTCACGGAAAGCATACATATATATATATATATATATATATATATATATATATATATATATATATATATATATATATATATATATATATATATACATATATATATATATATATATATATGTGTGTGTGTATATGCATATGTATATATATATATATGTGTGTGTGTGTTCATGACTGTCGAAAAGAGCGGAAACTCTGTAGAAATGATCAGGAGGAGTGTGATTTTGCTTGACGTGCAGGTTGTTTTAACATAACGTTTGTGGAGCATTAGTTCTGTGTGCTGGTTAATGTGTACGTTACGAGCGAGTGTTTCCATTAGAAGATTAAACAAGCTGACTGAATTTTCCAAAATAAAAACTCTCGAGTTGTTTGAAGAAGCTTGTGTTTGTTTTGAAATTCTGTCTGTGGAAATCTTATGATATTTAAAAGGTAGTTCAGTTAATGGTTACCTCAATAAACAAACAAACAAAGAAAACTAGTGCTGTCAAATGATTAATCGCGATTAATCGCATCCAAAAGTTTTTGTTTACATAATATTTGTGTGTGTACTGTGTTTATTTATTATGTATATATACAGTATATGTATAAATACACACACATACAGTTTATATCTTGAAAATGTTTACATGTATATACATTTATATATTTATATTACTATATATATTTAATATATTAACACAGCATATTTGTATTAAATATATACATGCATGTGTGTGTATTTATATATACTTAATAAATATACACACTACACATAGATATATTATGTAAACAAAAACTTTTATTTTGGATGCAATTAATCGTTTGACAGCACTAATAGAAACATGAGTGGGGAGATAATAACACCGCCTTGCTGTATTATTTAATAATTACAGTTTTTTTGTTTTGTTTTTCAACTGCTTACACAAAATCTTTACTTGTCACACAGTTTCTGAAAGCTGACACTCAAACAGCAGAAGCATACACCAAATCAGCAAAACCATAAACTAATTCTCAGCCTTTGACTCAGTTTTCAATTTCATAAAACACTTTTTGCGAAACACAGCACACAATTCTCTGTGTAACACACAAACATCTAACAGGAATGGATATTATGGCAAAAGTGTTTGCAAATGTTTGCTTTTGAGATGTGTTTGTGATGTTTTGAATGCAGTGCTTCATTCATCACTGTAATAATATGGGCATTGAAATATTACTGTCAGAAGTTTTTTTTTTTCTCTTTTTTTTTTAGTCTCTTCTGCTCACCAAGGTGCATTTATTTAATCAAAAATACTTTAAAATTGTGAATTAAAATTATACATTTTCCTTGTTATATTTTAGAATAAATACATAAACATTTCAATTATATCATCTGTTTATAATATTTCTGTTGTTTATATGTATTATTCTTTTCCACTGGCAGCAAGACAATCTCCTGAACTCCAAACTGAATGCCAGAATGGGAAAGAAAGGTGATTTAAGCAATTTTGAGCGTGGCATGGTTGTTGGTGCCAGACGGGCCGGTCTGAGTATTTCACAATCTGCTCAGTTACTGGGATTTTCACGCACAACACTTTCTAGGGTTTAAAAAGAATGGTGTGAAAAGGGAAAAAACCCTCCAGTATACGGCAGTCCTGTGGGCGAAAATGCCTTGTTGATCCTAGAGGTCAGAGGAGAATGGGCCGACTGATTGAAGCTGATAGAAGAGCAACTTTGACTGAAATAACCACTCGTTACAACCGAGGTATGCAGCAAAGCATTTGTGAAGCCACAACACGCACAACCTTGAGGCGGATGGGCTACAACAGCAGAAGACCCCACCGGGTACCACTCTTCTCCACTACAAATAGAAAAAAAGACGCTACAATTTGCACGAGCTCACCAAAATTGGACAGTTGAAGACTGGAAAAAAAAATGTTGCCTGGTCTGATGAGTCTCGATTTCTGTTAAGACATTCAGATGGTAGAGTCAGAATTTGGCGTAAACAGAATGAGAACATGGATCCATCATGCCTTGTTATCACTGTGCAGGCTGGTGGTGGTGGTGTAATGGAGTGGGGGATGTTTTCTTGGTACACTTGAGGCCCCTTAGTGCCAATTGGGCATCGTTTAAATGCCACGGCCTACCTGAGCATTGTTTCCTGACCATGTCCATCCCTTTATGACCACCATGTACCCATCCTCTGATGGCTACTTCCAGCAGGATAATGCACCATGTCACAAATATCGAATCATTTCAAATTGGTTTCTTGAACATGACAATGAGTTCACTGTACTAAAATGGCCCCCACAGTCACCAGATCTCAACCCAATAGAGCATCTTTGGGATGTGGTGGGAAGGGGAGCTTCGTGCCCTGGATGTGCATCCCACAAATCTCCATCAACTGCAAGATGCTATCCTATCAATATGGGCCAACATTTCTAAAGAATGCTTTCAGCACCTTGTTGAATCAATGCCACGTAGAATTAAGGCAGTTCTGAAGGCGAAAGGGGGTCAAACACAGTATTGGTATGGTGTTCCTAATAATCCTTTAGATGAGTGTATTATTACAATTTAAAAGAACCGTTTTTTATGTGAACGTATTATAAAATGTCATTTATTGATGTGATCAAAGCTGAATTTTCAGCATCATTACTCCAGTGTTCAGTGTCACATGATCCTTCAGAAATCATCAAATAAGTGCAGCTTTGGTGAGCAGAAGACACTTATTTAAAAAATATTACAAATCATACTGATCCTTTTGTCCGTGTGTGTGTGTTTCTGTGTGTGTGTGTGTGTATGTGTGTGTGTTTCTGTGAGTGTGTGTATTAATTACATCACTGATCTCTAGTAAAAGCAAAAAACACCCATAAGCTCCTCACTCACTGCTGACAGACAGTAATGCACCATGAACTTTGGTCACTAGTGAAGTTCTTATGTTTACACTTTCATCTCATAAATTTTAACGGACAGACAATAAAATGATAATATTTATTTTAAAATTCTATTTTTCCCGTAATAGCGGGTGCGGTCTAGCTTTTGGTCTCATTCACTTCCAGCTATTTTTAGCTGTACAAAACAGGTGTTGCAAATGGGTGCGTCTTACCATATTATTTTAATGATATTTACCATTTACTGCACTTTCTTATTCTTCTCAATCTCTCCTCGTTATTTCCTACAGCTGCTAATGAACCAGAAGTCACAGCTTCCGCGTTTTAAAAAATAAGGTGGTTAAAGGTCTGATAACATTTCCAAATTGCAAATAAAAATATTTTCATTTAGAGCATTTTTTTTTCTGCAGAAAATGACAATGTTTTCATTTTGTTTATTGATTTCTTAACTCTTCTGAAGTTACCATAGTACTGTGTTGTCTAAAAATGAATAAACGTCTGAAAACATGGCATCTTTTTGTGCAAATATTATGTTTTACACAAACACATAACTAAAAATTGTAAATCCTGCAGAGAAACTAAGAATTTTCAAGTGGTCTCTGAATTTTTCCATAGCTATATACAGTGCGTGCAAAATTATTATACAAGTTGGTATTCTGATCAAATGTTTTTTTCCAAGCACATTTTATCATTTCCAAACCACATCACTCTTAATAACTTCTATTGATTTTGTGTTAGAATTGTGTTAGGCTGTATAAGTAGAACTGTACATTGTACATAATAGACATGAAGGCAGCTCTTATATGTTTAAGACAGCAGGTTTGTTTCTCAGTGTTAGTGTGTTTGTGTGGCTGTACATCAGTCACTGACCTTGTTGTCCTACAGATAGACAGTCATGTTTATGTGCAGTGTATTTACTGTAAGACCTTTAGCTTGTAGATAACAGTTCATGACAATAAATCTCGCTATTGGCTGTTGCTGACAACTACATGGTTTATTGTGCTGAAGTGAGGATTCTTATTAACTTCACAAACTTCCTGTTGGTAAAAACACTGCACAGTCTTCAGGAGCGAAACAACACTTCGTCTGTTTGATTTGAAGTCATGACATTCACACCAGTCCGTGATCTGAGGAGGGTCTTACCTAAGGTACAACCTTGAGCAATTCTGATTTAGATGTCTTACAGTTTGTCTCTCTCACATACGATGGGATTAACACGAGTCTCAGGTGTGTGTAGCAGGTGACTGTGTGCTGAAGACGTGTGTGTGTGTGTGTGTGTTTTCAGACGTATGATCACAGGAGAGAGGTTCTGTCAGAGATCTCTACGGCTTTGTCTCAGCATCAGTTCCTGCAGCCAGTGCTGGAGAGATTCGGTGAGCAATTCACATCTGTCAGCATTCTTTATAAACTCTGTAGGTTTACCTGCAGTATATGTAATATGCAAAATTACCTACAGTCATAACATCTAACTTTCTGTTTTGATACAAAACAGTTTTAAAGGTTGATGATGTAGGAGAAGCTGGAAAAAATCTACAAATATCATCTTACTCTCAATGTTCTGGTGCTTTAAATATAAATAATATAAGAATCACTTAATTTATTACTAAATAAGTATATAATAATTTACATAATTAAAAATAATAATAATTTTAAAGTAATACAAAATTTTTGCTTTTAGCATTTTTACAATGGCAATAAAAAGCTTCTGTTAACTTAAATGAACTGTAATGAATAAGTGACATGTTGGTTTAGTAGACTACCATTTGTTGATTTGTTTTATGTGAATATAATAATTTAATTTACAAGTCACGTTTATGATTCAGTACTTAACTAGTGATTCATACTATTTTTTTTTAGTTTTTCCTATTCAGACCTTTCTGACATCACAAGAACATATACAGTGTGTGTGTGTATATATTTATATATACATATATACAAAAACTTATTTTGGATGCAATTAATGGCATCCAAAGTAAAAGTTTTTGTTTACATATGTGTGTGTACTGTGTCTATATATTATGTATATATAAACAGACACATGCATGTATAGATTTAAGAAAAATGTTACGTTTATGTAATAAATATATTTATATACTACATAAATTATATGAATATAAATATTTACATGTACAATTTTCAAAATATATACTGTATGTGTTTATATATACATAATATATACAATACACACACATTTATTATGTAAACATTAATCGCGATTAATCATTTGACAGTACTTGAACCACTGACCCTTTTTAAAAGTGTATGCTTAAAAATACTTAGAATTCACTTATTTCTTTAAGGAAATCAGTTTGTATTTTTCCTGTAATTTCCTCACAGTCTTTAATGATGGCAAAGCGAGGACCTTGGTCGGTTTGACTGGAACCATTGAGGTGTTTTATGAAGGTAAGTTACACCATAAAGATAACTGGCCTTTACTTCCGTACTTCTTATGGTAAAGAAAGAGAGTATTATTACATATGTCTAAGAAAGCACCAAACAAAACACTTCTACATGTTGTGCTTCAGGGAAACACTACAATATTCCAGTGAGTCTGTGGCTGAAGGAAAGTTATCCGCGCACTGCGCCCATCTGCTATGTAAAACCCACGCCGGAGATGCTGATCGTGCCCAGCAGACACGTCAACAGCAACGGAGAGATCCTGATGCCTTACCTGGACGAGTGGAGACATGTGAGTCTACAGACTGTACCTGCTAATAGTTTTGACCTGCCACAATTCTCAGTTTTAATGAAATTATTTGCTTGTTTGTGTTTTTTTATAGACACAGTGTGACCTGCACAGCTTGATTCAGGTTTTGAAGGCAGTGTTTAGTGAAGTTCCTCCTCTGCGTTTGCGTCTTTACCCAGAAGATTGTGAGTTTAGTTTCCTTATTCGTTCCTATAAACGATTCACATCTGTGTAGAGCAACTTCACTCCTGAATCTCTTCTGCCTGTCCTTATTACTTCAAGGAAGAAGATAAACAGGCAGTTTAGACCTAGTTTAGGTGATTTGAAATATGATAAAGTGTCCAAAGGTTGATGTGATTTTGTGTTTTGATTAACTGGAAATTATCATTGTGCACCAACACTGTATAACAACAGAAAAACACAGCATTTTGATACGGTTGCTGTATTGTATTTGTGTGGATATTTAGGTCAAATTAAAACGTATGTTTCTTTACAGCAGGTTCTGCTTATCAGAAATGCTCCCTTGAGGAAATCTCACACGTGACGCTGGACAGAGAGGACGATCTTGCTTTCTCCGAACATAATGAAACCGTCTGTTAGCTTGCTAGATGTATACGATTTGATTCTGCAGTTTGTAGCTACACATAGTTTCTTGTTAAAGTAGACACTTGCATGAAACTGTAAATATTTGTTTAAAGACAGTAATAATGAGTGTTAAATTTGAGCAGCATGAATGTAAATACTAAATATGTATGTACATTCTGTGTAAATATGAAGCAGTGTTTTCCTAGTGATACATAGGCCTACTCAGTTTATTCTCAGTCAATGTTTATTTTTTCTTTCATTTATTCATTTTTTGACCTGTATCATATAAAATATACCTTCCTAAATATGTAAATAATAGTGATTAATCGCGATTAATCACATCCAAAATAAACGTTTTTGTTTGCATAATATATGTGTACTGTTTATTTATTATGTATATATAAATACCATAGACTGTATAGAAACATGGACGTAGTGTCAGTGACGTCACCCATAGACTCCTGAAGAGTGGTTTTGAAGCTCAAAGTGTGCAGAGCGGGCCGTCACCATCTTGGCAGCGCGTCACGCGCGACTCTCCCGGAAAATCGAAAATGGGCAAAAAGGCAGAAGCTGGTTGCTGAAGCCACGCCCACCCAGCGCGACGGCATTGTCAGCAGCGGCAATCCACCTGTCACTCATGTGGCCACGCCCCCTTAATTATGCAGAACTTTAAGGCTTAATATAATTTAAACGGATGAGTTATAAAAAAATTCAACCCCCTCACAGTTGTCATGGAGGTCAAAATTAGCTATGTAGACAAAAATAATTTTTTGAACCAGGCTGTAAACACGTTTTTTTTTTTCTGCTGTAAAGTTGGGCATTTTAACATGGGGAGTCTATGGGACTGACTCCCTTTTGCAGCCAGCCTCAAGCGGCCAGTCGATGAATTGCAGTTTTATTCACTTCCTTATTGGCTTCAGGAGAAAGAGTGCGAGGTTGCCGCTCGATAAATACACACACATGCATGTATATATTTCAGAAAAATATGCTACTTTCATATACTAAATATATTCATTTATAATATAAATTATATTAATATAAATATAAGTACATGTAAATATTTTCAAAATATATACTGTATTTGGGTGTCTTATATACAGTACAGGTCAAAAGTTTGGAAACATTACTATTTTTAATGTTTTTGAAAGAAGTTTCTTCTGCTCATCAAGCCTGCATTTATTTGATCAAAAATACAGAAAAAAAATGTAATATTGTGATATATTTATTTGTTTATTTAACAGGGACAGTGTATGGCACTCAGCCATACCAGAATTAGCTACAAGCTAAATTTCATCTGTAGTCCCTGGGCAGAACTTGGTAACATACGATTAACAATCACATATAAATATACCATAAAACGTCATCACACAAGTAGCCTTTCAGACAACAAAATTTCACATTCTTAAAAACCCAATAAAACAAAACAACAGAACAAAAATAAAATGCAATATTAATAGACACAACAATACAATGTTAGGATATGACAGAAAATGAGTTTTTTGAATTTATGATTAATGGGTACATGAATGTATCGATTTTAGCCATAATTTTATTTTATATTTAAAACAAGTAAATGAACTGATGTCTCTAATCTCATTTGGGACTGAATTCCAGTACTTAGAGGCTCTGATAGAGAAGGCTGATCTGCCAAACTCAGTACGTCTGTGCTGTACGGCACAGTGACCTCTACTGTTTGCCCTGGTAGTTCTCCGACTATCTGAGAGCAATAATATGAACTCCTTTAATGGGGGCGCAGCCAGATTATTAATTACTCTGTAAACTAAGCAAACATTGGTAAAGCACATAAAATTGTCAAAAGTCAAGAGTTTGTGCTTTTGGATGATATTATAGTAGTGATACCCTGATGGCTTTTTATCTAATACTTTGAGAGTTTGTTTATATAGCGTTTGTAATGGAGCAAGTATTGTTTTTCCGGTTTGTGACCAACTTGTAATGCAGTATGTAAAATGTGAGAAAATCATTGAGTGCATATACAAAATGGCAGCATCTAGAGGTAACTGATTATGAATGTGTCTAAAATTTCTCAAATTAAATTTAACAGTATTACAAACCTGCTTTATATGTTTCTTAAAAGACAACTGTGAATCAAGAGTAACTCCCAAATGTTTAAAATGTGTCACAATCTGTAATTTTTTCCCATTTACAACGACATCTGGCTGATTTTCATTTTTCCTTATATAAAAATACATACACGCAGTTTTACTGACGTTTAGCGTCATGCAAGACTCAGAGAGCCAGGTGGCAATTTTTGCCATTGCTGCTGTTAATTTAGTTGCCACTTCATATCTGTCTCTTCCATGTGCCAGAATGACCGTGTCATCTGCATACATTTGAGTGTCAACTTGAGGACATGCTAGTGGTAGATTGTTAACATATAGACTGAATAACAAAGGGCCTAAGACTGAGCCTTGCGGGACGCCAAAAGAACAGCTACTGAATGATGACATTTTATTCCCAACTCTGGTGCTTTGTCTTCTCATGGTAAGATAGGACTCCATCCATTTCATAGCATCATCAGAAAAATTAAAGTTTGACAACTTAGAAAGAAGAACATTTCTTTTTTTAAATCCAGAAAAACTGCTCCTACAGCACTCCCACTGTCTAGTTTTGATTTGATTTTTTCAACAAAATAGCAAGTAGCCATTTCGGTCGAGTAATTTTTCCTAAGACCAAATTGCATTGGATGAAGTATTTGTCCAGAATTTAGAAAGTTGGTTAACTGCTCAGTTACCACTTTTTCTGCAATCTTTGATGCCACCGGCAAAATGCTGATAGGTCTATAGTTAGCTACATCAGTAGGTTCCCCTGCCTTAAAAATCGGAACTAACACTGCATTTTTCCAGGCAGCTGGGAAAATTGATTGCTTTATCGATAAATTGACTAGGTGTGTAATGGGGGTGCTAAGGGAGTAAAAATTGTTCTTTAAAAATGTTGAATCCCACTTGAATGTGTCCTTTGCCTTTGAAGAGTTTAAAGTGCTTATTGTCTTACAAATTTTATTTTCAGGAACGTCAGTTATCTTAAAAATGGTCTTATTGTAATCTAGTGTTGCTATATTTTTAATTCTTGCACCAAAAGTGTCAGATAAATTCTGCACTGATATGGTAAAATAAGTATTAAATACAGAAGCTATTTCACTGGGGTCATTATTTAAAATTCCATTAATTTTCAGCTCATGTCCATTTCCCTGATTTTGCTTCTTGTCTTTCTTTGTTAATTTATTTATGTTGCTCCATATCAATTTACTATTTCCTTTTCCGTCTTTAATAATATCCATAAAGAACTTTGCCTTTGCTTTCCTTAGTTCATTGACCACTTTATTACGAAGGTTTGTAAAAATTTGTCTATCAGTAATTAATTTAGACTTCAGTGCTACTTTCAAGGCAAAGTCACGTTTTTTCATCAGGTCCCACAAATGGTCATTAAACCATGGTAGGTTGCCCTTACGCCGTCCATTTTTAAAAGTTTTTGTATATTTTTCTTTAAGTCTATTTATTGTACCAGTGAAGGACTCACAGGAAGCATCTATATCATCTGTAAGCAAAACATCTCTCCAATCAGTTTGACTTAGTTCTTCCTTAAACGCATTCATGTCATGTTTCCCTATTCCATAGGAGTTTTTGATTATCTCTCGTTGGTAAATAATCCGTTTTTTTTGTTAATTTCCTTGCAATAAGAGTCATATTATGATCTGACAAACCAGTGAGAAGATTATAAGATCTTATAATTCTCTCTGGTTTGTTACCGAAAATAAGATCAATTTGTGTTTTTGAGACGTTTGTTATTCGTGTGGGTCCATCTATTAGTTGAGTCAGTTGCCCGGAACTATACATTCTTTCTTTGTATCCAATAATTTAAGCAAGCTCTTAAAATGTTCATAAAACGTAACATCATATGACGGTGGTCTATACACGCCAATCACATTAAATGACATCTGCTGAGAGAGAGTGTTCTGTGTATATTTATCATATATATATATATATATATATATATATAATATATATATATATATATATATATATATATATAATATATATATATATATATATATATATATATATAAAACACAGAACTTTTATTTTGGATGTGATTAATCGCGGTTAATGATTTGACTAGTAAATATGCAGATATAAACAAAGATCCCACAGCAGATAAATAACATTCACGTCATATTCACTCACATTTTATGTACAAGTTTTATATATATTAAAAAAGTTGGATACTTCTAAGTTGTATTCATTAAGTTGCCAGTGTTGGTTTTGTCTGTGGAGGTCTATGCATAAAGGTACAAGTGAACCAACCTTAACTCTGAGAATGGCAAATGAAAGATGATAAAATAGACCACAGGCATTATATATATTTTTTAAAATACATATCATAAAGTATAAATTGTAACGTATGAATGCTATGCGTGTCATCACGTTAAACAGAAAGTACTTCTCAGACTTTTATTTTGAAAATCCCAACACACTTCCACCGGAAGTGAAGCTGTGGTGACGCTCGCGTCGTTCGTCTTGTTTATCTTCCTCGAGATGAATGCTAGTCGACTTTATCAATATTTATTGAATTCTCATTAAGCAGCTATTATTTGGACTATGCTGATGAGTTATTAGGGTGTTTATAGAGTGTGTTTGTGTCAGACAGCAGGCGTTAATACGACTGTGTAAGGGTTTGTCGGAGTGTTTTGGCCTGTGCTTACACTCTCTTATATTATTTCACACATTAACTCTTTTATTTCTCAGGAGTTTCGTGTCTTTATTTGTATTTGTGTAATAAATCATGGCTGTTGTCAACGAAGGAGCTCTTAAAAAGATGCTGAAGGTCAGTATCGTGTCTTCTGGTGCTTATTCTTTCATTTGAATAACGTTAGTTACTACATTGAATATAATGAGCATCTGATATTGTATTTATTTGATATTGATAATGATAGTGAAAAACAATATCATATATACTGTAGGCAGTGTTTATATACTGAGATATTTTGTCATGTAGGATTTGGGCGATTTCATATGTTTTGAAGTCAAAATAGTTATGCTAATACTTTATAATAACAGATTATTATTGAACGTGCATTTAAATAATTTTATGTGGCAGCATTATTGAATATATTTTCATACAATTGTGATGAAGACTTTTAGAATATTAAGAATATTATTTACATAAAGAAAATTGTTTTTAGCATCAGGGTTTTTTTTATATTCTTATTTTTGTTAATGTCAAAGTAATTATAAATGATAAAGTATATTTGTGCCATATATTTAAAAAAATACAATGCTGTTTTATTGTTACTTATATGCTGTATTATTATAGTAATTAATATTTTGAATTAGAGTTTTATTAATATATATATATATATATAGATATATATATATATATATTATATATATATATATATATATATACATATATACATATATATATATATATATATATTACACACACATATACATATATATATATATATATATATATATATATATATATATATATATATAATTTAATAATATAACAATAATAAATGTATAATTTTATTTATAGCTTTTTTATATTTTCAGTTTTCATTGTAGTTTTTGTTTAAATTTTAGCCATTTTTTGCATACTTTTTGTCATATGGATCTTATTTTTTTATTTTTTATTTATTTTATATAATTGTCTTTATTTATACAAGATGTACTAAAACACTGGATTTTGGTGATTGCATATGTTTTACCTTTTGAAAATCAAAATAATTATATTAATATTTTATAATAACTTTAATAACATAAGCAAACTTTATATATATTTATATATATATGATTAAATATATATATTTTATATATATATATATATATATATATATATGCGCACATTTAAATAATATGTTAAGTCATGTTGAATCAATATATTATACTTTATAATGGACAAAATAGTTTTTTTTTTGGTTTTTTTTTTTGTTGTTGTTGGTTATTTGTATAAGTGTATTATTTTTTTTATATTCCAGCAATACAAATACAGAGATCTCACTGTCCGGGAGATAACAAACGTCATCTCTCAGTACAAAGACCTCAAACCTGTTTTGGATGCATACGGTAAGATTCTCATCCTGTCTGTGTTTCCTTGTGTTTTCTGTGAATAACTGATGTTTCCTTCACAGTGTTTAATGACGGATCGTCCAGAGACTTGATGAGCCTCACAGGAACTGTTCCAGTCGGTTATAGAGGTGAGTCAGACAACTCTTTATAGTGTTAGAGATAAAGGAAGCATTATAAGATTTAACCATGCATGCTTTTCCTGTTTCAGGGAATGTGTACAATATCCCCGTGTGCTTGTGGCTGCTGGATACGTATCCCTACAATCCTCCTATATGTTTTGTGAAGCCCACCAGTGCGATGATGATCAAGACCGGCAAACACATCGACGCCAACGGCAAGATCTACCTGCCCTACCTGCACGAGTGGAAACATGTACGACTCTGAAATATCAAGACTTCTCCTCATGTCTCATAGAATATAAAGATCATGTTTTATGCTCTTGTCTTTGCTCCTGGGCCTCCAGCCTCAGTCGGATCTGTACGGGCTCATCCAGGTCATGATTGTGGTGTTTGGTGAGGAGCCGCCCGTTTTCTCCAGACCCACCACACAACCTCCTTACCAGGCCTTCCAAGCGGCCGGACCCCCGAACCGTGAGCACAGCTTCATCACAATACATGACAAGAACTGTCCATCAGACAGTTTAAAATAAGAATTTCAAAATAAGAAATTATAATATTTTAATAAAGAAAATGAAGCTTGCTTTTAGCATCAAGATTGTTTTACAGAATTTCTCATTGGTATAATTGTAGCAAAAGCCAAAAAAACAATGTATGGGTCAAAATTATCGATTTTTCTTTTATGCCAAAAATCATTAGGATATTAAGTAAAGATCATGTTCCATGAAGATATTTTGTAAATTTCCTACCCTAAATATATCAAAACTTAATTTTTGATTATTAATATGCATTGCTAAGAACTTCATTTGGACAACAATTTAGAGAAATTGACCCTTATGACTGATTTTGTGGTCAAGGGACACATTTCTGTTATTGTAATGATAAATTATAAAGTACATTTGTAACACAATTGTATGTATAGATCAGTGTTATTTTTGTTTTACTTATATAATGTTATAGTATTTATTTATATTTTGAATTAGTTTATTTTTATATTTTAGTTTATTTTTGTTTTCAGTTTTAATTTCTCTTTAAAAAAAATATTTTTTGTCATTTTTACATGGCTTTAGTCATTCAATTTCGCTTTCATTTATTTTATTTCAGTTTTAGTTTGTACTTCATCTTAAAATTATTTCATTTAGATTCAGTTAAATTGAGAAATAAAAATTTTAGTTTCATATTAAGTTTTATTCAATATTTTTATTTTGTTTTATTTTGTCTTTATTTCAGTTAACTGAAATTAACTGTAATACTTTAGTTAATAACAACTGTTATATATGGTATTATATGTAATGTCAGTGCAAAAATCTTAATACTAAAAATAGACTTAATTTTTTATTTTTTACATTAAATGTAATTGCTTATTTTTTCTTTTGGTTTTGGCATTATCAGAAAATAGTGTCATGGTGCAAAAAAAATTATATTAAAAATAGACTTCATTTTAAAGTAGAAAATTTAATTGCTTGTTTTTTTCTTTTGGATACTGTATGTCCTTATAGGCTGCATTGTTGTAAAACATAGAAACTTTAATCTGTTATGAGGATGTTATGTCCACATATTTTGGGCACTGAAAATTTAGACTTTCATGTGACTTATTTTTTTTATCTCAGATTGCTCATATATTAAATAAGCTTTTCATAATCAATTAACTATTCCCAATTTTCAAAGTAATACCTGTTTTAAACAGCAGATGTCTCCCTGCACCAGCAGTTCATTTAGAAGTGTTTGTTTTGTGTCCTGCTCCTCCTTCCAGAGTCCTATATGCCAGGAATGCCAGCAGTATCTTCATATGGCCCCAACCCAAACCCCTGGTAATGGCTCCTTCAGTCTGACCAAAGATCACATGCACCAGTCTGATCAACATTAAATAAACCTGTTAAAGTCATTTGTATTATTTCCAGCACTCATGATATGAAAACACTTTGTATAAAAAGCCTGTGTTGTAATTACAGAGTGTGATTCATTGGTTATGTAATGATTTGTGTCCGCTCCAGTGGTTACCCAGGTTACCCTTACCCAGGAGGCAATGCTTATCCTGCCACAGGCGGTCCAGCACATTACACTTCCCAGACTCCCGTCACTACTGTGGGTGAGTTGGCTTGTTTGCCTTTGGCTCAGTTTTATAGTTGCACTACATCATATACAACTATACTGAAAATCGCAGTAATCCTGCATTAAGCAATGTGGATTCCATTTTCAGTCCTAGGTTGTAGGCCACGTGATCTCATTTTTCAGGTTTGTTCTTAGCCCTCTTTCCATCTGAATTAACAAAATTGAATCTGCATCTGTGTAGATGTGAATTTGCAATGTCCAGTCTAAATCTGAGTCTGAGTTCTTCTGAAGTGTATGAAAAAGGGCAGTACTCAGTTTGAATCAGAGTCACTAAATATGAACCTGGGTTAATATGAATCAGCTGAACTGAAGTCGGTTCTGAATTCATTTGAACTGGAAACGTTCAGTCAGTTGATCTGAATCAGCAACACTGAATCTGAGTCACAGTTAAACTGAACTGCTAGAATTAATTTTGAATTTAAATTAAATTGGCAACAACTCAAGTTGATCTAAATTGACTGCATTCGGTATGAGTATGAGTTAATCTAAATGAACAAACATTATGTCTTAATGTAAGTTAATCTGAATTGACAACACTGAATCGGAATCAGAGCAGTTGTTAACATTCAGTTTGAATCAGAATTAATTTGATTTGGCAACCTGAACCTGAGTTAATCTATATTTGTAGCATTTACTCTGAATTTATGTTAGGCAGGGCAAGTTTATTTATATAGCACATTTCATACACAATGGCAATTCAAATTGCTTTACATAAAAGGAAGTAAAATAATCATAAAAAAATAATCACAACAATAAATCAAGGAATTTAAAAACTTTTAAAATGATTTAAAAATTTATTTAAAATTAATTTAAAACAGTTAAAAATAGAAAATGATTATACATAAAATACAGAGTACAAGCACACAGTGCTCATTCAATAAATGCACGGCTAAACAGATTTAGTAGATTCAACAGTTTTAAAAGTGGCTATTGTTTTAACAAATCTGATCTCTTCTGGAAGCTGATTCCAACTGCAGGCGACATAATAACTAAAACCAGACTCCCTTTGTTTTGTGTGAACCCTTGGTATTTCTACCTGACTCGATCCTAATGATCTGAGTGGTCTGTTAGGTTTATATTCAGCGAGCATATCTGCAATGTATTTCAGTCCTAGGTCATTGAGTGATTTTTAAACGAGTAAAAGTACTTTAAAATCAAATGTAACTGGACGCCAGTGTAAGGACCTGAGGACTGGTGTGATATGCTCAGATTTTCTGGTTCTAGTCAGAATCCTGGCAGCAGTGTTCTGGATGAGCTGCAGCTGTCTAATGGTCTTTTTGGGAAGGCCGGTGAGGAGACCATTACAGTAGTCCACCCTACTGGTGATGAAGGAATGAACAAGTTTCTCCAAGTCTTGACTGGAAACAAAACATCTAATTCTTGCAATGTTTTTTAGATGATAGTATGCTGATTTGACATGACTACTGAAAATAAGGTCTGTCTCCAGAATCACACCAAGATTCCTGACTTGATTTTTAGTTGTTTGACCCCTAGAGTCAAGGTATGCATTCACCTTGAGAACTTCATCTTTGTTTCCAAATGCAATGACTTCAGTTTTTTCCTTGTTTAACTGAAGAAAGTTCTGGCACATCCAACTGTTAATTTCATCAATACATTGGCAGAGGGAGTCAATGGGGCTGTAGTCATTTGGAGATAAGGCTAGGTAAATCTGGGTATCATCTGCATAGCTGTGATAGGCAATTTGGTTCTTTCTCATTATTTGACTTAGTGGGAGCTTATACAGGCTAAACAAGAGCGGTGCAAGAATTGAGCCTTGTGGGACTCTGCATGTCATGGACGTCTGACTTATGCTCTCCTATACTCACATTATAACCTCTCCCTTCTAAGTATGACCTGAACCATTTGATACCAGCCCAGAAAGCCCCAGAAAGTTTTCCAGTCTCTCTAGTAGTATGTTATGATCGAGAGTATCAAACGCAGCATTGAGATCTAGTAATACCAGCGCTGATATTTTGCCAGAATCAGAATGAAAGTGAATATAATTTATTATCTTTATTAGTGCTGTCTTTGTGTTGTCATGTGGTTCGAAACCAGATTGAAAGTTGTCCAGGTATCCATTTGAGTTTAAGTGTTTGTTCAGCTGATTAAAGACTAGGGCTGCACGATTAATCGCATGCATTTGTCATGCGTGTCTCATCAGTAAAGCCGGTTCCGTGATTAGCGGTAAATGTCTGTCACCTGTTTTCAAACGGGAGCGGCAGTTAATACACAGAGCCTTAGTTCACTGACAAGCTACGCAATATTCTGTTCATAATTGAGATTAATCGCATTCGATTATGAACACGATATTGCGTAGCTTGTCAGTGAACTACGGCTCTGTGTATGAACTCCCGGTGCATTTGAAAACAGGTGACGGATATTTACCGCTAATCACGGAACCAGCTTTACTGATGAGACAGGCATGACAAATGCATGCGATTAATCGTGCAGCCCTATTAAAGACTACCTTTTCTATAATCTGTCTAATAAAAGGAAGATTTGATATTGGTCTGTAGTTACTCAATATGGTGTTATCAAGATTCAGGAGGGGCTTAACAACTGCAGTTTTCAGGGAGTTTGGAAAAGTCCCAGAAAGAAGCGAGGTGTTCACCACTTCTAAGAGATCTGCTTCTAAACAGATCTAAAGTTAGTCTTCTAAAGTTAAGCACACTTTTCAAAAAAGATGTAGGGAGTGTGTCAAGATAGCAGGTTGATGATTTAAGGTGCTGTTCTATTTCTTTCAATATTTTGCTATCAATTGCTTCAAAAATAGACATAGTGTCTTCTTTTTGATATTGTGGCCGAATCTGTCTGACCTCATAATTTGAGGATGTGCTAATCGCCTTCCTGATATTATTGATCTTCTCAGAAAAGAAGGAAGCAAACTCATTGCATTTGCTGTCTGAGAGCATTTTTCTGGGAATCTGACTTGGGGGGAGGGGGGTTGGGAGGGTTTGTTAGTCTCTCAACGGTAGCAAACAGAGTGCGAGTGTTGTTTTTAGTTACTGTTTATAAGGTTTGAGAAGAAAGTCTGTCTAGCTGTGGCTAGTTCCACATTGAAAGCATGAAGGCTGTCTTTATAGATGCTATAGTGAATCTACCACATCCACTCAGCTTTTCTGCATTGTCTTTTTATACTCTGAACTGCTGCTGATTTTCTCCAGGGTGCTTTTTCAGGGTGCCAGTGTTCTTGTTGACTTTCACAGGAGCAATATATCAATACCCTTCTTAATTTTAGAGTTAAAAGAGTCAAGGAGAAGATCAACAGAGTCTGCAGAAATGCCTAGTGTTAGAGATATAGCCTCCATAAATAGCACACTAGTGTTCTCGTTAATGCATCTAACGCAATTAAAATTTTCTGCAATATCAAAACAGAGAAACTCTGAGGGAATCATTGATAACAGTTCTCTGAACTCTTTACTGTGAAAGTATTTTGGTGGCCTGTAAATAATGATAAACAGAATGTGTGGAGCACCTTTCAGCACAATACCTAGCTATTCAAAAGACAAGTACTGACCAAATTACACTTGCTTGTATTGATAGACATCTTTAAATAGAGCAGCTACACCTCCACCTCTCCTAACAGCTCTGCAGACACTCATGAAAGTAAAGTTAGGTGGGGCTGTTTCATTAAGAACTGTTGCACTGCAGCTGTCTTCTAGCCACATTTCATTTAGAAATTTTGTTTGTGGTTAAGTCATCGATCAGAAATTATTTATTTTTTAGTGAGCGAATGTTTAAAAATGCTAATTTGATGGCATTACTTTTTGTCTCTACAGAAATCTTAGTTTGATACATAATAATATTCTAATATTAGTAACATTTATTCTGAATCTGAGTTGATCTGAACTGGAAACACTGAATCAGAATCAGAGCAGAACTGAAATGGTAGAATTCAGTTTGAATCTGAATTCATTTGAATTAGCAAAATTCAGTCTGAAACAGAGGACATCTAAATGTGTATTATTTAATATGAATTTATATTAGCGACATTCAATCTGAATCTGAGTTAATCTAAATTTGGCGCACTCAATATGAATATAAATTAATCTTAATTAGCAACATTCTGTCTGAATCTGAGTTGATCTGAATTAGCAGCATTGAATTTGAATCAGGTAAATTGAAATGGTAGCATTCAGTTTTAATCTGAATTCATTTGAACTGGTAACATTCAATCTGAATCTGTTAATGTGAATTTGTATAATTTTGCAATGGCAGCTCTGAATCAGCTGAACTGAAATGGTAGAATTCAATTTGAATCTGAATTCATTTGAATTAGCAAAATTCAATCTGAATCAGAGTTAATCTAAATTTGATGCATTCAGTATGACTATAACTCAGTCTTAATTAGCAACATTGTCTAAATCTGAGTTTATCTAAATTGGCAACACTGAATTTGAATCAGAGCTGAACTGAATTAGTAACATTCAGTTTGAATCTGAATTAATTAGAATTGGTAGCATTTATTCTGAATTTGTGTTAATGTGAATTGGTAGCCTTCACTCTGAATTGGCATCTTTTGTTATGAATAAGAGTTACTTTGGATTAACAACATTCTGTCTGAATTACAGTAGAGTTAATCTGAATTGGTAACACATACAGAATGCTTAAACTATTTTCACTCATTCTTTAACTAGACTTTTACTCAGTTGTCAAGAGTGTATCGCAGTCTTGAGAGTCTAGATCTAAAATAAGAAAGCATATTAGACAAGGCAGAGATGACACGACACGGCGTGTTAATGTCAGACTCATAAAAGCTCACTCTACAACATGCTTCACCTTTCATATTTACTCTACCCGTCTGTCTCTGCTCTGTGACCCTGACCTCTGGTCTTCAGCTTGACTGTGTGCCTGCTTTACAGTGACCTCATTGGACTGCTCTGAAAGGTTGGGTCTGTAACTAGATTCTGAGCTGCTAAAGGTCAAAGGACTTCATCCAGTTCATCCCGTTTGACTGAGAGGGTGCTGGGTATATTTAGAGTGGCAGGAGAGGAAAGAGGATCTCAGTCCTCAGGGAACTTTCATCTTTAGGTTTGAACCATGACATTAACTACAGTGCTATGCAGAAGGTGTGAGTCTGTAATCACTCCGAGTGTTTCAGCCGAGCTGCTCACAGACAGCAGAAGTTCTCTGAGCAAATCTTACATAATATGGGGAAAAATATTCAATTTCAGTGGAATATTGAAAATTAAAACATAACATTTTTATTTTGGATATTTTTTATTAGTTGCCAGACTTCATGGGTTTTTCAGTAGGGGTTTCTCATTAGAAAATAAAAACAATTTAATCACAAAATTACTATTGTATCACATTAATAAGTGCATTTGCTGATAATATTACACGTTTATTTCTTGGCAATGCACATACAGCACAGAACTTGAGTTGGGAAGCATTTTTTATCTCAAAATACAAAGCAAAAAAAAATAAATGACTAAGCCAATAAGTGCTCCTTTGCTGCCATCTACTGGTTGTAGTGGTAATTTGATGTCTTTTTCATTTTTAAACAAGTGTTTGTTTACCAAAAAGTATATTTTGGTCATTTTAAAATTCTGGCAGTTTAATGCCTACAAAACGTCTGGTAGGGACTACATCAAGTTACTTCTCGGGTCTGTGACATCACAAACCCAGATAAACCCCGTCCTCGGGAAAAGGCAGCAAAAGGGGGCGGGGCCATGCTGTGCTGCTTTAGAGAAGAGGAAGAGAAAACTACAGGTGCACATAGAAATCTATTCATATATGAATCGCAATTCTGTCTCCTAACGATTCTAATGGATTCTCAAGTTTAAAAATCAGTGTTCTAAAGCAGAGGTTCTTAATACTGTTCCTCGCGTCCCCTTGCTCTGCACACGCTCTGCATCTCTCTCTCTTTATACACTCTTTATACGCACGTGTAGTTGCTATACTGTATTAAAGCTTTAATCCGGAATAAACTGTATATTAACTCAATCTCATGCTGGAAAAACTGCATAGGCCTGATAACAATTTGTATGTAAACATAAATGCTTTAAGCCTACATTGGATTTTCTATAAAGATTTAAAAAAAAATTTAACAGAAAAACTAACATGTTAAAATTGTCTGGTGTTACGATGTTTCCAGCCGCACTGAACACTCGTTCAGATAGTGTGCTTGTTGCACAAATCCATAGATACTTTTTACAACCCCAAATCAGAAAAAGTTGGGACAGTATGGAAAACGCAAAAAAAAAAAAAAAAAGAAAGAAGTGATTTCTAAATTTACTTTGACTTGTATTTCATTGCAGACAATATGAACACAAAATATTTCATGTTTTGTCTGGTCAACTTCATGTCATTTGTAAATATGCATCCTTTCCTGTCATTCAGACCTGAAACACATTCAAAAAAAGTTGGGATAGTAAAGCATTTACCACTTTGTAATGTTGCCATTCCTTTTCACAACACTTAAAAGACGTTTAGGGACTGAAGACACCAAGTGATGAAGTGTTTCAGGTGTAATTTTGTCCCATTCTTCCTGCAAACAAGTCTTAAGGTGGGCAAACAGTACGGGGTCTTCGTTGTCTCATTTTGCGCTTCAAAATGCGCCACACATTCTCTATTGGAGAAAGGTCGTGGGGACTGCAGGCAGGCCAGTCAAGTACCCGTACCCTCTTCCTCCGCAGCCAGGACTTTGTAATGTGTGCAGAATGTGGTTTTGCATTGTCTTGTTGAAATATGCATGGACGTCCCTGGAAAAGATGTCTTCTCCAAAATCTCTACGTACTTTTCAGCATTAATGGTGCCTTCACAGAAGTGCAAGTTACCTTTGCCAAGGGCACTGACACAACCCCATACCATGACAGACCCTGGCTTTTGGACTTGTTGCTGGTAACAGTCTGGATGATCCTTTTCTTCTTTGGTCCGGAGCACACGGCGTCCATTCCTCCCAAAAAATACCTGAAATACTGATTCATCTGACCACAGTACATGTTTCCACTGTGTGATGGTCCATCCCAGATGCCTCCGAGCCCAGATTAGTCGACGGCGCTTCTGGACACTGTTAACATAGGGCTTCCTTTTGGCACAGTACAGTTTTAACTGGCATTTGTGGATGTAACTACGTATTGTGGTACTTGACAAAGGTTTGCCAAAGTAGTCCTGAGCCTATGTGGTGATATCGCTTATAGATGAATGACGATTCTTGATGCAGTGCCGCCTGAGGGATTGGAGATCACGGTTGTTCAGCTTAGGCTTGCGCCCTTGTCCTTTACGCACTGAAATTCCTCCAGATTCCTTGAATCTTTTAATTATGTTATGCACTGTTGAATGTGAAATATCCAAATCTCTTCCTATCTTTCTTTGAGGAACATTGTTTTTAAACATTTCAATAATTTTCTCACGTATTTGTTGGCAAACTGGCGATCCTCGGCCCATCTTTGCTCCTAAAGGATTAGACCTTTCTTGGATGCTCCTTTTGTACCAAATCATAATTACAATCACCTGTTGACATCACCTGTTTCAAATCACATCATTTAACCATTTTACCTCATTACTAGCCCTAAATTGCTCCTGTCCCAACTTTTTTTGAAATGTGTTGCAGGTCTGAATTACAGGAAAGGATGCATATTTACAAATGACATGAAGTTGACCAGACAAAACATGAAATATTTTGTGTTCATATTGTCTGCAATGAAATACAAGTCAAAGTAAATTTAGAAATCACTACTTTCTTTTTTTATTTGCGTTTTCCATACTGTCCCAACTTTTTCTGATTTGGGGTTGTAGCAAAAGTGGCTAAGAGAGGGTATCTTGCCTCAGTAGCTATGTTTCCATCCACCTATTTTCATGCACATTTTGAAATATTGCATAAAGAAAACGCTGGATGGTAATGCCAAGATGTGCATAAATTCTAAACATGCTCATAAAACTTGTGCGCACAATTGAGTAGGATGAACTTTTCATCTAATAAGAGAAAGTGTGCATAAACTACAACGGAAACATTTACTGAATAAACTTGCATCAAATGCGCATCAAAAAAGTAATGTGACTTTGCACGATGGGAATGGATAACTTGACTAACCAGCGGACCGATCTCGTTGCACAGCATCTGAAATGTTGTTTTGGTCGTTCTGAAATGCCTGAGCAAAGTCTGTCATCTAAGTATTTCTATATAATTGTCTTACACGACTGCGTTTCCAAACAGCAGACATCCACCTCCGAAAGCAATGATCAATTGCCTCCTCTCACAAATAACATGTTAACTCCTTGTCTGGACGCGGTGTCTTTGGAATAGGAATCACGGTCTACATTGCCACATTTCTTGTTAGCATCTTCCATTTATCGCTGTCTCGTTTGTATTTGGCCAGTTTGGAGAAAGCCTCACCAATAACTGTCTTCTACTTCCAGGTCCAAGTCGTGATGGTACCATCGGTGAGGACACCATCCGAGCGTCGCTGATCTCAGCCGTGAGCGATAAACTGCGCTGGAGAATGAAAGAGGAGATGGACAGAGCGCAAGCCGAGCTGGACGCCCTGAAGAGAACTGAGGAAGACCTGAAGAAAGGACACCAGAAGCTGGAAGACATGGTGTCCCGTCTGGACCAGGAAGTGGTACGAACATTTGCTATTGCTCTGTAGGTTGTTCTTTGTTGAGATCAAACTGTTTTCGAAGAAGCATGATGTTAGATGTGTTTTTGTGCCAATCTTAGTCTGAGGTGGACAGAAACATTGAGCTTCTCAAGAAGAAGGACGAGGAACTGAGCGAAGCTCTGGAGAAGATGGAGAACCAGTCGGAAAACAATGACATTGACGACGTGATCATCCCAACAGCCCCGCTCTACAAACAGATCCTGAACCTGTACGCAGAGGAGAACGCTATAGAGGACACCATCTTTTATCTGGGAGAAGCCCTTCGTAGAGGAGTCATCGACCTGGAGGTCTTCCTCAAGGTCTGTTCGTCCCTCGGTTTCTCTCTTTTCAGAGAACAAAGCAAGTTTTGGCACAACCTCTGCATTTATTCTACTGTTCTTAGTAATGTTATAGTTATGTGTGGGGTTTTTTGTCCTCAGCATGTGCGTCTGCTGTCCCGAAAACAGTTCCAGCTGCGAGCGCTCATGCAGAAAGCGCGAAAGACGGCTGGACTCAGTGACCTTTACTGACCCTGCGCTCCAGCTCTGATCACACGTGCCAGACTCGGATCCAGTCGCTCTGTGGTATGTCATCGGGAGTTCAGCTGTTAATGATCTTTTACTTCTGTGAGAGTTTTAGCTTCTGTACCTGACTTTATTTTCTTAAATTGGAAAAGGCTAAATGGGTACGATATTTAAACGCTAAAAGGTTAAAACTAGACCGGAGCGTTAAATGAGACGTCATAGACTTTGTTCCTTCTTTCATTTGAGCTTCTCCTGTTAAACTGGCTGGCGTCTGGGTCTTTGGCTTTAGATACTACTGTTATTAACCGTGCAGAGTGATAACTTTTAAAATGTGACGTCTGCAGAAGTGTATGAGGAAATTGCTCTCAAATGTGGATAGCAACTGCTGTTTTCATTCAGGCACACAAAGTGTTGTCATACTCCATAACTGTGTCAATCTCAGGAACATTCGCCTCAAAATAAAGAAAATATATATTTTCTGCAGAAAAAATGTAGGACTATTAATATTGTTTACACTGTGTAAAATATTAAGTACATTTAAGTACAAATTTGGGAAAAATAGGTACATTTACTCCCGAAATTTCTCATTAAAGTAATAGGGGGAAAAGCCAATACTGTAATACAGTAATAAAAATAATCCAGTCTGAACATTTTGGATTATTCTTTTTTTATTAAAACCAGCATAAATTAAATTTAGTAAAACAGGTCAGATATTTAAAATATTTTTATTTTTCTGTACAATGAGAATTTGAGGGAAAATGTGCTTTATCACAATGCAAAAAAAAAAAAAAAAAATCTTTATGCAAGTTTTCTTTATGCAAAATATTACTAATTCCCTTCTTTTGATTTTGGGGTGAAATATGTCATTTCTTGATAGTTTCTGCGAGATTCACCCAATTAATGGAGAACAGTGATGACTTATGGTTCCATATTTCAATTTTATGGCTTTTATTTTGCTGAATTTATTATTTATCTCATTGCAATTGGGAACTATTGCTGTTCCAGATTTATTGGTATGTTGTTACAACTGTATATCTTTTTGCTGTACATCTAATAATGTTTGAAAACTGAAAAGCTATAAACTGTTGCACTGTATTTTACATTTTTTTTTTTTTTTTTACTTTTTATTCTTCCAAATGTTTAAAAACAAATGAACAATTCTTACCTGTTGCATTTCAGTCAGTTGTTTTAATGCACTTTTGGGATGTGAATTAGATTTTTAAGACTTGAGTTGCAGTTTCTTAGTGAGACCTCACCCCCTTATCTGCTAATATTTGTCTTATTTGTACCAGGCTGTAGATTATGATGTTGGGCAGATCAATAAAAGAACGTGATCTTGAATCATGATAGATTTGTGAATTGTCAGTACCTTGCATCATGTTTTCACATCAAGTGTGCATAATAAATAATTGACAGGTGCCACTGATTTATTACTCAGCTTGTATTTTGACCTTGAGGTATTGAAGTCTAGACGGGCCTGATATTGATGCTATATAACTACATGCACCTGAAATGCTCTAGTAAACTCTTGACACAGATTTTAGACAACATGGTCCACTAACCCAGTTTGTTTCTGTACAGCTGAACAGCCTACAGAACAAAGAGACGGATAGAAGCTTTTGTAGTTCATCACCATGTTTATTCAGTCATGGGCTGTGTCTCAATTCTACAATCACACGCTTCAAATAACGGCTTTAACCTTCGCTGTGTATCACCACACGGCTGGGAGTATGTCATCGCTCTTATGAACCAACACTGACAGAAATAAAAATACATTGACAATAGCATTTTGTTTCCAGCTGATACATAAGGTGTACACTTACACAAATTACAAGTAGATGGATTATCTAAACAATAAACTTTCAACACCTCGACATGATTTTGTGTTATACTATAATTTACAATGAATTTGAGAACAAATTAAGCCATTGTAAAAGGTTTTATTCCAAGATATTTATGTAAAAGTGCTTTTTCCGGTACACAATCAGTGCACTTGCGGTTGACTGAGTACAAAGTCATGAAAAGTCATTAACTTGGGTTTACATGCACTATCAAGCAATGGTTATGATGTTAAAATAGTCTGTCATTTTATTTAATGGACCATTTAAACCATTCGTAAAGCCATTCTTATGCAAATTGTTGCATTCAATTAAAAATTGTTTACTCAAAATTCAAAATTGATCACAGCTAAACCGTTGCATTCCATTCAAGGCAAAATCATTCATTGAACCACTATTACCCGTTTCTTTTCTTGTAGAAAATCAAAATGTTCATAAAATCACACGAAGGTAAAACCATTGCATTAAATTTAACGTGACCATTCAAAACGGTTCATAAAACCAACCTTTTAAAACAGTGGAGTTAAATTGTTGGAACAAATTCTATGCAACGGTTTTAAATTATTTGTTAAACCATTCTTGTGTTAACTGTAGCATTTAAAATGTAGAAATTCAAAATTGAATGTAAAACAATTCTAGGGTAAATCATTGAATTCATCTCAATATGAAGACTTACAAACGTTTTAGGACCAATTTACAGATCTTTGTTCTGCTTGTTTAACAAATAAGGACGATTGTGCACATTTCTTTTTTGTATTTTGATGTCAATCCTGCCAAAAAAAAAATTAGTAGCTCAAAAAAAAAATTCCAGCATTGGTAGTTTTCGGAGCTGATTTTTATTGTATATATATATTTTTTTTGTACATGTAAACACCATGATATTTCATAAAACTTATACTTTGTAACTTTGGTTTTACATGTTGCAAGTACGGAATGCTAGTTGACCTCAGAATGGAATAAAATACTCAAATTGCACATATTGTTCACAAGTGCTTCTTTGTTAAATATACAATAGTATGCACAGACACAAACTTTTACAAAGGCTGATGATCTTTGTCAAGACAACAGGAATAAACCATTTCTCCTCTGCAGCTAAAATAAGGAGCGTTACAATCTAAAGGTCTGAGACACGTGGAGATATCTGATGGTTACAGGCAATGAGATTTATGAGGTCAAGAGAAAGACAAGCAAGACTCATCAAGGTTTGTAATTTGTGACACCAGCTACATTTGAGGAGACCATGGTTCACAGGGTCAGCTCCTTCTGAACGCCCCACAGGGTCTCAGCGCTCTTCACCAGCTGTTTCTCCTCTTCTGGCTTGAGGGTCATGTGGACGACATCGGTCAGGCCGCTGTTACCCAGGATGCAAGGCACGCTGAGGAAGACCTCTTCATTCACACCATGCATTCCCTGTGAAGACGCAACAAGTGTCAGATAATTGTCCTTTGTAGCACTGTTCCAAAACTTAGCAGGCTAATCACCTAACCGACAAGTTTAGATATCATAGGTCCTTCCAAATGAAATTATGCCTTATTAGATAACGTCATTTTGGCCTAACATAAAGCAGTGTCGTATATATACACATTTTGAATACAATTCAATTCCAGAATGCACTGCGACAAACTCTGGGAAGCATTTCATCCAAAATAGTGGACAATCTGAAGGTCTTTCATGCATTTTGTGTCATGTGCACTAATTGTGCCTCTTGTGCGAGTTGCTATCCATGAAGAGTTGTTCAGAGCAGTTATTCGTATGCAAGATAAATCAATCCAATTAAAACCGCACCCAATATTTGTGTGCTCGTGCTTTGTTAGCTTGGGAACATGCTAACGTAAGATGTACTGGCAACTACTATGAATGTTGATCAAGTCTTGTGCTCTTTGCATGATGAGCGCTATTTGTGGCACTCCAAGAGTTGTTCAGATCAGGTACTCAGTACATAAGATTGTTAGCTTAGCAACATGCTAACATAAGATCCAACTGTTAAGATACTGGTGTGTGGAACCAAACATTAGTCAGTTCTTCTGTGTGCTTCAAGTTTAAGTTTGCGTTGCATAGGAGTTGCTGTCCATGAAGAGCTTCTCAACTCCCTCACTTGGACTTGGACCAGGATGTTGCCATAAAAGGTAGCTGCCTATGTAGTCATTAGATGGCGGTTTGGAATGGAGTTTATTATTATAATATACACACACATATACGTATTTATGTTCTGACTCTCGGTACAAGAAAAATGGTTGACAATATTTGGTTAATGAAGATTGATGGTCACGCAGTAATAAACAAGAGAATCTCACCTTGACCAAGGTTGAAACTGGATGACACTTGTGTAGGTTCTTCAAGATGCTCTCACACAGGTCAGCTACAGACATACCAATAGCCCAGGAAGTGTAACCTTTCAGCTTAATAACCTCATACGCACTGCCAATACAAACCAGATTTATGTTAAACACAGATAAACAACCATGAGTCCAGACTAAATGCATTCACACAAGGACTTGATTTATATGCTTTCTAGAGTACTGATCTTTAAGAGATCATATACAAGCAAAGAAAAACGACTTGGCCTCTCTCCCCAAAACCTTTCTAAATGCCATCCCAAGATGATTATTAGTGTACTAAACCACTGTATGGAAGTCTAGTGGGTTACAAATGATTCACCTGTCAACCACCATCTTGTGGACGCTCTTCCAGTCCTCCTTGTCTTTATCGGTTCCCATGTCAGGGTTCAGACCCTGGAGGGACACTCCAGCCACATTGACTCCGCTCCACACGGGAACTACAAAAGAAAGAGGACGTTGACATTTTAAGAAGAAAATGATTGGTGTTCACCGTGCTCTTGAAGCACATCTGTGCTCCCAATCATCTTTGCAGTCCTCACCGCTGGAGTCTCCATGCTCTCCAATGACCCAACCGTGGCAGCTAGATGGGTGAATGCCCAGCTTCTCTCCCATCAGGTGACGGAAACGAGCAGAGTCCAGGTTTGTGCCGCTGCCGATCACACGGTTCCTGGGCAAACCACTCAACTTCCAGGCCACGTAGGTCAAGATGTCAACTAAAGGGAAGATGACATTGGTTTACGGTCTCTGAGGCTACATGACGTCAACTGAAACCTTTGAGCACAAAAGGACGGCCCAGGTATGACACACCTGGGTTTGAGACCACCAGAAGGATGCAGTTGGGGCTGTACTTGATGATGTTGGGGATGATGAACTTGAAGATGTTGACGTTCCTCTGGACGAGGTTCAGGCGGCTCTCGCCCTCCTGCTGACGGGCTCCAGCGGTCACAACAACCACTTTGGAGTTTGCGGTCACGCTGTAGTCTGGAAATCACATGGAATGATCAAATTTTGGAAAGATCCAACGTTTCGTTGGTTTCTATATTCCTGTCAAACTCTCTCTCAAGGCCTGTTCAGACCAAGTCTTAAGCAGATCGTAGAAACCACTGGCACCATTGGTCTCTATGATTTGATTAGGCTTACGATGTTTTTGGAAAATGCACAAAAAGACTAAATAATTGCAAATATTTTTTTTGACCGGGATGTCCAATTCTGTTCCTGGAGATGTACGTCCCTGCAAAAAGTACAGCTCCATCCCTGATTAAACACAACTGAACAAGCCAAGAAGATCTTCAGGAGCACTTGATAATTACGGAAAGGTGTATTGGATCAGGCTTGGAGCTGAACTCTGCAAGTAGGTAGATTGGTCACCCCTGGTTTAGACACTAGGATTTCAACCCTGCTCCTGGGGACCCACTGTCCTGTAAAGTTTTTCCAACCTGCTTCAGCTCACCTAGCCTGTGATTTTTAAGCGATTCTGAAGACCGTGATTAGCTGGTTCAGGTGTTTGATTAGGGTTGGAGCTATACTCTGCTGGACAGTTGGTCCCAGGAGCAACGTTGAAGACCTAGGGTTTAGACTTCATACAAGAACTCCTACAGACCAGTTTACAATGGCACAAAAAAGGTTGACACAAAGGTAAACACAAATTGTTGGATCCTTTCTTTTATAATTTGGAAAGAAAAAAAACAATAGGACAATAAGATTAAAGTTGCATTGTACAGCAGGGTCAGAGTGCTTTTTCTTGCTCCTAGTCTGAATAGACCCTTTCACCTGCAAGGTTTCATTTTGTTCTTGGTGTAAATAGACATTTATAGTACAGTGGCTTCAAAATTATTTCTCAAGTTAATAAAATTTATGAAATAATTCTTAAGGCAGGGGTGTCAAACTCGGTTCCTGGAGGGCCGCAGCCTGAAGGGCTTAATAAGCTGGATCAGGGGCCTGTTTCATAAAACAAGTTTACCAAATAAGCCAGGTTTATTTCAGTTAGTATTACTTATTGTCAGTTGAGTTAGTTCAAAACAAGTCAGACTAACTGAAATAAGCCTGGCTTATTTGGTAAACTTGTTTTTATGAAAGCTGTGGCCCTCCAGAAATTGAGTTTGACACCCCGTGTTAAGGCGTGGCACAGCAAGTGTCAAGTGTCACTTTTGTTTATAAAAAAAAAACCTTTCCTTTTCAAAACATTGTATATAACTGATTAACATGCAGTTCCCTTTTAAATAACTGAATGTTGCTTTTAAGTATTTATTTTTATTTTTACACGGTCAACAATTTTGTAATTCCAATACATAAATACGAATAGTTTTTAATCTAGTTACCTCACTGGTACATTTTATCATCACACCAGCACTAATCAAACCGTCTGCTCGTTATTAACCATAAATTCACCCCCCCACCCATATTTACTTTTAATGGTAGATTATGAAATCTGACCTTTATCTGCCACTATCTTGTGTGTCTTGAGAAAGAGGCTTCCGTGCTGCAGGTCCATAGCCTCTCCTTTCAGCTTATCTTCCATCACATCCACTAGGGCGAGTTCATCAGTCAGATCCTGCACAACACATGCATTGACATCAACACTACTCTACTGATAATACACTCCAGTGGTTAATGTTGAATTTGGGGGTTAGTTTCATTACCCGTTCTATTCAAAGTGAAGTTGAAGTTACACTACATTTTTTTTTTATATATGGCATTGTAGGTTAAGCAATTGCATTTCACAACAGGAAAAATGCAGAGAGCTGAAGTGTGATGCAAACACTAGTCTCCAGATATGGGGATCATGTTTATTCTTGGTGGAGGTTCAAGGCCTTTCATCTCATTCAGAAATCGCTCTACGTTCAAAGGTCAGGAAAGCTTTCAAAGCCGGTGTTATTTCATTGAGTCACAGCAGCTTTACCCAAAGTGAGAATTCAGGAGAAATGCACGAGTTCAAGGAAGATACAGGAATCAATACGATGTTTACATATATTCAGATCTACACAAACAGTGCAGTTGTTAAAATTTTATTAAAATCAGAGAAGTTGTTGGAGTAGTAGTAGTATATTTATTTTTAATTCAATGTCAGCATCTTAGGCCATTTTCATGGCAAATAAAAAATACTAGTATAACTAATACAATAAAAACCAGCAAACAACCAAGTTACTACATAAGATTTTTATATGAACAAATGTTAATATAAGTGATATGAGACTAATATAGTCATATTAATAAAATTCAAACACAACTGTTAAAACAGAATTGTGGTTCACTGAGCATTTGTAGTAACCATGAGGCACTTTCTGTCCTTTGTTACAACAATTTTGGCATTTAGATCATTTAAAAAGTCTAATTCTAATCAATTTATTTTTATTTTAATTATTAATTTATTAATTATTAAATCACTCAATTTTAAAATAAATGTCATTTAGGTCATTTAACAGGTCTATTTTTTTTTTCATTTTAAAATCTTTTTTTTTTTTCAATTCATTTTAAAATAAATCTGTAACTTAGATCATTTTTTTAAAAAAAGTAACTTAATTTAAAAAAATACAAATTATTAATACCTCAATTCTATAGTTCCCCAAATTGTTTTAATTAAAAAAAATTAAGTTATTAATTTTACTCTGCTTTTTTAATTAGTAATTTGTATAAATTAAACCTTCCAGTTTTACTCAGTTTATTTAAAAATAAACTATAAATATTATATAATTATTTATAATAATTATTATTAATTTATAAAATCAGAATTTATCAAAGTGGAATGTTAAACATTTTTAATGGCAGTGCATGAGTGATCTGTTGTTCTGTGATGCTGTGCAGTGACTCACTGACCTTGAGGAGGACGCTGATGGCGGCAGCCATCCCAACCATCCCCACACCCACCACCGTCACCTTGTTAGTGGGCCCCGCGGGCTCCTCCTTGCTCACGTGAGCGATGAGCTTCTCCTTTGTAGAGGCCATCTTCAGCTGCAGGACACAAACACATCAGCCAGGATGCATTTCAATGCATCAATCATTTGCTTTCAGCATCAAATGCTCTTCAGGATCGAATGAAACGGCATCTTGTAAATGATCTGTTAAGGCGGTTGTTCATTTCAGGACACCGAGAGGTGCACTAAGCGATGTAGCCATCTGATTTTATCTTCATGTCAAGTGCAGTGAGGGAAAAGGTTAAAGGGGTAAGAGCAAAGCGCTATTTTCATCCGTCACGTCCTCCAGCCTCTGCAGTGCAGTGTGTGCAGACGCACGTACAGCAGAAGAAAGGATCTGCAGGATTCATACTAACTGGATCAACAAACCACCTTAAGAGCCCCCCCACACAAGCACTTTACAGACCGTCCCTAAAGTCTGTAGTCATTTATTATCACTAGAAAACTAAACACTTAAATTAATTATGATAATACTTGAGAGACCATGCAGAACATTTTCATTTATCATAAAAAAATAAAAAAATAAATAAGATCATTTTAGAGTTAAAGCTGTTGTATTGCTGGATAAATATTGAACTTAACATTGATAAATATTGATATTAATTAAAGTGACTATTTATTTTAACAGTAAATTGGAGCAATTATTTACAGTTGGCATTCAAAATTTTTAATAAAACTATAATAGTATATTAATGATGCTATAATAGCATCTCAGCTATATACTATAATTCTGATTACTTTATTACAGTAATAAAATGTCACTTTCCGGGTAGAGGACGGTATGGAGTTGACTCAGACTGAATGGGGAGATTCTACACATGCTGAATGAAATACTGACTCATCTCGTGGAAAAAAAATGTGCAAAACGGGACCTTTGTGTAGTCAGGCATCCCTAAATGCACCCATAAAAACCACCAGTACCAGAATCCTTTGCAGTTCAGGAAGAAAGACGTGCATCAAGACGTGCATCGGTCCATGCTAAAGATTTCTAGAGGCACGTAGGCTCCAGGTGACTCACAAATCTGAATTATACACCAACTTCCGACGAAACACAACCATATGCTCCAGTATACATTATAATGCACGCTAATAATCACCTCATGAACGAGAAATGCGTTTGTTTATACGTCAATGCTTAAAAAAAATTACCTTTATTTTAAAACGAGCAGCAACAGGTCGTGTCTGAGTTCACAAGAAGTATAAAAAAATAAAAAAAGAATAATTAAAAACAACGCGTGGAGATATGAGTGAATTGTTGCGTTCATGATGTGTAACGTTATATGCGATTACGTAACATCAGTCAGACAGCAAATGAATGATTCAACAGCATCTCTCTGCATATAACAGTAAATGTGTGACTAAATACACATCTTAATGATAGCAGAATGCCATATATAGATTATAAATATTTTATTACATATATTATCGACCGAAAATACCACCCAAAACCGCATATTCTGCGCTTTAAGACTCTTAACTTTTTTATGAAATGTGTTTTAAATGACTAACTAGTGGCAGCTTGTGTCTTACCTGTAATTGGACAGTGTAGTCTGGTTTGTGTTGTTTCTTCGCACTGATGCTGAGAGGAAGCGAGGAGGAAGGGGCTGCGCGCTTTATAAAGCGAAGAACGTCCTCACGCTAAGTGCGTCATTTGCATATTAATCAGACGGGCGTGGCTACGCGTCTCGTGGTGGAAGTCACGTCCATCTGGGGAAGCGTCATGGAAGCGGATGTGGCTCACGTGCGAAGGTTTCATTACACTAGTACGTGTTTCAGTTATTGGATGTAAATAAAACTGCACTTGAAAACTAATATAATATAGTAGCCTAATAATAAAAATAAAATAGGTTGAATAAGTAAAATAGGTAAAATGAATGAATGCTAAATAATAAACTATCTGCTACTCTGTGTGTTATTTAGTTAAGCTGTTAACGTTTGGACCATAATTGCAAAACACTGTATACACACACAAACAGCAAACCTCGCAATGAAAATGCATGAACATAAGAAAAATAAATAAATAAATACACAGAGGAATTTCGCAGAGGATGCTGTGAATATTTCTCTTCTGTAACAGTACAGTGTGTTTGAAGAATAATGAGCATCGGAGTCGGAGGAGTGTGAATGTGTTGTGTCATGGTTAGCTGGCATGAAGATTTCACCGAAACATACTGCCCAAGGAAATGGATGCACAGGAAGAGCATTAGTGTCAGGAGATAGTGTTATAGCAGTTCTGGAAAAATGTATCTTTTAGAATGCAGAATGCATTTTTATAATGATCTCATAGCCTACATGATGAGAATTGAAATGTAAACCATCAGCTTTAGACTAAAAGAATTGGTAAAAAAAAAAAAAAAAAAAAAGAGTTGCCCATAGGTAAATAACAGATTAACCTTGAAACTGACAACAGACTGATGTAAGCTGTAAAAAGAGCAATCTGTGCTGTGTTTAACATGTTTGTAATGAAACTGCACCATCTTGTGGTGAGAAAAGTGGACTGGGCTTTCTGGATAAACATTAACATTTCAAGTTTCAGTATACTTTTCTGTTTAATTTCAGTTAGACTCTTTGTTATTTGATCACTGGTAGATCTAAATGAAGGACACTTCAAATAAATAATTGCTATTTTTCTGATTTTAAATAGCATTTCTTTCCTTTCACTAAGCCCCTGCCCCTTTGTGGTCCGGTCTGCCCTAGGTCCGTGATTTCTGCCGAGGGTAGGGGTGTTCGATATGAAGATTTTTGAGCGTGGACGATAAAAATGTCTCCACGATCTGCTTTTGAAGAAATTTGTTGTATTGTGCTGCAGCGCACATTCTATCAGCTGCAGTTCTGGCGCCGCAGAATTAATATACTGCGACATACAGGTGTATCTCAGTAAATTAGAATGTCGTGGAAAAGTTCATTTATTTCAGTAATTCAACTCAAATTGTGAAACTCGTGTATTAAATAACTTCAATGCACACAGACTGAAGTAGTTTAAGTCTTTGGTTCTTTTAATTATGATGATATTGGCTCACATTTAACAAGAACCCACCAATTCACTATCTCAACAAATTAGAATACTTCATAAGACCAATAAAAATAAAAAAAAATCATTTTTAGTGAATTGTTGGCCTTCTGGAAAGTATGTTTATTTACTGTACATGTACGCAATACTTGGTAGGGGCTCCTTTTGCTTTAATTACTGCCTCAATTCAGCGTGGCATGGCGGTGATCAGTTTGTGGCACTGCTGAGGTGGACTGGAAGCCCAGGTTTCTTTGACAGTGGCCTTCAGCTCACCTGCATTTTTTGGTCTCGTTTCTCATTTTCCTCGTGACAATACCCTACAGATCCTCTCTGGGGTTCAAGTCTGGTGAGTTTGCTGGCTAGTCAAGCACACCAACACCATGGTCATTTAACCAACTTTTGGTGCTTTTGGCAGTGTGGGCAGGTGCCAAATCCTGCTGGAAAATGAAATCAGCATCTTCAAACAGCTGGTCAGGAAGCATGAAGTGCTCCAAAATTCCTTGGTAAACGGGTGCAGTGACTTTGGTTTTCAAAAAACTCAATGGACCAACACCAGCAGATGACATTGCACCCCAAATCATCACAGACTGTGGAAACTTAACACTGGACTTCAAGCAACTTGGGCTATGAGCTTCTCCACCCTTCCTCCAGAGTCTAGGACCTTGGTTTCCAAATGAAATACAAAACTTGCTCTCATCTGAAAAGAGGACTTTGGACCACTGGGCAACAGTCCAGTTCTTCTTCTCCTTAGCCCAGGTAAGACGCCTCTGACGTTGTCTGTGGTTGAGGAGTGGCTTAACAAGAGGAATACGACAACTGTAGCCAAATTCCTTGACGCGTCTGTGTGTGGTGGCTCTTGATGCCTTGAGCCCAGCCTCAGTCCATTCCTTGTGAAGTTCACTCAAATTCTTGAATCGATTTTGCTTGACAATCCTCATAAGGCTGTGGTTTCTCTCGGTTGGTTGTGCATCTTTTTCTTCCACACTTTTTCCTTCCACTCAACTTTCTGTTAACATGCTTGGATACAGCACTCTGTGAACAGACAGCTTTTTTGGCATTGAATGTTTGTGGCTTATCCTCTTTGTGAAGGGTGTCAATGATTGTCTTCTGGACAAATGTCAGATCAGCAGTCTTCCCCATGATTGTGTAGCCTAGTGAACCAAACTGAGAGAGCATTTTGAAGGCTCAGGAAACCTTTGCAGGTGTTTTGAGTTGATTAGCTGATTGGCATGTCACCATATTCTAATTTGTTGAGATAGTGAATTGGTGGGTTTTTGTTAAATGTGAGCCAAAATCATGACAATCAAAAGAACTAAAGACTTAAACTACTTCAGTATGTGTGCATTGAATTTATTTAATACACGAGTTTAACAATTTGAGTTGAATTACTGAAATAAATGGACTTTTTCACAAAATTCTAATTTATTGAGAAGCACCTGTACATTAACATCAGCGGTAACTCAGCAGACACTGCACTTATTCACAAAAGTAAAAAATTTTTTGCATCTGCTTTAAAGCCTTACTGGTTATTTAAATGTTTCATTTGAGTGCTGTTCTGACCTGCGGTTTTTCTGAGCACACTCAAAGCGCGCACAAAAACGAAAAAGCCCTTCAAACTGTGCCTGATTACTGAACTAAGTTATGTTTTGTGTTAATACTGTCAAAACACACAAGGTTTATGTATAGGCTCAGTTGGTTATGTCTAAAATGAAAGTAAACAACTGAAATTAACAGATTCATGTCTAGATATTATACGCGTGCAGGTCTTAAAAGGACAGTAGGCTAAATGCTGCCCACTGTAATTAAAGAAATAGTTCACCCTAAAATTTAATTTCTGTCATTGTTTATTCACTCACATGTTGTCCCAAACCTATATTAATATATTTTTTTGTGCTGATCACAAAAGAAGATATTTTGAAGAATCTGGATAACCAGACAGTTGCCGGTCCACATTGACTTTGATAGTAGGGGAAAAAATACTCTGGAAGTCACTGTGGATCAGTAACTGTTTGGTTTTCCACCTTTTTCAAAATAACGTTTATGTTTAGCAGAAGAAGGAAGCTCATTCAGGTTTAAAACAACTTTTGAGTGAGTACATGAAGGTATAAAAAACAAAACACTAACGTATTTTATTTTTTGGGTGAATTATTCCTTTAATGTTAATAAAACACCAAACACAAAGAGAAAAATCACTCAGTCCTCTTGACTGAAAATATTTAATACAGTTGCTTTAATAGGATTCAATGTATATAGTGTTTTATTTTATTTGTTCATTCAGTTTTTTGAATGCTCCTGCTAAATACTATTGTACCTGAAAATAAAACACTGATTATTTTTATATATTTGTAATGTGTATCTTTGTTTTATTTATTTTTTTTAATAACAAAGATAAAATAATGACAAAGATTTTTATCTTCTCCCACTTTGGCCTAAATATCTATTTCATATTTTTTTTTACCTTAATTTAACAAGCTTTGTCTTTATTATAGGGATATTAGTTTGGCTGTAATGCTCAAACAGCTTGCAAAATAGAAAAACCAACATGATAAAGAATCGTGATGAAATCATGATATATAAAAAACAATTTTACATTTTTGCCATATCGCCCACCCAAACAAACCAAAATTTGCTGCTGTCAGTGCTGTTCTCACAACAACTACATCTCTTTTGTCTTATTGGTAAAGTAGTGTATTTATAGGCTAGATATGAATGATCATCCGAAGCATATTGTATGTTTTATAAGTAGTGAAATAAGCATGTATCAGGCTGAAATTCCAGAATTGTCAGTAAACTGTATATGTAGTGTGGTGACTGTTTGTGATAGTGTGATGCTACATTTTATTATTTCCGACATTAAAGCACTTGAATACGAAAAGCTCGTAATCACGACTTCATAAGTGGGAAATAGGACATTTCCGATAGCACGTGAAGGCAGCATAACACGTAGCCTAATATCCTTATGACAAAGCGATTTTCACAAAATCACTTGTTTGAGATGAATGATATCTTTTTTAATTTTTTATAATTTTTTTTCCAACTTTAACAGCTCTTTAAAGGGGCATATGACGTTGCTAAAAAGAACATTATTTTGTGTATTTGGTGTAATGCAATGTGTTTATACGGTTTAAGGTTCAAAAACCATAAATTTTTACAAAGCTCATCGTTCTGAGAAGCGAGGTGTGCTCTGATTGGCCAGCTATCCAGTGCGTTGTGATTGGCCAAATTACTCAAGTGTGTGACGGAAATGTTATGCCCCTTACCATACAGTGATGCTGTGTGTCCCGGTTCGACTAGACAAAATCAATAAAACCCATTACAAACAAGGCATTTGTTGCATCCAGTGGGGACATAATTACTGATTATAATGACTTATGCTGTCTTTTTACGCATTGCTTTGTGTATCGCGTCGCGTAAACATAAAACCATGTCTGCATTTGTGATCGGAGAAACGACAAACAACAAGCACTACTCAACACTGCTCAAAACACGCGTTTGAATTGTCAGTGGCAAATTCTTTAAATATGAAAACGTACTTACAGGCTGTGAGTCTGAGGATTCGCTTTTTAATTGCAAAGTTGGAATTGCCCCACTTTATAGAAACAGACACCGTATTGTAGGCTACTCTCCCAGGAAACAGTCCTTGTCCTCTGTAAAATGCGCTGCACACATCTGAATATTTGGGTTGAACTGTTCTGGAACAGTGTTGTAAATACAACTGAACCACTGATTTCTAGTTGTGTCCTCACAAAGGCCAAGCAAAGTAGTTTAGCTTTCACAACGAAACACGCAGCGACTCCACAACATGGCACCCGCAGCAACAATGAGAATAAAAGTTATGCCTTCTTTCTTTGCATGAACATTTGGGCGGCATTATGCAAATCTTCGTGACATAGACATGTGGGGGCATGTTAGAAAGAGATGTTTTAGGTAGGCGTGGCAGACTCTTAACTTTTATAAAGAAAATCTCTTTGGATTTGAGACTTTAGTCTTTGCAACTTTACAGAAATGTCTGCATTTACACTTGGCATTAACATGTGACCTGTATCTAGATGTTGTCCACATACACATTGAAAAGACAAATGTATATGTGCTTCTGATCGGAATGTTATCCAATCAGCATGTCCTGATACAGAGGTAGTCTTGGACACATTGTGATCGAAACTCAGTGTAATGTAAATGCAATCCAGCCATCATGTCTGCATTCACAGATCAACTTCACGTCAAACCCCACCCCCTCTCTTCCGAAATCTTGGAAGAAAGATGGAGAAGAGAACCCAAAAGTTGCAGAAACACTCATTCTCTGTAAAGAATGCATATTTTTCCCACCACAGCTGGCAAAATAAAACCCACTAATTCAGGTCGACTTTGCACCAGGGCCATCCTCTGGCCTCGGTTTTCCAGATAAAGAAGTCAGATTATGTTGCCAAGTGTAAACCCGCCTTGTCTTGATTGACTGATGATCCAATCTTCTTGATCCGATCACAGTGATCACATGTTAATGCCAAGTGTAGATGGAGCCAATGTTGTGGTCTGTATCTGAAACTTTTCAATAACACAAAGGAAAATTTTTTATGTTTTAGTACATTGTTATGTAAACGTAGTGAAAACAGTGTGAAAAGCCCTAAAAAAAGAGATGAAGAAAGAACACATAAAATACCTAAACAACAAACAAACTTTACAGAAAATAGTTTTTTTTTCTTCGAATTCTGAGCTGTTTTGCTATATAAAGCAAGTTTAACTTTAACTATGGCATTTGTACGGAAGAGGATTAGGGCCAAGCAATAATAAAAAAATAAAACCATCTCGAGATTAAAGTCATTAGATTGCGAGATTAAACTCGTTAAATTTCGAGAAAAAAAAAAGTCGAAATACAATCTCGAGAATAAACTCATTAAATTTCGAGAATAAAGTCGCTGTGTTTCGAAAAAAAAACTCGTAAAATTTCGAGAAAAATAGTAGAAATAATGGTGAGAATAAACTCATTTAATTTCGAGAATAAAGTCGTTGTGTTTCGAGAAAAAAAGTCGAAATGAAATGTAGAGAATAACGCATTCGATCAATGTTCATTAGCCTATAGAGGACATGGCAGAGTTGGATCACTTAGTCAAGCTATATTTTAGACTTTCTTTCAGTAACAAAGAAATACTATCAACTTTAGCTAATTATGACACAATAATAATTAGCACACAAACTTTAAAGAGAATTTGCAAGCGGCTAGGTCTTTTTAGAAGAAAAAATCAGTCCAATTTGCGCTATGTAGGCTACTCGCTTTTGTCCAACATGCAAGGTTATCGCTGGCTTCAACCAAATGCACTCTGGCACTTGGACAGCTATGATAAATTAAAACCGTACGGCATTGCCATTAATGGCGTGTAATGTAATGAGTTTATTCTCAAGACTGTATTTCGACTTTTTTTTCTCGAAATTTAACGAGTTTTTTTCTCGAAACACAACGACTTTATTCTCGATATTTAATGAGTTTATTCTCAAGATTGTATTTCGACTTTTTTTCTCGAAATTTAACGAGTTTAATCTCGAAACACAACGACTTTAATCTCGAGATGGTTTTATTTTTTTTATTATTGCTTGGCCCTAATCCTCTTCCGTACATTTGCTCTGCTAACACAAGAGAAAAAAAATCATTTATTTCTCCAATGTTTACTCTCAATCCATCATGAAACATTTGTTTGTGTCTTCAGGGTGAGCTGCCACAACACGGTTATTGCACAGAGTTTTGAGTCTTTTCTTGGCTGATGGCAACACAACAGTCATATGGACTTGGTTGAACTGAGCAAATAATCACATCACAGCTTTCGGCAAGTCTCATTCAATCTCCAAACTACACTGGACCACACAGGTGCCACATGCACCAACATTTGTCATTAAATGTTGCGGTTCCATGTGACACTACATGCCGCCAGCCTTTTTTTTAATTCTGTGCTTCAACTTTCCCCATCTCTCCAACAAGTAAGGCAAACTTTTCTTCTCTCCTTGTCTTTAAGATGTGCAAAGCTCACAGCAGCTCATGTACAGTAAACACATCATAACTAAAACATTTCCAGTGAGGTTATTTTAAATCCTAATTAAGCCCAATTAGACGCTGATGAAGACTATCAGGCTCCACAGAGATGCACCATGGTAAGTCAGCATGGTAGGGACTGTAATCTTCATGTAATCAGCTATTATGGCACCACAGGGAAAGCAAATATCCCCAGGGTTTTATGCCCTTATCAAACTCCTTTTTCAAGTCAGTTATGAAATCAGTAGTTAGTACTCGGGTTGAAATGAGGTGTAAATGAAAGCAAGGTTTGATTAACAACCTTAATTGATGCCCTTTGTGCCACGCTGTGAATTTACAAACTGACTCATATTTCTGTGTTAAATAAAAAATTGCTGAGAGAAATTCAACTGGACACAAAAGAAATTCATTTTCAATTAATTATGGCTCTGTTGACCAGGTCTAAAGTACAGCAAGCTCTGCAAACATAGAATATATCCCTAATGTTAGTTTTTTGGGGATCAAATAATAACATACTAGGAACATTCTTTTTTAAATTTTTATGTTTTTACAACCATAAAATAATGTTGGAGGGAGTTTTTTTTTAAGATAATCATAAAATAACTTATACAGAAAATTTCACTTAATGATTATTTTTAAAGCAATGTTCTGGAAACTGAGAAAGAACACCATTTCAATAAAGAAAGTTCCCTTTTGAAAATGGTCTCTTGCATTGGAACGCTTTTGGGAAACTCCTGTTTACTCTGAATACTGATTACTGATTTGTACACTTACATGTAGCTGCATAAACAAATGGCATTTCAGCCCACCAAAACGGGTGGAGCTGAGTGCCTATATAAGCCATGGTGGTCTCAGGCCATGCTCCCTCTACAGGATGGTAAAATGCCTCCTTTTATGGGCACAGTGCAACCTGCGGACACATTTATGGCAGTACATGTACCTGGCAAACTGAATCAAGAGGCGGACATTCTGTCCCAGGGCAGTGTATCTCCAGGAGAATGGAAACTACACCCACAAATGATTCAGATGATGTGGTCGGTCTTTGAGAAGGAAGAGGTGGACCTCTTCGCCTTAGAAGACAACTTTCACCTCCCAACTAATTTTTGAAGGATCAAGATGCCCTGGTCCACTGTTGGCCAAACATTCACCAGTATGCATTCCTTCCAATTGCCCTGTTCCCTTAGGTCATCAGGTGAGTCAGAGAAGTCCGATGCAGCCTCCTGGCGGATATACCATTCAGGACAGTCCTCTCTCCTAAGCAAGAGGTATGATTTGGTGTCCCCAGCCCAAGCTGTGCAGCCTTCATGTTTGGTTCCTTGACAGGAGTCTTTACAGCTCTCTGCGAATGTAACTAACACTATTTTGGAGGTTAGAGCCCTGTCTACGAGACACCTCTATGCCCTTAAGTGGTCTGTGTTTTCAGTTTGGTTTGCAGCACAGAATCATGTGATCTCGTGTGATGTGTCATCTGTGTTAACCTTTCTGTAAGAGTTGCTGGATAAAGGGTGCATCCCTTCCATGCTCAAAGTATATGTGGCAGCCATCACGGTGAATCACCCACTAGTGGCTGACCAGTCAGTCGGCAAAAACTACCGTGTTGTTAAATTCCTGAAGGGAGCTTGAAGATTGAATCTGCCTCTTCCTCCTACTGTGCTGTCCTGGAACTTATCCAAGGTCCTCCGGGCCCTTCGAGGTCCCCCTTTGAGCTGCTCCAGTCAGGTGACTTACAGTTCAATTTAATTCAATTAATTTATTTTACAATAAAAATCGTTGCAAAGAAACTTTACAGAAAATTACGTTTCTACAACATTTAGTAGTAGCTTATCAGTGGTGACTGTCAGTTTATGTACATATGGCAGAAATGTATGGAAAAATCAATTAAAGACATAATCAAACAGACAATGAACACTATTAACAGCAATTATTTTATGATGCAATCAAACTTATAGCAAAATTTGGTAGTTCTGTATGTTGTTTCAGGGTTGGCATCATCTCTTCTCAGGTGTTCTGGATCCAGACTGAGGCTTGTGTTAATCCTGTGGCAAAAACAGAGAAACAAATAGAGACATAATTAGCATAGCTGCTGTTCCAACCAAGTAAAATTAATTAGTTTAACCCAAGCTAAAGAATATTAATGTGCATTTGATAAGATATAACTGCAGTACAAGAGTATGAGATGCATTATTTGAATGCTTGGCCAAAGATATGTGTCTTTAATCTAGATTTAAACAGAGAGTGTGTCTGAACCCCCGAACATTATCAGGAAGGCTATTCCAGAGTTTGGGAGCCAAATGTGAAAAAGCTCTACCTCCTTTAGTGGGCTTTGCTATCCTAGGTACTACCAAAGTCCAGCGTTTTGTGGAAAGTAATAATATTTTGAAACAGATATGGAACTTAATAGGTAGCCAGTGCAGAGACTGTAAAATTGGGGTAATATGATTACAATATGATCATTTTCTTGACCTGGTAAGGACTCTAGCCGCTGCATTTTGGACTACCTGTAGCTTGTTTATTGAGGATGCAGGACAACCACCTAGCAGTGCATTACAATAGTCCAGTCTAGAGGTCATGAATGCATGAACTAGCTTTTCTGCATCAGAAACAGATAACATGTTTCATAGCTTGGCAATGTTTCTAAGATGGGAGAATGCTGTTTTTGTAACATGGAAAATATGATTTTCAAAAGACAATTTGCTGCCTAATATAACACAGATTTTTGACTGTAGAGGAAGTAACAGTAGTCAGATTTTCATGCTCTTTCGATCGTGTAAATTGTGCGTTTGCATTCCATCTCTGTTATTACAAAACCCACAACACAACAAAAGCTCCAGTCACGGCGTTCTCCATTCACCGGTTGTTGGCGTTTGTAAATGCCGCAAATAAATACTTTGCTGTCGGCTGCTTCAGAGCTCCTGCTGCTGGTGCAAATGCAACCAGGAAAATGGCCCGAGAGAGAAATTTGTTCTCTAGGAACTAGGGATGCACCGATGTATCGGCCGCCGATATTTATCGGCCAATTATCGGCAATTTTTCCTCAATTTACAACCATTGGCATATAGGAAAAAGGCAGATATAACAAACCGATGGTTTATTAATTAACTGTGTGAAGTAGGGATGGGCATTCGATTAAATTTTCTTAGTCGATCGTCGGGAGAATTAACGATCGACTATCGATTAATCATTAATATTTTTATAATAAAATTAATTATTTAACTTTTATAATTAAAAAAGATTATATGAATAGAAAAATACAGCGTGTTTTTCCTCGGTGAGACCTTTATTACAAGATCAACTTGTGGCAGACAGTTAAACTACGTTCAGGCAAACCGAACATATATCCGCGTGCATATGCAGTGCTCTAAAGCAGCGGAACCTGCAGCTGCTAGCGGTTTTTCTGAGTTATTTTTTTTTTTGTGTTTTTGGTGACGCTGGGCGGAGCTTACATGAATATTCATGAGTTTCCTGTTTCGCGTTAAAGCGTCTCTGAAAATATTAGTACGTTGTCACTGAAACATAAACGATTTTCAAAAAGGTATGTTTTAGCGTAGAATGACATTATGCTTAGTGTATTGTTGTTTTTATTACTATTGTTAATATGCAAAATAATTTAAAGATTGTGATTGTCGTAATGATTTACCTGAGGTAGGCTATGCTCCAAATGAGCCTACAACAATTAAGCATTTTTATAATATTAAGAGTCCTTAAAATGTGTCGTTTAATAACTGTTCCAAAATGTATCTGTTGTGCCATAATAAAATGTATGATGATTATTCTGTGTCATTCCTAATCGTTTGCTCAATCATTCAAAAAAATGTTTTTAATTACAAAGCAAAAGATGATTTTTTTTTTAATGCACACATGAACTGGAATATAAACATTCTTAATCTCTGTATTTATTTATTTATTTGTCTAAAAAATATATACATTTAGTAGATAAAATGCACTATATATGCACTATATAGTTAAACAAAAATGTACAAATGTCTTTATACAATTTATTATTGTTTTTAATCATATACACATTGTGGTGCACTTGAAAATCATTTTGACTCAAATGTGTATTGGTCAAGTTTTGAAATCCACAACCTTGCAGTGCTTTAACAATTTTTTGCTTATTTCTACAAACTTATAACAATTAAAATGTTTTGTAGTTTAATAGAAAGTGGCTATATCAAAACATACAGTAATTTGTATATTTTCATTTCAAAGATAAAAGTAGATTGCTTTTGCTGAATAAAGACTTCAACTGATTCGGTGTTAAAAGTTTTTATTAACCGATGTGGTGAAGGCATTACATAAATGACATTTACTACACACCTGTATAAATATAAAATACATGGTCATGTTTTGAGAAAAAAAATAAAAAAATAAACCGGTGAAAGCTACACGAGGATGTAACAACTTGTATATGTGCTCAGGGATAGGCCTACTGATCAACATAAGCAAATGTTATATGATTTCTGTTGTAAGTAAATTATTAAATACATTATTAAAGTAAATTCCTATATGAACAAGAAATGGCAAACAGAAATTTATGCACCATGAACAAACTCAATGAAATCAGTCTAAATGTTGGGAGAATAAACATGCTTCCAAATCAATGGGATCATATTGTTTATACCACTGCAGAATAAGCCATTCAAGAATGACCCACATGTTTTTAATATTAGTGGAATATCCACCAACATGATCTTTTTTACAAAACTCTTTATCCATGAAACATGTTTTATTAGGTTGTGCTTGGTTTGATTACCTTTGATTATCTTGATTCAAACAAAAGTGTGGATTTCAGGAAACAAAATGTAGTAAAACTTTAAAACTGGTTAAATAATACAACATTTGTATCAAATAGTAGGCTATACAAGTTTTTTAACTATTACACTGATAAAGTACACATCCACCATCCCCTGCATCAGATAAAAAACGCAAAAGTTAATTCTGAGAACGTTTACGCATGTCTTCATGTATGTGTGCAATAGTGGCCTCATATATAACTTGACAAAAATATAAGTCTCCCCATTAGAAGAGCTTCTGTAAGCTATAGGAAAAAAATAACAGGCAGAAGTATCAAACTCTGCTGATTTGTAACAGATATATTAATTCCAAACAAAACAGCTTCTCCACATGAACTGTAGGCTGTCATGCACTTCCATGTGACACCTTTTTTAAGGAGAAAAAAAAAAAAGTTAAATAGTTGTTACTACATAAGAGTCTTTATATCGTTCTTCATTTCTCACCTTACAGTCTTACAATACAGTGAGCAAGTTTGTGCCACCATATGCTACACAACTTCAAATGACATACTTTTAATAGCAAAACAGAGGAATATGAGAAAATATTTAACAGCTACTGGCCCATTTACTTGTAGCGTATTCTAACGATAGGCTGCTTCTGGCATCAGTGGCTGTAATCGTTGAGTAAACATTTAAAACAGCAAACAATAACATTTTGTGCACAAACGAACAATTATATTCAACATTTGCTTATCTTCGTTAGAAGCTGAAACGTAATTAACCTACCTTGTTGAACAGTTTTTTTGTGATCCGGTGAAAACGTACTAATATTATCAGAGTCGCTTTAACGCGAAACAGAAACACATGAATATTCATGTAAGCTCCGCCCAGCGTCACCGAAAATCTCAGACACCGAATATTTCAGAACACCGGCGTTCTTAAACAGAGACCTCATTTGTTACAAAATAATAATAATAAAAAAGAATCATGTTAAACAATAACTACAGGTTTTGTCAAAATGTAACTCAAAACTATCCAAGCCAGAAGAAAGGGACAGATATTAGTCTTCCTAACATTTAGGCTAACTTAACAAATTAGGCTACTTAAAGCCTCGTGAAAAATAACTAACTTTAGTAACTCACATACAACTTCTGCACCAGTCTACTGATTTTTGTTGAGAAATATAAGCATGTTGACATGATCTGGGGTCAGTCGCGACCGCAACCTGGTTACCGTCAGTCCAGCCACCGAAAACACCCACTCTGAGGGGATTGACGTTGTCGGGATGCACAGGTACCTCCGCGTAATTCTTTTAACAGCTGCTTCTTTCGTTCTTCATAGTGAGTTTCTACCAGTCTGGTGATGGTACGTCGTGATGGAATTTGATATGCTGGTTCCAATAAATGTATCAGTTCTCGAAAACCATTGCCCTCAACAATACTTAAGAGCAGAATATCCATCTCAATGAACTTGCAGATCCCTTGGGTAACTTTCTCTGCTCGTTGTACAGTGCATCACAGCTCTGAGTCCGTGCTAACGAGACTGAGAGGCTGACCAGGATGCACTGCCACCGACATAAAGTGCATCCGTCCCAGGTTAAAGTGGTACATCATTTGAGTCGTGGCCGTGTTGTACTTATATACGGCATCGCAATGTTTACAGTGAACTATTTCGCTTTTTAAATCAAAATGGTCCCATGCCACACTTCGCCGTGACCTCTTCATGATTATTCTTTTGAAATCAAAACGGAAGATCACAGATAACCAAGTATGGTGTCAAATATTCCACCCTGGTGGTAAAATGTTTAATTGCTGCCACACAGTGAAATTCATTTAATTGTTTCAAGACTCACACTGCGCAACACAGCCTGCATTAGATTTAAAAAAAAAAATGCGTTAGATTAATCGATAACAAATTAACGTGATCGACAAAATTCTTAACGATCAATTATCGATCGTCGATTAATCATGCCCATCCCTAGTGTGAATGAGCTTTGTTGTGTATTGTGTGTTGTATTATCGTTGCGCTGCTGTCTGCACTTTAATGCTAATCAAATAACAAAAGATCGCACACTATTCTTGAATAAATAACTTTTGTAACTTTCATAAGTGTAGCGGACCTCATCTGAATGATGACCAAAACTTAACTGATGTTTTAAGTTTATTGCATCCTTTTTCACTCCAAAAAATCCCCATAAGAGCTAAACAAACCACAGCACGAGAAGTGCACATTAAACTCTCTCTCTCTGTTGCATTGTCATCGACATGCAGCGAATAACACAAAACACTTATTACAACTTACAGTAATAAAAAATATACAGATATCATGCCTTTTCGGGGGGTGCTTAATAAACTGACCAACATTTAAATCCGAAGAACTGCTTGCTTTCATTACCTATATAGCACCGTAGACTAGAAAACCCGTCAGAATAAGAATCTCGCCTTAGTAAAGGAGTTCTCATACATATTTAAACTTACACAAAATATTAAAATGTATACAAAAACAAATAACAAGATTAATCATAATAAAGTCTGTTACAATAAAGAAGGATTAATATGTATTTAATTTATACAGTGAAGTGTTATTTTACATTTGCTTATTTTATTTCTGTACCTGAAAACTGTTAAACCTACCTAAAAAGCGCTGTTTATTTAATATGTATCTTTGTTCTGTTGTGTTTATGTAGGCCTCCTGTATATTAAATGGATCCAATCCATGTTCATTAGAAATAATTTGATAATGCAGAAATAAAACTGCAAGTATAATTTAATGCAGGTGTTTTTGAACTTTGCTGATTTAAAACATGATCAAAATACTATATATTCTGATGCCAAAATTTCAAATAAAAGAGGAAGTGACAAATATCGGAATTGGTCAATAAGTGTTTGTTAAAATCGGTATCAGCCCCAAAAAATCTTATTGGTGCATCATTACTACGAACCACCATCCTGGCTTGTTCCTAGAACTACATGGTGCGAAAGCACCTTATGTTGAGCGCTCTTGCCACTAGGCGATCAGAGCAGCTCTTTGTATGCTTCGGAGGTCACTCTAAAGGGCTGTCAGTTACTATGATGCTGGATAGTTGATGCTATAGCCCTGTGGCCTTCACTTCACCAGAGGAATGGCCTCCTCCTGGGTTTGGTCCAGCAGAGTTTCAACTGGAGATATCTGTGCAGCCGCTGGCTGGTCTTTGCTGTCTACTTTCACTAGATTTTATAACCTGGACATCCCTGCCCTTCAGGCCCGGATCTCGTCCGCTTAATCTAGCTGATCCCCTTGCAAGTGGAAAAGGCCTTAGTTATGCTGACCCTTGCCTCAGGACCTGGGTCTCATTATTAGCTCAAGCTACTTAGAAGCCCTTACTGCGGGCACTTCAGGGCTAGGCTCGCAGAGCAGCTTTGTTTTGCGCTTACATTACATTAGAAACTCTAAAATACCTATGTTTTGAGAGCGTTCTAGGAACCAGAATACAATTTTCCCATAACGATCTGGAAACCTAACGTTTACTGGAAGTAGGGCTAAAAATTCTGGAATCGATCGATTTAGTTGCCGTCTTTTTAAAATCTACATTCAGAGTTGTTTAGAGGACATGACTGATTCATTTTTTTGTAAATGGTTTAAAGCCTGACCCATACTACTCAAAACATTAAAGTCAAAAACCCTAACTGTTAAGGCTAACTGTTTAGGATGTGTAGTGGTTTGGTAATTAAAATAATGGGCAAAGTCTAATTTATGCCACGACCAGACATCTTTGGCCCTTCAGTAAAGTTGATTCCTCTAAGTGGAATTTATTGACACTCTCAACTCCCAACAACTCGGAATTGATTCTTTTTTTGTAATGATTCTCTGCCCTAACTATCAGTAAAGATGCTATTTACTGGTTTGAAATTAAACACTACTGTACAAATTAGAGCACAATTTACACTTTCAAACATTTCACATAACATTAAAAGTATTTTTTTTTAAATAGTATTAAATAAAAAATGAATAACAATTTTTTTTCTTGTGTACACACACATATTATATATATAAGAAGCTTGTCCATCACTCACATACAGTGATAGGTTGGGATTCACCCCTCCTAGGGACACAATTTGATGAAAGTAGAAAGCGAGACCTTGTGATCCCATCGTTAAGAGAGGAATCCGGGTTAATTGAGGTGGTTAGAGCGATAGTGTTTCTCCCTGAGGGGTGAAATGGTAAAGCCTCACCAGTGCCCTTCTCTGTCACTGACACATGTGGGTGGTAAAGGTCAAGTGTGGCTGGCCTGTATCTCTGTCTGGCCTTTCCTCCCACTTTCCTTCACCTTCCTCATCCCTCTGATGGTCTCCTTCTCCGTGACCTTCTCTCTATCTTGCCATCCTTCACATTCAAGCTCTATTTTACAGATGACAGATGCCCGTGTGCGGCGGGACAGCTGGTGAGGCAGGAGGCTAGACCGACTGTTTTAACTATAATCAGATTTTATGACTCTCGGGGGGAAAATGTTAGTGACCTCCTGTCAACGTGACATTCTCTCTGCTGTCAGGGGTGTGTGGATCTTCATACACTAGTTCTGTAGCTGTGAGTGTAGCTGATACATTTAAGGACTCTCACAGAAAAGTGCTGTTGTAGTACCATGGTTCATCAGTGGTATCAGATGGTAATACCATTGTATTGATACTGTATATCCTGTGCTACTAAAATTACCATGGTATTTTCATGACATTCAACTTTCAAGAATACAGTGGCTATACGTTTACATTTAATCTTTTAGCAGACACTTTTATCTGAAGCAACTTACAAAAGAGGACAATATAAGCAATTAAACCAACAAAGGAGCAACAAAATGTAAGTTTACTATACCATGGTCAAAAAATAAAAATACAATCATGCTACTCTTTTGTAAGTGTATTCCATGGTACACATCTAAAGAAACATGGTATTATTGAGATATACAGGTGCATCTAAAAAAATTTGAATATTGTGAAAAAGTTCTTATATATATATATAATTGCAAAACATTTTTCAAAACTTATATTACTATTGTGCACATGCCCAAAACATGGTATTATCATGGTAAATGTCAAAATATAGCATGTATTTCCATGGTGCATATTGTAAAGCAGCATAGTATCACCATGCTAACATTTGCAAAAACATCCTCTGTAAGTGTAACATGTTACCAGGCCATTGTTAAGAGCCTGGTGTGTTTTGTGTGCAGTGTTTTAGTCAGTGTGTCTGTGGTGTGTGAGGAGCCATTAGGTTATGATGGGTCACAGACAGCCATTACCTGCACAGCCCAGCGAGAGTCTGTACAAACCGCTGCTCTCAATCAATCTCTGTGTGCACGTGGAGCGAGTCAGGCACAGCAGGAATAGAGACATCTGCAGAAATACATCTGCCATAATCACTCCCGCTCTGTGGTCTGACGCCCTGTACTTACAGCAGCTGTCGTCGGCTTCCCCCTTCTCATCCATCTTTTCTCCTCCTTCATTGACCCCCGTTCACCAAACAGGAATCCCTCACTTCACAAAAACCTGAGAATCACAAATGACGAGCTTGAGTTCAAACTCAAACTTGTCGTACCTGCATGTGCTTTGTATTTAGGAAATTATGGTATTGCCAGCAATATTTTACATCATGTAAATTAAACATTGGCAGATGGAAAAAGGCTGAGGAAATCCTTTTATTATTACACTGAAGGAGGGACCTGAAACATATAGAGACCTGAATATCATGAGACTGGACTCTACTCTGAACATACCCTTTGTATTTTCAGAAGCGAGATTAAATTACCTTTTAACTTTCTTTTAATCCAGTAAAACTGATGTTCAGATGCACCCAGAGATGATTACGAATAATCATTCTCAATTCAGAGATGAACAGCATGTGCAGTGTTACAAGAAAACCCTTCAATTTGGTCACAGCTTGAACCGTAGGACACTAAAATGTCTTCCTTAAGGCTGACACAAGGCCTTTATCACTTACATACTGCTCCGGACTGAACCCAAGAACAGTTTAATATCGAATTCTTCCTTTCGGATGACCCACGCGAAGGAACAAATACGGGAGCTATGCCATAGACAGCACTTCACACTATACTGAAACACCACACATTCCTTTCCTTTTCAAGCAACGAGGAAATATATGCAAAGAAAAGTTAAACAGAGCTGTCAATCAACAGCACAAACCAATCAGATTTCAGCTGAGGTGAGGAAGGCGGGTCCAAGGTGTTGAGAAACAATTCAAGGGTGCGTTTCCCAAAAGCAACTATGGTCGCAAGTTCCATCGTTATCAATAGATTTCAGTGGAACTAACTACCATAGTTAGCTAACAAAGCTTTTGGAAAATGCACCCCAGAGTACTGGTTTGGGATGCGACTAATTATACGACTCCAGCTGATTTTATTGCAATGTTTTCAAGTTGTTTTCCTCAGTGTAGTACACAACCCATAATTATTTAGACACTGCAAAGCTAATTATCTGAACCACCCCCAAATTCACAGTTTGACTGCAAACAATGCTAGTGCCTTGACGTTAGCATCTCCAGATGACAGCTGCATCTGAATGCACATGCTTCCCTATTACATAGTAGGCCATCATCAGTTAATGTGAAAGAGTAGTACATCCGAATTCCCAGTATTTATATGTGAAAAGTACACAGATGACCTACTACTACTGCACATCTGATGGACACTTTCCCATGAGGCCACGGGAGGAGATTCATGAATGGCAGTAAAACTACGCAACCGACGAAGGTAGGTCACATGACATAGACAACATAGCACAACTACTGTAGTACAGCTGGATAACTGGCGATTTTAGACGCATTCGTACTTATTTTAATCACACCGTTCGTGCTGCAGACATGAAGGATAGCTGAAATTGTGCAGCTTGTTGAACAGACTGGGTATTTTGCAAGTTATCAGTGATTTTCAGGTAAAAAAAAAATCAGTACCTAAGTAGCAACCACTCGGAATAGCCTAGTTACCACATATACACATTAAAAATGCTCAGAGACCCAACAACCACTCGCTTATGAAAAGAATTGTACCATGGCAATACGGTTTTAGCAGTACCTTGAAATACCATTTAAATAACTTGTTAGAGTCTTGTATTAATTCACGGCCATTAAACCATGTATTACCACCTTCTATCATGCTACACTACCTTCTTCTAATTAAAAAGTAAACGTACATACCTGGGTTATTTAAGTGAGGTTTTCATACACAAGCTTGAGATGTGAAATTCAACAACATTGCAATGACATTTATATGTCCAGAAGGTGGCGCAATGGGGTTGCATTTTACACATTTGTTCATGCAAAGCGATTCAAAGCTGGTGTGTCTGTGTTCTTGTTTATGTTATATTGTGTACCAAATGTCCACACAAGGATAGTAAAACCTGAAATTTTGGGTGTTGTGGGGACAAACAGGTTTTCTGTAAGGGGTAGGTTTAGGGGATAGAAAATATCGTTTGGTCAGTATAAAAGTCTATGGAAGGTCCCCATAATTCACAGAAACCTAACTTGTGTGTGTGTGTAATGGTATGTGTTGCTGCAAGGCACAATAAAGCTGCAGTGAAGCCGGAGAATGTTGTGGTGGTCTGTTCGATCAATCATTCTCCCAAGGCGCACTGCTGAAACATATCAGGTGTCATATTTGTGCACATTTGGGCTGTCCGTTCAGACTTTGCCTCTACAAACACACTGTCACACACACAAATTCAGTTAAACCTGACCCAACAATGGATAATAAACAAACCTGCGGCTAAATTGACATGCCACATAAATCAGTTTCTGTTCACTAATCTAATAATATGACATGAAAGGGAACAAGTGCTGAAGCTCCGGTTGAGTTCCTTCAGTGCTACTGAAACATGAGCCCACACTCTTACAGTAGGCTATGGGAAATGCCAAAGAACAACAAATATAATGATCCTATGCAAAGCGAGCCACTTCCTAAAACATAAAGGCAACTAAATATGACAAAGAACTATCTATACAGTGTGTTAAACATTAAGGGCGATGTAAAGATGTCCATCCATCCATCTTCTTCCGCTTATCCAGGGTCGGGTCACAGGGGCAGCAGTCTAAGCAGAGACGCCCAGACTTCCCTCTCCCTAGACACTTCCTCCAGCTCTTCCGGGGGAAACCAAGGCGTTCCCAGGCCAGCTGAGAGACATAGACCCTCCAGCATGTCCTTGGTCTTCCCCGGGGCCTCCTCCCGGTGGGACGTGCCCGGAACACCTCCCCAGGAAGGCGTCCAGGAGGCATCCGGAACAGATGCCCGAGCCACCTCAGCTGGCTCCTCTTGATGTAGAGGAGCAGCGGCTCTTCTCTGAGCTCTTCCCGAGTGGCCGAGCTCCTCACCCTATCTCTAAGGGGCCGCCCAGCCACCCTATGAAGAAAACTAATTTTGGCCGCCTGTATCCGGGATCTTGTCCTGTGGATCTTGTCCCCCACAGCTCAAGACCACAGGTGAGAGTACGAACGTAGATTGACCGGTAAATCAAGAGCTTCGCCTTGCAGCTCAGCTCCTTCTTTACCACGACAGACCATCGACCGCATCACTGCAGAAGCTGCACCTATCCGCCTGTCAATCACCCGCTCCATCCTTCCCTCACAAAAGACCCCAAGATACTTGAACTCCTCCACTTGAGGCAGGAGCTCTCCACCAACCTGAAGGGGACAAGCCACCCTTTTCCGGCTGAGAACCATGGCCTCGGATTTGAAGATGCTGATTCTCATCCCAGCCGCTTCACAATCGGCTGCAAACCGTCCCAGGGCACGCTGAAGGTCCTGGCCTGATGAAGCCAACATGACAACATCATCTGCAAAAAGCAGAGATGAAATCATGTGGTCCCCAAACCGGACACCCTCCGGCCCTTGGCTGCGCCTAGAAATCCTGTCCATAAAAATAATGAACAGGACCGGTGATATATAAAATTAAATTAATTTTAATAAAATTAACTTATATTGCACAGGTTTACAAATTGCCAATGAAAAATACATACATGCATGCACACAAACACACACACACACACACACACACACACACACACACACACACACACACAGATAGAGAGTTATATAGGCCTAGATTTTCTTTTGTCATTTTCATTTTGTATTATTTATATTATATCAACAACAAAAAAACTGTATGGATCCCAGGTTGACAACTCCTGCCTTAGATCATTTCATGCTGCGTTGAAAATATTATTTCAGCACAACAAAAGGATCTCTGGAAAACAAACGTCAGAAATATGAAGTGTGAACATTGTTTGTAATGTTCCTGTTTATCAACTCTGGCATCACAGGTATATATTTCATCATTCTCAGTTTTCTTTTATCTTCCTTAAATGATCCTATCAGAGTTCACCACAGGCATCAGTGACAGTAACTTCTGATTTCAGCAGCACTTTCAGTAGAAACAGAGAAACACCCCACAATTCCCCTTCCTTCTGCCCCTGCTTTCATGCTGTTCTCAAAAGTTGTTCACTCATTTCTCCTCAATTATCCTCTATTTTTTATTGTTTGGGAAAATTCATCTTTGAATGTTTGAGAAGCTTTGAACAGAACTTCAACAAATACAACATGTTAAAGACAGCGAACACAAACATTGCTGGCCTAATCGCACTGAAAAATGTAAGCTCTTTCATGCATGTTTATCACACAGAAATCAAGGTCATGAAGTAAAGTCTATGGGCAAATAAACAATCAATAGATTGATTTATGGTTTCTTGAAGTCTGGCTCATGCAGCAGTTGACTCCAGCTCCTAAACGCTTACAGATGGGCTGTAATGGGCTTCCCTGTTTGTCGCTGATACTTCAATTAATCACACTTTGCTTCTGCTCAGACTGATCCTGTACCAACTTCCTCTTCCTGAATCCAAACAATCTGTGCAGTTGATCTAAGATCAGTGTGAAGAGATGAAAAGCAGTTTTACATCAAATTGTATTGATTACGTGGCTTTACGAGTTGAGGCTTTACATGTTGTGAAGTCTGATTCATTCTACTAAATCGTTCATCTTAAAGGATTGCTTCGAACATATGTGGATTTGGACTCCTTTTTGTTCTGTTGAATCAGTTTATCTTAAAATGGTATGCAGAGTTGGAAATTTCAGTTCATTCTATTGAATCTGTTTGACCTAAACAATTATCTGTAGCGCTGGAAGGCCTGATTCTTTCTAGTGAAATGGTTCATCATGAACTGTTCTGTCTGTCAAATCTGATTCATTCGGTTTATCATAAATGGTTCTTTCTTTTATGTAGAGTTGTAAAATCTGGTTTATTCTATTGAATCGGTTCAACCTAAATAGTTCTCTTTCTACTAGAATTGAAAAGTCATATTTATTTTAGTAAATTTGTTCATCCCAAGATGCTAAATCTCTTATATGTGGAGCTATAAAGCATTCTAGTGAACTGGTTCATTGTTAACAGTTCTCTTTCTCAATAGTAGAGTTGGATAATCCAATTCATTTAACCGAATTGGTTCATTCCAAAACATTGTTCCTCTCATATGTGGAGTTGGAACATCTGATTCATTGTAGTGAATCGATTTGTTCTAAACGGTCATTGGTTATATACAGACGATTTTATACAGACCTCGAAAGTTAATTTCATTCTGTTGATTCAGTTCATCCTAAATGATTCTCTCTTTCATATGTAGAGTCTGATTCATTCATGTGAATCGTTTAATCCCTCATGCATGGAGTTGGACACTTTGATTCATTCTGTTGAATCAGTTTATCTTTATCGATCCATTCTCTCATGTAAATCATGAAAGTGACACACATTTCATGCATTCTAGTGAATCAGTTCTTTCTGTCATTTTTAGAGTTGGAAATTCTGATTCATTCTATTGAATCGGTTCATCCTAAACAGTTCTCTCTCTTATATTATCAGATTTGGAAAGTACAATTCACTTTACTGAATCTGTTCATCCTAAACGGTTCTTCTCTTAAACATGTGGATGAAACTGATTCATTCCAGTGAATCAATTTGTCCTGAACAGTCCTAGATGAAGAGTTTAACAGTCTGATTCATTTTAGTTGGTTCATTCTAAACAGTTCTCTCTCTTATATGTAGAGTAGAAAAGTCGAATTTCATTCTGGTGAATCAGAAAAATCAACAAGTGTTTTTTTTTTTTGTTTGTTTGTTTGTTTTGTTTTTTAGTATTGTCTTACATCCCACAGATGCAAAAAATTAATGTTTTTATAAAGTTTTATATTTAAAAACATACTCCCCAAGAAGTTTCAATCTAGTTTGCCCAACATTTTTATCACTGCAGAATATAATATCAAATAAACTGCAATTTATGGCTGCAAGCTCCAAAACAGCACATATCAAATCATACCTGCGAGCGATAGCAAATGTCTGGAAGTTAGTTTGGATTACAAACAACAGGAGTCTCATCTCATCGTCATAAACTTCTGAAATGCGAGACAGATTAGCACAGACTTGTAAGACCTTTAGCGGACGTTCTTGTAGCATCATGCTAAGTCATTTCCTGCCCTTCAGATCCACAAACCCTTTTCCCGGATTCACCCTTTCTATCTGATATGTACATCTGCATCTCATTAGCATAAATCTGTATAATAGGCTATTCCCGTCTCGCCCGGTTGCTCACACACGGATGACGGGGCAATGGTAAATCAAAGGTACAGAGGACGCTATTTTCCGAGTTTATTTGGTTTGTGGTCGTCAGCATGTAAACAGTAAATGGCGTGGCCGCTCGCTGTGCCTCCTGATTAATTTCACAGTTGTTGTGATGCAGGGGAGCGAGGGACTCGCTGGCAGCCGTGATTAGACACAACGTGTACAGATGATCCTCAATGCTTCAAAGGGAGATCCTCACTGAGAGCTGTTATTGTGGATGGGGAGGTGAGAGTCAGGTGCTGGTGACTCTGAGGCTTCTGGATCAGCTTCTTGTACAACATTCACACAAACATACTGTAGTCGTAACTTTATTATTAAACTAATCCAAAGTAGAAACTTCTTCTGAAATGTGAAAGAATTCTACAGTAGGTAGAAGTCTAGTGCATGGATAAATTTGATGCTATTCTTTTTGGAGCTTAAAGATTTGGACCCCATTAAGTTTAATAATAGGCTGCACTCTTAAAAAGTAAAGGTGCTTCAACTTTACTATCCTGGGAGGCCAGAGGGGAGGAGCTGAAGTGACACACCTGAATCTATAGGTCACATGACAGTCAATTCATTCATACATACAGTACAACATGCTTTTATTAATCACAAGGTAAGTTTATGTTCTTAATGTTGTGCAATCTTATAAAGAAGCAGCATGGACCTGAGGAGCAGATCTTGCAGGAGAACATCAGGTTCTGTCTTGAAGAACTAATTTTGTTCCTGACATAATTTCAAGCATAACTGTTGCTAATGTGTGTCTGTGTGTCCACAATACAGCTGAAGTGTCTGTATGTGTAGCACTGTAGGCACTGAGCGTGTGTAATGTAGAGCTGTGAAGAGTCATTGGCTGCTGCTCTCTCTCACACACTGCTCTGAGATCAGCGGGTTGTGAAATAAACACACACTGCTCAGTGAACCGCAACCTGCTTCTCAGTACACGTCTTACATGTGTGAGATCATAGCAGAAAATACAAAAAAAAATTAAAAAGTGATTAATAATGAAAGATGAAGAAAGAATAAATCAATAAAATTATTCAGAAATAAAATTAAATATAACTATTAGATGAAAAACTAAAAAGTACATTTTAAATGTTGCATTAGCAACTAACTAATATAAGTTGAAGGACTAAAACTACTGAACTGAAATTAATATAAATTAAACTTTTTTGACAAATCTCTCTCTCAGAATTCCACATTTATTTAATTCTTAATTTTTTTCTAAACATTTGGTCTAACAATAAAGAAATTATTTAAAATAATAATTGTAAAATCATGTATTTTTATATATTAATATAATTTTATATAAAATATAATTTTATATTTTTATACTTATAAAACTTTTTTAAAAATTAAAAAATATGTTTAATAAATATTCATAGAATTGAATTGAATAATATAAAGATTATTATTAAAAGTCAGCACAGGAATACATTTGGTAAAATTTGTTTGTTTATTTATTTGTTTATGCATGTATTTGTTTGTTTATTTAACATGCAGAATTCCTCATTTATTTCATAAAATGTTTTACTGATATTTGGTCTAACATCAATGAAATAAAAAAATAAATATACTATTATATACATTTATATAAAATAATCTCAATGATTTACAGTCATTTCATTGCTGTCAGAGCTCATCAGCTGTTGACTGACTGAGGTTGCCGCACACAGACGCTCGCGCTGCTTGGCGATCTTCTCCGTCAATCAAAATTAAGCGCTGCGGATCACGCGCCAAATTACCAACCCTACTACGACAAAGGCGCATCTCATTAATATGCATTAGGGCTTGCTGGCGTCACGCGGCCATCGTCCAATGGCAGAGGCTTTGCTTCTTTAGTAGATTTCATGTAAGTTAAAGCAACTTGCCACATATAAACCATGACAATAAATAAATGCTGATGAAATCAATAAACAGGCTACATTAAATATTCAAATAGTTTATTAAAACAACAATGCAGGACTAAATTGTTTATATATATATATTTTATTTTGTATTTGTATTTTGTTTTTATTTATGTATATATTTGTAGTTTTTTTTTTTCTTTTGGATGAGCTTTCAATTGATGCATAGTTTATAGGACAATATTTGGCTGAGATACAACTATTTAAAACATCTGTAATCTGAGAGTGCAAAAAAAAAATCAAAATATAAAGAATGTTCTTATGTTCATGATCTTAATATCCTAAATATTTTTTGGCATAAAAGAAAAATCGATCATTTTGACCCATACAATGTATTGTTGGCTATTGCTACAAATATACCCCAGGTTTTGTGCCCCAGGCTCACATTGCAGCTCCCAGCTACAACTATCATTTATAAAGCATTATTCACATTTATTTATTTAACATACAGAATTCCTCGTGTAATTAACAAATAAACATTAAAAAAATGGCTTTTTAATATTAATTCAATCACGCTGACGTCGCTTGCTGACTACCCAATGGCTCGGCTCAGCTCATGAATATTAATAAGCACACCTTCGCCGTAGTAGAGTCGGCGGATTCGCAGACCGGCCACCGGCGGACACAAGCTGTGCAGGTCTCCGCAATGCCAGTCGGATCTTAAGCCGCCCGGTTCACCCCGTGAGAAGGAAAGGTCAAAAGAGCCCTGTTCCCACCTCACCCTCAGACTCTGGTCCGAAACGGGCAGGAGAAACAAAAGCAGACATCGCTGAATTGGAGTAAAGCGCGTCCTCCGGTGCAGCGCAGCTATAAGAGGATTGCTGTATCCCAAGAACTGCAACGCCGCCTGAATTGTGTTTAGACGGGGGAAAATGTCATTGTCTGGGAAAGAAAACAACACTAGCCCTCATGCCAATTACGTGGGACCGTACCGCTTAGAAAAGACCCTCGGGAAAGGACAGACAGGTTTGTGCTTTCAGGCATTCAGCTGTATCATGCACCGCGTTACAGTAATCTCTAACTACTCCGGTGGCTGATATTGCGCGTGGTGTTTCGTTATGCTGTTGGATTCATGTGGCATTGATTTGTTTCGGTGTTCAGTAACAAACAGTCTCTGCAACCCTCTTCTTCTTCTTCTTCAGCAGCTCGGGTGTGTTGCTTGCAGCACTGGGTCTGAATGCGCGCGTATGAACTTGTGCGCGTGAGTTTCGCATGATGCGTTGGTGCATTTATGCAGAAATGAGAAGAACTAGGCTTCCTATGAGAGCTCGAACTTTTCTAAGAATCAGCCGCAGACAGGGTCACACCTTCAGATTTCCAGCAGAATGTGGTTAACAGGTGAATGATGCCCGAATCTGACCAGTTCACAGATTACTGCCGCACTTTTTGGTGTTGACGTTTGAATAGAAACGTCTGGAATCCAGATATAGTTATATTACATATTTGAGATTTTTAACTATTTGCAAATTTAGCTAGTAAAAAATTTTGGTGTTGACGTATTTATTTATTATTTAATAGTGCATATTTAATATTTCTATTTATTTGTGTTTATATAGGCTATATTATTTACAAAAGAAATGTTTTTGTGCAATGTTGCACATAAACAGTGGGTGTTTTGTAAATGTGAAGTGAGCATGTGTCGGGTGGCAGTAGGAACCACCAAATCTCTGCGAGGAGCAAGTGATGCAACACTTTATTGCTGTTTCGGCCCATCTGCCATCTCCGAATATTACAATAGCGGTGATTTGTTACAACCTCTCCACCAGAAGATGCTAGTGCATGTTTTCAGGAAGATGATTGTGCTGATTTTTGAGTTGAATGTCTGTTCCTTTTAGAAAGGAGCTGAAAAAAGGATGATTGGTTGGATTTTGTGTGTGGTCTGATTGCTTAAAAATGGACCGTGGTGTTTGTCGTTATGCTATTATAATGGGAACGTGAGATTGTATGTTTTCTGATTATGCGGTAAGATTGCATTCATTAGTTCAATTCATTGATCTTTTCAATTCAGTAACAAGCATTTAGTCACTTTAGCCACATTAAAATGTGTGAATTGCACTGCATTAGAAACAATACAAACGTTTATTTTAGAGTTTTAGAGTTAAACAATACATTTAAAACAATGAAATAGATAAACTAAAAAATGAAGACAAAAAACTTTGTAGTCTTTGTGGTTGAACTTGAGGAAAACTTCACACATCCACTAAAAATGACCAAGGTGATTGAAAGACATTACAGATATGGCTCAGTAAAGCAAAGCTAGTTCTGAGAAAAGTGATATTTTCGTAACTTTTTACAATAAGGTTCTAGTTAGTTAACAAAGAAAAAGTAAAAAAAAAAAAAAAAAGTAGTATTTGTTAATATCAAATTATAATGATATTTATTTATTCAAAGATAAATAAATACTGTAACAAATGTTTTTTTTTTTTTTTAGTTAGTTAGTTAGTTAATGGTAATTTCTGCATTAGATCAATTGTTCAACCAAAATTAAAATTTGCTGATTTTTTTTTTTTTCATCTTCAGGTCATCCAAGATGTAGATGAGTTTGTTTCTTCATCAGATTTGGAGAAATGTAGCATTGCATCACTTGTTCATCAACGGATCCTCTGCAGTGAATGGGTGCCGTCAGAATGAGAGTCCAAACAGCTGATAAAAACATCACAATAATCCACAAGTTAACACAGCTGTGGCCTAATGGTTAGAGAATTGGACTTGTAACCAGAAGGTCGCAGGTTCGAGTCTCGGTGCTGGCATGAGTTGTAATACCCATGGCTGAAGTGCCCTTGAGCAAGGCACTGAACCCCCAGTTGCTCCCCGGGCGCTGGATATATAGCTGCCCACTGCTCCGGGTGTGTGTTCACGATGTGTTCACTTCTCACTGCTGTGTGTGTGTGCACTTGGATGGGTTAAATGCAGAGCACCAATTTCGAGTATGGGTTACCATACTTGACAAATGTCACGACTTTCACTTTCAATTTATGGAAGTGACTAAAGTTGTGTTTTTTTAATGGAAGTGAAATCCATCATTAAGATGTTTTAACTTACCATTAACAAACATTTAACAAACCATTGCTTCCAGCTAAAATACAAGCGTATAATCCATAATAACACTTCCTTCAGTGAAAAAGTCCATCTTCTGTTGTCCTCTCACATCAAAATCCACCCACATATTTGTTTAGAGCTGCTTTGGCTTGTAAACTGTTGCTTTTGGCTTTTGCTTGATATGTGCAGATTTCTCTCCTGATTCAGACGAGATGACTTTTTGGATTGTTATATTATGGATAGAGGACTCGTAAGCAACAGTTTGAAGTTAAAACGTCTTAGTGATTGATTTGTTTCTTACAATCATGCAGCTTTTGGCTTCTCAAGGCATTAACTGATGGACTGGAGTGGTGTGGATTACTTGTGGATTATTGTGATGTTTTTATCAGCCGTTTGGACTCTCATTCTGACGGCACCCATTCACTGCAGAGCATCCATTGATGAACAAGTGACGCAATGCTACATTTCTCCAAATCTGATGAAGAAACAAACTCATCTACATCTTGGGTGGCCTGAGGGACTGAACCATTTCTTTTAATAATGGGAAAAATGTTCTAATACAATGACATTCAGAACTTCGAAAGTGTCCAAGCATCTTTGAGCCACTGTAAACCGATCTCCGTTTCGCTGAATTCCAGTAGAAATGAATAATCCACACACAGGAATCAGCTTGTTCCTCATAGATCACACAGTGATGTCAACTACCGCTTTCCTTTGTGTTAGTCTGCCTGTCTGCTTGATCAGATCAGCACCACAGGCACATTTGAGACGCATCTGACTGTCACCATTACGACCTTTTTCCTCTTAGTCCTGCTTAACTCACTATCCAGGTATCCTCCAGGAGTCTGAAGATGAACGGCCAGTGATTGTTGGCTTCCTGATGCCAGCTCTGTGTGTTATTTCTAGTGTAAGGCCTGGGCTGATCTATGCCATGATCATTATGTGATTAGGACCTGACACAAACACACGTGTGTTTGTAATTCCTCATGGTAAGTCTCTGGCTCACACAGTCTTTCACGTGGACCGGAGACTCGAGGGAGGAGGTGAAGCAAGAAGAGCCTCTGGTTTGTTGTTGGCGAGTGTAAAATGCTGGTTTAAGATTGCGGCGGCGGCTTAGTTTAACTCCAGCTTTAATTGCATGAAGAGTATAATTTCATATCTGCTGGTGTTGTGTAAAGACTGGGGGTGGAATCGTGTGATTTGCTACAAGTTTTATATTTCCACTTCCCTTCGCTGATCTAATACACAGGACGCTTGCAGGAGGTTTATGGAAGATGTTTATCGAGAGCTGTTGACTGTGTATGAATGAATGGACAGAAAACTTGGACATGCTCAGATTGTGTGTGCGTTTTAAAAAAATTTAACATCTAATAGTAATAGTACATTTAATGAAATATTTAATTTACTATATTTTTGGAATATTTAACTATTTTTTTTTGTATTTTTGAACTAATATTAATAATCAGAGAGAGGTTTCCATCTGTAGACATTTTCCATAATTTAGGATGTTGTTAATATCTTATTAAATTAATTGCTAATCTCACTAATAATATTATATTTTTTTTATGTAATGTGAATGTTTATGAATGCTTAATATTACATTTAATGTTAGTAAATGTAATTAAATATTTAATTACAATATTTAATGTATATGTTTTTTATTATAATTTTTTATATAACAAATAATATGTTCACAATTATTGCTGATCATCTGAGAACTCCACCTGTGAACATATTCAGTCATTCAGGACATTATAAATATCTTGTTTAATAAATAGGCCTATCAATAATTCATTTGTAAGATTTGTAACATTTTATTTTTTGCATTTAATATCTGATAATTATAATTTGTTTAAATATATTTCATATAATTATCAATATTTTATGTGTTTTTGTTATTTTTTTGTATCTTTGAGCAAATATTAATACATTTGTATACATTTGTAATTAATTGAATATTTTATTCAATAATTTTTTTATTTTATGCATGTGCATGTTGCTGTATCAGTACTTCATTTGTGTGTGTGTGTTTGTTTTTTTTTTTATTTTTTTTTACTGATATTTAGGGTGATGCAGCAGTTTTTGGCATTGATGTTGGTATTTTAGGAAATAATTGGAACCATCTTTTTTGTTGTTGCTGTTTTTTGGTCACAGTTGGGATGACGACATGCTCAGGTTTTTTCATTGCTGGATTTTTAATGGTTTTCACATTAGCGAGGCACAATAAGGCAATCATGGTGTTTGTTCTCCTTATCACTGAACTCTGAGCTGCTCTGAACTCTTCCGATTCAACAGAGCAGTTGTGCTTTCAGCGTGCTGCTTTGTGTGTTTTTTGGGCAATATAGCATGCTTAATTGTTTGAGTTTTTTTCTTGAATCCTGACTCAGTTATTCAGTATGTGAGCATCACACCTGGCCTAAACCAGTCAACGGCTTAACTATCAGACGTTTGGGGCTTTTATGAAGGTTATAACCTTATTCTGTGTTATAATCAATGTTATCTAATAGATATCACCTTACTTTACCAGGTGATTAATCACAATACATTAAACAGTGGCTTTTTAATAATGTAAGTTTCTGAAATGTTATGCACATGCAATTGAGTGTTTTTCTAATTAAATTTGGGCTTTTTTTAATTAATTGTTGTCTTATTTTTGTACCAAACAAGGTTCAAAAGTTAGAGGGTCTTTTTTATGAATCAGAAAATACTGTAAACAGCTAGAAATAAAAACTCACTATGTTTTTAATAATGAAATGTTATGTAAATCAGTCCGCATGATAAATGATGAAACCCCTCTGTAAAACCGTTCAGAGTATAGCCTCGAAGGGAATCAAACTTTAAAGTTTGTTTTATGTAGGTGCTGCTGAAATGCATATTGCAATTTATATCAACAGATGCAGATTGATAGAAGTGCGATAAAATAGACAGGTTTTCTTTCCAGCAATCTCAAAGATTACACGTTTTGGAAGCAAAATAACCATAAATCTCAAACTTGACCAGTGCATAAAAACAATGGTTTCGCTTTGTTTAGTGTCTTGCCTTAAATAGATGCATCCAATTATTATTGCGGAAACGGGTTGTTTTGCATTTTAATTCAATTTTGTGTAAACTTTTGGCGGTCCATTTAAATAACAGATCAAAAAGAAGATAATTTTGGTAGTTAAATTGTGGTACTTACTAATTAAAAACTGACGACTGATGTTACTTCAAGGTGAGAGCATTGCATTATGGGATACAGTATTCCAAGCAGTTTGCTCTGGTTACGTACTCCGCAATTTAGCAAATATCACAGACCTTCCAGAATATTCCATACATTGATAACATACTGTATATGAGGTTTATGGTAGAATGCAATTCTAAACATAGACTATTTCTACATTGCAAGTGAGCAACGGCTTCATCGATTATAATGAGCTGATCACAAGCTCTCCAGCAAATGTGCCCTTGTGCCTAATGTTACAAATGCAGAAAATGAATCACAAGCCTGTTTCTGACCTGCAGCGAGTGAATGAGTTTTTATAGGCCCGTGCCATGATTGTGCAGAGGTAAAGAATTCAGCTGAAAAGCTTTGTGTACAATGGAAGTGGATGGGGACTGGAGCTTTCGGGCACCGAAAAGCACCATAAAAGTGCCCATATGACTTGTGCAGTGCTTTCCAAGTCTCTTGTGTGTTTGGGTAAAGAAATAAACTCACACAGGCTCTAATGAGCAGATGGTTGATTTTTTTATTTTAGGTGCGCCGTCTCTTTAAATGTGCCTTTCGTTTAGTGTAGTAGGGTTTTGTTGGGCAGGTTTTATTGAGCTCTGTTTGCGGTGTAAACCGGCGTATCGGAGGCTGCTGTTTGTCTTCAGGTTTTTGACAAGTGGAAAAGCCCTGAAATTGTCACCGAGTTATGGGGCCGCTACGCTCAATTTTCCTTCAATTTCGAACACTATCAGAGATTTTCTGTTGTCTTTGTCTCCCGTCGACTGTTGCACTGATATGCATCTGTGCTGTCTCTCTGTTTACATGCGCGATACATTGTCAAGCGAATTCGATAAACAACATAATCAGGCTCGCTGTGTGCCGTTTAACATGAAGTCTTGCTATTTTGATTGATTCTGAAATGCTAAAACATACTTTCGTACAAACTCTCTCCATTCCTTTGATATGATGAAATCAAATAAGCATCCACTGCTGTTCAAAAGTTTGTGATCAGTGCAATTTCTTTAAGAAATGTAATACTTTTAGTCAACAAGGATGTATTAAATTGATCAAAAGTGACAGTAAAGACATTTATAATATTGTAGAAGATTTCTTTTTAAAATAAATGCTGTCCTTTTGAACTTTTTATTCCTCAAAGAAACCTGAAAAATAAAGGTTTGATTTTTTTTTTTTTAATTGTGTACTGAAGTGTTAAGGTTTAGTGTATTATTTCAATATTGTTATTATTTTCTTACAGACCCCAGACTTTTGAACAGAAGCTGCAATTTAATTAATTATAAATTGCCTTAGATTTAATTAAATTGTTAAAACATGTATTCAGTTTAAAAATGCATTAACAAAACAGCTGTTTTGTTCAGCAAAATTATGTATCTGTGGCTCCAGAGAAGAATGAATATTTTAATTTTATTGCTGAAGTGCAATTGTTCTCAAATTTGAGAACAATCGTTCAAGAACAGGAAGCAATTGCTTTTTATCTTCATCATTGGTTGATTTGCATCTGTGGCTCTGGGATTAAGCAGGATTTAGGATTTATAACAACTGCTTATTTTGTGATCAAATAGTCAGGTGTGGGTACAGAGTAGCCTGGAGAGTTCTTAGACTTCTAAGACTTTGTTTTGTGCAACAGTCAGTGTTGTGAATGGAGTATTAGCTTACTACTTACCAAATACTGCACAATAGTGGAGGCCAGGGCAATTTCTCACTCTTATTTTTTATACTCCAGTGAATACCCCTCAGTTTCTGTTTATACATATACTCTTAAGTATAAGGTTTTTTTTAAAAAAATCTAAAAAACAACACGCCCCAATAAGTTGTCACAATGGAACATGCCAGTGAACATACTATTATGGACTTCTTAGTAAAACAATTATGAAATACAAAATAATTCATAAAACAAACTTGAAACCTGCCTTTTAACATACATAACCACTGCTAGAATAAATAAATATTGTAATTTTGACTTTAAATAGTTAAAAGCTTACACTGCAAAAAGGGGTTTTCAAATGTGTAAATAAAGCAAAGGTTGGAGTGCAAGAAAATACTATTTCAATCTTTCTAAATCAAAATTTGCAATTACTTGCCATTTTCTTTAATTTATGAAATGTATAGCCATTTCTGAGTGAAAATAGTTAAAAAATGTCCTGCATTTTGTTTCACTGAAATATTATGACAGCTTCCCTTTGTGACAACTTGCCCCAGTCTCTCTTACAGAATATAATGTATACTGCCTAATCATTTGTTCTTTTTTAATTGTAAAATTTTTACATATACATTTTTAAAAGTTGTAATTTTTCAAACAGTGAGTTTGTAACTTTTAAAATAACTAATAAAAAAAAAGATATCATACCTGCTGTTACTTATGTTTTATTTGTCACACAGGAAATAAAAAGTAAATTTGAATGCATTGCATTGCTGAATGTTAGTCTTACTGCACATTATGTGTGAAGTTTATTCACTTATTCTTATTTTTTTCAAAATGTAATAACTTGCTTAGCCGCTGGAACATCTTGTCTTTTTAGTGACATCATCAAGACCTAATTTTTAGCCCCTCCCCCCAAAACTGTCCTATAAAGGTACTTTTCACAATAAATTTTTTGATGGATAAAATCAAGTCCTGCCCTACGTTTTTCTCACTAAACAGTCTTACTCTAAAATACATTGCATTTACAGTTTGGTTGTACATCGGATATGATGGTGATGAGTATTGGAAAATTGAGCAGAGGGAAGAAAATGGATACATTTAAAGATGATTGATTGAATTTAATACAGATTCCTATTTATCTTCAGGCAACACAAGTATGTTTTGCATAGGTTTATCTGGAGCATTTGCTTGAACAACATGCACACTGATGACTAACACAGATCTCTTGCTAATGTGCGACATGGGTTGCTATGGCAACAGCACACTCGTGTGTCTTATTTTTCTCTAGCGTGTATTTTTGAGCAGTGCTTCCCCACGGTCCAGAATCACCCTTAACAGGGCAGAATAGAGCGATTCACTGAGGTTTTTAATAATTTCATACATGGCGATTAAATCTGTCTGGCCACTAATGGGATTCTCTCAGTAGGGTGCACGGACCTCTCCCACATAATAACATTCAATTACTACAACCTCTCTCTCGCGCTTTCCCCTCGAGCTCCCTCTGCTACATCACCGCCTCACACTTCAGGACTAGGTTTTGTGTGCTTGCAGGTTTTTGGGTGGTTTTAAATGTGTCATTTTTTTAAATAATATTGAATTGGTGTTATTGCATATGATGGGTGTAGGTTATTCTTAAGACCAATTGTTCTTTTTTTGTAATCTTTTTGTCATTTAATAAGTTGCGCTGCATCTGAAACAACTTTTCTTTTCAGTGACATCATCGAGACCTCATTTTTAGCCCCTCCCCCCAAACTTGACCTATGAAGGTACTTTACACAATCCAATCCATTCTTAATGGATAACGTGTCAGGTTACTTATGTAACTATGCTATGGTGAATACCTTCAGTGTGACCGGTGTCTGAAGCATATTTTTTAAAAACGACAATAACATTGGCCGGCGACAGCCCATGACGTCATTACCTGTGCGACTATAGTATAAATAGGCACCGGGAGAACACATCATCTGCTTCTTTGTCTGAAGCTTGCGTCCAAAGCATGGCAGGAAACCTAGAGGACACAGTATCTCGTTCCCTACTCAGGGAACCATGGTTACATACGTAACCTGAGACGTTCCCTTTTTAAGGGAACTTTGAACTGAGTCCTCTAGGGGTCGTTATGGGGAACAGTATATCCACGCCACCATGCTGTGCATGGTGTGAAAACCACGGCAAGCCAGAGAACCACGGCGAACACTAAGTACCAACTCTACCATAGCCATGGGAGTTGCCCCTGGGATGTTAGACGGCTTTCAGTGACATTATCCACTACGGCCAAAGGCCTAGGCTACATACCACAAAAACTTACCTGTTAGGGTCAGACTCCTGGGCCCGGGGTAGAGCTCAAGGCTTGGAATCAGGAATAGATTCCTTTAAGGGGATACGACCAAGTGCCTAGAATCATACTAGGTCTTGGCCTGTCACCCAGGGGACTACTGCTTGCTCTGCATGAGCTTGCTGAAGGAACTGTCTCAACAGACCCCTAGTAGCAACACCCTGTCTATCCTGAGGATACAAGGTAGAGTGGTGCCCAAGGTGGAACTGGGGCTTAACCAACTCCAGAAAGGGCACAAAGCCGCTGCGCATAGCCCTTACCATACAGGATTTTAGAAAGAACGCAAATGCTTAGCATGCAAACTTAATACAGTGTGGATTTTAGAAAGTGCACAAGGACTTTGCATGCACACTTTTAGCATGTAAACTTTGGTTTTTTACAGTTTACATTTTTTTTGGACTCTCGTGGCACTCTGAAAGAGCAGCCCATAGATGGAAATGGTGCATCCCAAGAACAGTATGTTTGAGAAAAGTTATCAACTCGATCTATGGTATAATGCTGGAATGGCTAGCAGTAGGTTACATAGCTGAGGGAGCATAACACCCAGCTCTCAGCTGAGAGGGGGCTCGACCTACAGCATGTTCATTAGAAATCAGAAGGGTAAGTGTACTGCAAGCTTAGCCAAAAAACTCAGCGCATCAGGGAGGCAGAGGAAGGGCCTAGTTCGCCTGATGTTGCTGGTTCCAGGTGGTCTGGGAAAACAGAGAACTCAACTCTCCATGTGAGAGGAGAACTTTGAATTCAGAAAGGGGGGTAGCGGGGTAGCGTGCTCATAGGCAACCCTCTGTTAGAGGGGAGCACTGCTAAACACCACCACGAGAACAGCCCATGGAGCGGGGAATTCAACTCCTCCGAAGGGGAGAAAACTCAAACGCTCGGAAGAAAGCACCATGCTCACAAATAACCCTCAACTGTGAGGGGAGCGATGCTTTAAAAGTGTGTCAACAGAGACACACTAGTTGAGTGGAGCCCAAGGCGAGTACTGGGGTCTAAGCCAACTTGGAGAAAGGGAATGAGGCTAATGACGCCTAACCCTTACCATAGAGGATTTTAGAAAGTGTGCAGAGTTCTTTGCGTGCACACGTACCACCATGTGGATTTTAGAAAGTGTGCAGAGTTCTTTGCGTGCACACTTACCACCATGTGGATATTAGAAAGTGTGCAGAGTCTTGAATACACACTTACCACCATGTGGATTTTAGAAAGTGCATAGGAGCTTAGCATTTATAGAGATCTGCTCACAGATGCCCAGAAGTCCTCAATCGGGAGTGGCAGGCTCAAAGACAACCCTCTGAGGTGAGGGGAGTACTGCCTGACTTGACCTGAATAGAGGCAGCTTATCGGGGAAGCAGCAAGCGGCCCAAATACGCGATGTCACTGCCACGGAGCGACTCATAGCTAACCCTCACAGAGAGGGTAGCACTTCATAGCTTGACCAGATAAGATAAGAAGCGGTAACTAAGAAGCCCAGTAAGAGACAGTCCACTGGTGCTGCTAAACATGGTCTCATGCTTTCTATCTCGATAGAGAGTGTGGGTCCCGTATAACCAAACCTGATAGAATCTGAAGAAATAGCGGGACCCAATAACCATTCATGCTTATAAAGCTTACTGTTCCTCAGAGCAGAAGCACAAAGAAGGGGTTTCCACAGAAACATAAATCCCTCTTACCTCAGGGAACGCAGTGTAATCCAGCCCACTCCACAGAGGGGTGATTATTGGTTCAACCATAAGGGCATTGTGATGGTGAGGACCCATGGGCCCGACCGTCTGTGGAGCAGGGCATTGTGATGGTGAGGACCCATGGGCCCGACCGCTCAGAGAATGTGCATAAAGGTTAAGGAATGATTCAAATCTCTGGAGACCTCTCAGGGTGAGAAATGAGTAGTTTGCATCCTGCCAGAAGATAGGGAGCATGTCGCGAAGCATGTACTCAGAAGAGTAATAGCCCACAATAGCCTGCATCAGGTCCCCAGTATAACGCTGAGGTTGCAGCGTTATACTGGGGACCTGATGCTGGGAGGCTTCCTCAGAAGCCCAGGCTGCGTGTCCAAGCTGAAGATGAGGGCTATCACCAGCCTGGAACCAGAACCGATGAGTGAACCTTCACAGGGTAATGATATAGGCTGGAGGCGAAGTCCGAAGTCTGGATAACTTGTGAAATTAAGGATATAAAGGCAGCCGAGCACATCTTGGCCTCCTTAAACCTCACGACCACCATCTCAACGGATGTGCCGAAAAGCTCAGAAGGGGAACCCAGTGCATCAAGAAGAAAGCCCTTCTCTTTCAACCTGATAACCACCAGACTCACCCACAGATGTCTCTCTATAACCACCATGGCTGCCATTTTTTTTTTTTTTTTTGGATCTGCCAATGGCAGTGGCGGCTTGCTTAGCGGCATGGAGAGCAGATCCGTGGTGCGATGCAACTCAGCCACCTCATCAGGGGACAGACCCTGTCTTTATCCAGGTCTTTCAGAAGATCAGCCTGGAAAGTCTGAAGCACCACCATGATGTGCAATGAGACTGCAGTCTGATTGGCTGCTGCCTTAAGAGAAGATGTCTCCCCCATGGAGAGATAGCAGGCTAGTGTCTCTTCAACAGGTGGCATCTTCTCATAACCATTCTCACACATCCCCTTGATATTGGCACAACTAGTATGCTAGAATCTGTGGATGCGGGACGAGAATAGATTTTTATTTTTCAAGCCGGAGTGCAGTATAATGTTGTTATCTTTGAAGGACATGATATAAACCATCTGTCCAAAAACTGCAGACAGAGCCACACTATACATTTCCTATATAAACAAAATGAAATTACTGATAGGGAGAAATTCCCATCAGGTCCTTTCCATGTTCTCAACGCGATGCAATGTACAGCATGCATTCAGTTCCTGCGGGAGCTAAACAAGCTCTGCCCAACCGCTAGATTACCTCGGAAATCAAGTGTTAACGAAAACTGCTGCCGCAAATGCATAGCTATACCCGCGAGGGGAGAACGCACTTATGCAAACGCTTTCTACAAACTTGGGTAAATGGTGAAATACTCACATCCCCCTCAGTAGTCCTGCGAATGCATCACAATGAGCACAGGCCATCTGACTCACATCCCCCTCAGTAGTCCTGCGAATGCATCACAATGAGCCCAGGCCAATGAATGTAGAGTGCATCCAACTCCCTCAAGAGCTGAACGTGCACACAGCACACGAGTATCAAAGCAGGTATCAAAGCAAAGCGTCTGGCGAGAAACATGCACTCCTAGTCGTGTTTAGCTTAATGCTAACATGAACCAGGCCATCTGAATGGTCAGTTTGAAGACGAAGAAGAGGATGACGTGTTCTCCCGCTGCCTATTTATACTATAGTCGCACTGGTAGTGACATCACGGGCTGTTGCCGGCCAGTGTTATTGTTGTTTTTAGATATATGCTTCAGACACTGGTCACACTGAAGGTGTTTCC